>NC_092344.1:56225960-56559286 GCF_963676685.1 Mytilus edulis
GTTAGTTTAAATACTAATGTGTTTTATTTCATTCCGCTATATATGTATGCATAATCATTAACGAGTCCAAAAATAATTTTGTTCACATACATTTTATTTTAATTGAATTCAATCGAATGTGAATCGAATTAGACAATCGGTTCACACACTCTTCTTTTTTAATTCAAATTGATTCGAATTGGCTAATTTGAATTATCCAATTCGCATTAAAAATATGCTGTTAGACCAGTTTCTCAACCAATAAAAAAATATTTTTCAAAAGGCCATCAGGTATATATTGAAGAAGAAACAAATTTACAAATTCTCATTGGTTAAACAAACACACTTGAGAATCTTATTTCACATCATATGATGAATATTTCTCAGATCCAATTCTTTTACTGTACATGTTGTATTGTATAAAGTACTGACACAATATGGAGAGGGTGTCACTATTGTTATAACAACTTGTTTCCAATCCCATTTTGCTAATTTTGCAAATCAAATATGTTGAAACTAAAACTAACTTTTTATTAAATAAATAAATAATGTTGATATTATTTCAGTGTAAGAAGCTACACAGTGTGTACCAGATAGAGGCTCCAACTGGTGAACATGGAGACGATGAACCTTATGAAGTAAGTTAATTGTTGTGTTATTGTTTACAAATTGACCTGTAGACTTTTAAAATGCTGTGGAGTCATTGTTTTCTATTACTGATTTTCGAGAATTGAGGAAAAAAATCATCTCATAGATACTGTAAATACAGAAATTATTACGTGCATTTATTATTGCTATTTTGGATTAAAATGTGATTTTAGTTTTTGCGATATTCAGAAATATCCTGTTGATTCATATAAATTTTTTTCAAAAATGCAAGGTTTAATCATTGTCTCATTTTTTACATTAATAAAAATGTCCCAATAATTTCTGAATTTACAGTACTTGGTTTCATTGTTTGAAAAAATTCTGTGTTCAGGCTTATAGAAAGTTTGTATTTAGTAGAACACTTAATTTTATGACTAACCTTGAAAGCAATCGACAAAAATTAGTAATATGTGAACATGATGAATAAAAATGAATCAACGGAATGTTGAATCTTATTTATAATAAAACTTGCTTTTATTCAAACACTTTAATTCATGAGATAGACAAAAATTAGTAATGTATGAACATGATGAATAAAAATGAATCAACGGAACGTTGAATCTTATTTATAGTGAAACTTGCTTTTATTCAAACATTTTAATTCATGAGATAGACAAAAATTAGTACTTCATGAATAAGAATGAATCCACAGAACTTTGAGCTTCAATTACAACTACATGATGTTAACTTATTGAATAGATATTTAATACACTATTAATATAAAACAAAATGATTGCGTCAAATCAAGATTTATTTTACCTATATGAGATCATATAAAGCCCATTGTTTTTTCGTTTGAATCGTTAAACACTAGTAATTTTTTGGGCCCTTTATAGCTTGCTGTTGGTTGTGAGCCAAGGCTCTGTGTTGAAGACTGTACTTTGACTTTTGATGGTTTACTTTTACAAACTGTGGCTTGAAGAATGTCTCATTGGCACTCATATCACATCTTCTTATATCTATCTATATAATTTATTCATCCTTTTGATTGCTATATCCCATGATTTTATAGTGATCATTGTGTCTGTTGCCCCTTTGCACTAATGATCATCTACACAACTTCTTAGTCAATTGTCTGGATTTTAAATTAAAAGAACTTTATATTTTTGTAAGTACTTATTATCAATTGCATATAATATTTTGAAATTCTATTAATAATTGGAGGTTACTGATAATAAATGTCTCTGTAATAAATATATGTGTAACTTCTGTTTACATGTCTCTTTTCTGTTATTTTTAGCCTGTACAAAATGGATTCAGAAGTTCTGTTCCAAGGTAAGATTAAGATAAGGTTTTGATAGCAGGTTTTATGTTTATGAATTGAGTCACTTCAAGCTAATAGAAATATTCACCTGCATACTGCAATCGTAAGGGGTCATCCATAATTACCAACAATTTTCGAAACCTGCAAGGCACACATTATAGGGAAGTGAATAAATCCTCAACAATTTTTGTGTTCACTTTTTACACATGCCAAAATCTTTGTTGTTTTTCCTAAGGACACTTTCATTCCATTAAAAATGATTGAGAGAGGGTAGAAAAAAGTGTGCATATTCACACTATGGAAAATTATTTACATTTATGAATGCAAAATTCAAATTTAATTTTTTCCTGTTTCTCAAAAGGAATTGAATAAATTCCTTGTTTTAAAGTGTGGTGTCTTTTACTCTTATCTAATAAAGTAGAATTCTGCTAGAATAAAATAGATGTTAATGGTTTGTATATATATTTTTATTATTATTTTCAGTAAACAAGGCCTATTGTCCCATGAATTCTACACTCCAGGAGTTTATTATTACTCAGATCAGAATTTCCAAGAAGCAGCAGAATACATAGGAACAATTATAGTCAAACCAAAACAGAAAGAACATTATGTAGACCTTACAGAGAAAGGCTTTACACAAGGTAAAAAATTCTTTTAATAAAGTTGAGTTAGGAGCATATTCTACAACTTTTATAGATATATATTCTGTTGAATATTATTCATTAGCATGCATTGCATTGACTATTATATTACAGTTATTTTATAAGAATCAGTCTTTTGCTTTGTATAGCCCCAACCAGTCCGTGACCAAGGCAACATAGTGTGTGTAGTCTTTAGGGGTCTGTAATTTATATGTCAATCCTTAATTCCCAAATTCTGTCATTTTCAGAGCATCTCTAGAGCATGCTCTTTGTTTTGTTGAAAACTGAACATCCTGAAAAAAAATTGTTTAGAGATTGTTAAATTTCATCTTCCTTAATATTCTTCAATGGTTTTGATCAATAAAAGTTTTTTTGTTCTTTTATTGCATTTGCATTTAATCATTCTGTGTGTTCATCTTTCTATGAGGAGACTGAAGATGTGATAATGTTATTAGCCTTACGTAATTGACATTGCTTAGGAAAATAGTAGTTAGGGCTATTCCATTAAAATGTATGTGGGAGGGTAGGAAGAGAAGTTTAATTATTGAATGTTGGTCATGGGTCTTATTTCAGTATACGTCTATTACCATTATGCAAAATTATCGAAACAATGGTTCATGGTTTGAGGGATTTTTTGAAAGTCATTTCCAACCCTCCCGCATACAGTTAAATGGAATAGCCCATATCAGATTATCTATGGTATTCAAACTGTTTGAATTGCTTTACACTAGTCATTTTTGGGGCCCTTTATAGCATGCTGTTGTTAGTGAACTAATGCTCCGTGTTTAAGTCTTACTTTTGATGGAGCTTTGTCTTGTTGGCACTTATACCACCTCTTCTTATTTATATCTAGAAGATCTCTTGACTAAATCTCATCTCAGATCATTTTTCTATGAGACTGTTGCAGAGAAACTTTTTCTAGAATAATAGATAGCTTGTTAATCCTACTGATAGAAAATGTTCTTGAATATATTACTAAGGGTCTTTAAGGTGGTACATAACACTACAGGGAGATAACTCTAAAAATCAGCTGAACATTTTAATTATGTTCTATTGTTCAGGAAATATTAAGCTTCTCAATGATCAAAATTGGTGTTAATAGTCAAACTACTATTTGTCGAACACAAATTTTACGATAAAGTGTGTGGTTGAAATTGTTTGGAATTTTTATATTTTTGTCATATAGTCAAAGTAAACATTTTGTCCAAATTTTATGAAAATTAAACAAGCCAAATTAATCTTAGTGAAGGTGTTTGGTACCATCTTAACATTTCATTTACAGCAGATTATAAAAAAATCTTTTATTCTATTAATTTGTTTTTTACGATTTTATATTTATAGACGTTGTGAATGCCCAGACAGGAGACAGAATTTGGTGGACCTGGGATGCTGAAGAAAGTCTTAAAAGAGACCACATATTTCATATATCTGAAGTTGATAAAATGCTTAACCCACTGGCTAAATTACCCACTACTGAAAATGGTATGTTTATAGATTTTAACGTGAAAAATGTTTCAAGATTATTATTACAAAACTAATATTTACAGTAACTTAAATTTGCACAATATTTAGCATATGACTAGATATTTTATATTTGTAACATCAAGATAAAATTTAATTTTGGATGTAACACGTCTTCTGATTGGCTGACGTTATTTTGTTATCAGACCATAGACATAATTTAGTCATGTGACCATGACGTCATCAACGTTTTTTGGGGAAAGACGGCTTCAAGCCTATGGGGTTGACCAGAGTGACATTCCCTCACATCACTCATTTTGTTTTTATAGTGTGGAAAACCCCCCAACAAATCTTACTGAGACATTTTTTCTGTCTATTCGAAATAACATAAAAAATTTGGTGCACACTGTTAAATAACCCGCTACGCGCATTATTCAGTGTGCACCACATTTTTTATGTTATTTCTTCATAGGCAGAAAAAATATTACAGTCATTCCTTAAATGTAAAGGATGCTCATGGTAAATATATTATGAATAGGGGACTTTCAAATTCCTGCATTTACCGGTAAAATTCCTATTTCTCAATGCTTATGTTATTATATCATAGTATCAACCGATTGTTGGATTATGTAGTTTATGCAGATTTACCTGGATTAACCCATGAAACTCATTCATAAAAAACAGCTTTAGATTGGTGTATAAAAGAAGAGGTTTCATATATATTAATGAGATAAAAAAAAAACTAAATACATTTTAACAATGTTTAAAGAGGTAAACCTATGGTCTTCAACACTTTATGAAAAAATATGAAAGCATGAAAAGCTCTTATATGCACAGAGTTATGAATATATTATAAATTCAAAGAATGCATTTAGCAGAAACTGTCAAAGATCTGCTATGTATACCGAAGTCTATAAATGACCAGCGAAATTGCTATATAAATATTAACTTTGTTAAAAAAAATATTATTTCTCTATTAAGAAATTTAAACTACAGTTAACCATTTTTTTTACACAAATTATTAATTTTTTCAACTTTAAACAGAAATATATAATGACAGAAAAATTATCTTACAGAAAAATACCACCACCTAAATGAGGATGCCATCAGACTTTGTACAAGTGTGGGTCTGGCAACTACGCAATACACAACCATAGGGGTGTATAACTACAGAATTGTGAATGGACCAGATAGCATGAATACATGTTCAGTAATAGTTAACCCTGGACCAAAGGTAATATACTCACAACTGAGAAAATATTACATAGATGAACATTTTTCAATAAGATAACTAATCCTTCTTTTTGCCCATGTTCATTTTAATTCAATTGTCTTCAAGTGAATGTTAATAAAGTTGATAAATGTTTAATGATGATGTAGATACAAAACGGTAAATGCTGATTATCACAAAACTCAATTAACTCATAAAATACTTTGTCTAGTTTGATGAAATATTAGTTGAGCTAACGTTTTGTTAGAAAAATTAATTAAAACACAAATAGCTTATGCTGTAAATGGTTTATTTGTAATCAAATTAAAAATATATTTTGAATATCCAGGTTGTCTTAAAATTTTGTTTATCAATATATGAGAAACTTTCCAGTACAAGCAACTACTTGGATTAATTTATTTTTGCAGGACTAGAAAAACTTGCATATTTATCGATATTTGATTTTGCTGTCTTTCCAAAGACTGCAATCAATCTTATAGAAAATTTGTAATTTGTTGAACATTTAAATTTGTTATATTCACCCACAAAATCCATGAAAAAAGTACAATAAAATTGAGAATGGAAATGGGGAATGTGTCAAAGAGACAACAACCCGACCATAGAGAAGACAACAGCAGAAGCTCACCAACAGGTCTTCAATGCAGCGAGAAATTCCGGCACCCGGAGGCGTCCTTCAGCTGACCCCTAAACAAATATATATACTAGTTCAGTGATAATGAACGCCATACTAAACTCCAAATTGTACACAATGAATCCACAATTATAAAATACTAATTAGCCATAAAATATAATTTGTTAATCTTATTTACAGAATCACACAATACATCTGACAGACAATGGATTTGAACCTAAAGTGATCACAGTGCGTCCTAATGATAGAGTCTGGTGGGTGTGGCAATCGAGTAAGAAACCACATGATATCATTCAAGTAAGTTAATTGTGTTGTTAGTATCTTATGTACAGATCTTAAGCTTATGCAGTCTAGTCACATGTTGAATTAATAGGTGTATTAAAAGTAATTAAAATGAAATTGACAATATTTTAACATTTGATAAATAAGGTTGTATTTTTTATGTTAATATGAGTACAATGTCTGCTTGGCAGCTTTATATATCAAACAATATCTAACAGACTATAGACAGGAGTCATCTTCAATTTCAATTGAATCACTGTGATAGATACCTCAGTATGCAGGGTAGCCTGGATAAACCATGTTATGAAATAAAATGTAAAGACTTTTAACAATAAGGCTAAATAGGAATTTCTGCAGTAATTTAATGTTGATCCCTAACATGTTGTTGTTATAAGATTTGCATATAATGTAAAATTAAGAGTGGGGCATGGTGTTCTAAGCACACACATTCTTGTTCTATTTTTTCCTTATCATATTCAGGTTGTATTGTGATCTAGCACAATGTAACAATATTACTAATTATTTCAGGTATCTCACCAAGGCAAGCCTATAGATGATGGATTCTGTAGTGGACAAGTTAGAGATGCTCCCTCAGCCTTTATGCATCAGTTTATGGCACCAGGTGTATTCTATTTTATCAGGTAAGTGAGAACAAAAACAGGATTCTTTTTAGAAAAAATATGATAAACTCAAAATTAATATTTTATAAAACCTTATTGAAAAATGCATCTAATAGAGTTTGGAAGGGTGAAAATTCAGGTCAACATTTCCAGTGTGAAAAATGGTGGATATTTCAGAGTACAATACAATATACTATAGTGTGATACATATTTAATAGATTTTCTTACTCTTGTTTCTATGAATTGGTCAAATCTTTTGGACACACAACTACAATGTATATATGGTTATGAACCTTAATTGTCTGAGAAAAAATGATTTTGTCACCTGGTTATCGTTTCTATAACTCTCCATGACAATTATTGAACTAATAAAGGAGTAGGTTCAGTAAGACCTCTTTTTGGCCCAAAAATATAGCAGTTTTAGAAAAATGTGAAAAGGGTATCTTTAAGCTATATTTTGGAAAGTAAAATGCCTCTGCTACATAAATATGAGCTGTTTTTTGACAATACAATGCACAAATATCGCGTTCTAGCATCATTAAGTCATACTAAATTACTGAAATCTTCAAAATTTTACAATTGTGGTTAAATTTTAGACGGTTTCCATCTAAAATGAAAGTGGCCGCATTCGTGTTCATTCATAATAATGAAATGTAAGTTGTATTTGATGATAATACAAAACATATATAAAGGTTGAGGATGAACACGGATGCGGCCACTTTCATTTTTGACAAAAACCATCTAAAAAGTGACGTTTTTTGGCATATTTGATAGATTTTTCATATTTTAGCTTGAATCAGAGCGTTTTTAATGACTAAATCAGTTAAAATCTTTCACATTAACTAATCGAATCAATTGAAATAGACACTTAAGTGTTTAAAAAGTGTCCAAAAACTTTTGTTAGATGAACCTGAAATTTGAGGCCAAAATCGGCTCTTACCGGACCTTCTCCTTTTAAAAACAATTAAGGACACATGTCTCTTAATTATCTTAAGTCAATATACATTCATTGTCTTGGTAAACTTGATAATTTTTTGTTCTCCATTTCAGTTCTGTTTTGCCAAAAGTATTTGGTGCTATTGTTGTTTCAACACAACCACAGGTAAGAGGAAATTTTATAACAGATCTTTCTGTTTTATCTGTAATAAGGACATGTCCCTTTCATAGCCAAATAGGACACAACTAAAGTGGAATCATCCAGTATGAATCCCTTTTCAGCAGACCTTGATTTTGCATTAAAAAAAATTATCTCACATAAAGGTAAGGACCGATTTTGGCCTCAAATTTCAGGTTCATCTGACGAAAGATTTTGACCACTTTTTAAACACTTAAGTGTCTATTTTATTTGAATTAATTAGTTTATGTGAAAGATTTTAACAGATTTGGTCATTGAAAACTATCCGATTCAAGCTCAAATATGAAAAATCTACCAAATATGCCGAAAAATGTCACTTTTCAGATGGTTTTTGGTAAAAATGAAAGTGGCCGCATCCGTGTTCATCCTCAACCTTTATATATGTTTTGTATTATCATCAAATACAACTTACATTTCAATATTAAGGATGAACACGAATACAGCCACTTTCGTTTTACACGAAAACCGTCTAAAATTGAACTAAAATGCTAGAATTATGAAGATTTCAGTAAGTTAGCATGACTTAATGGTACAAGTACCGGATATATGTGCATTGTATTGTCAAAAACAGCCCATATTTATGTAGCAGAAGCATTCTACTGTCCAATAAATAACTAAAAGTTTACATTTTAACAATTTTGTAAAACTGCTATATTTTGGGGCCAAAAAGGGGTCTTACTGAACCTACTCCTTTGTTTCACACAGATAAGTTTTCAACACTGAATTTTTGCATGAGAAAATGTCTAACGTACATATGATGAAAGTATAATAATAATTGATGCAGTGATTTTCTTCTATTTCTCTCTCTCTCTCTCTCTCTCTCTCTCTCTCTCTATTGAATGAACTTTTATGAGGTATATTTTCTTCAAATTCCACAGGTACATGAAGTAAATGTAGCTTTAGAGATCAGGCCAGATCCAGTAACAATCAAATGTAATGACATTGTATGTTGGATATTCAGAGGATTGAGGTCATATGATGTGGCTGAAGTAAAAAATGTTGATCAGCTAACAACAGAGGAATTAGAATCAACAGCCGTCACTCCAAGGTTTGTGGTCTTCATTTCAAATTATTATTTTGTAGTCAATATTTTTTTTAGACAACTCATAAAACCTTTTTAAAATTAGTTATTATACAATTGTTAATTTTATAATGGAAACAAGATACAAGATAAATACTATAGGAATCATTTAACTGTAACAGGGTATTCAACGTTTATGGGATACACATTTTTGGTGGATTTTATGGATATAGCTAAATCAGGAATTCATGCTCTATGGTTGGGTTGTTGTCGCTTTGACACATTCCTCATGTCCTTTCTCAATTTTAAATGTACCACAAAGTACACATTTTCTAAAGGACTGTGGTAACCCACCAAGAAAAAAAATGTCTGTGTAAAAACAAATTTTCCTCAATTCATGAACATTGTCATCCATGAACAATAATAAATCCACACAGTATTCCTGTTCAATTTTCTAAAAAACTATTATTTGTGATATCCATGTGGTCCATAAATTTATTTTAGACAATAAAAAGTGGTGTTTTGTATTGACATATTATTACAATATAGCTGTTGTTCGAATTAATTAAATCTACTATGTCTGACATATTTATTTGCAGACGATGTATATCACAAGCTGTACAGAAGACAGGAGTAATACATTACTACAGTAAATCATTCAAAAGACAGAAGAAAGAGTCTGATAATGTAAGATATATATATATATATATATATATATATGTCCTGTAGTGTTGTATCGTAAAGTGATATTTTGCTGTTGATCTTTGCATCAACATAATGATGCTTTTGCAAAGTAATTTTGATGAACTGTTCATTTTGAAATTAAATGTTTCATACCTAAAGATGAGAATTTGATATAATTTTGATATCAACTCAATTTATTTAACTTTTATACAGGTTTGTAGGCGAACATTGTGGAAAATTATTCTGATTCTGCTTAAATAAAAGTATATTTATTTAACAAAATGTTTTTTCTTGACAATAACTAATTTTGCATCATCACCAGGTATATTCTGGTCCAATGATTGTGGTTGAGGGAAATGAAGAAGTGAGTCAGTGTTAGCTTTAGGCTAGATTTATTGGAGCTCATTCTTTTCTTTTTGTTATTAAGTAAAGACGATTTACAATATTTTACAATCATTACACAATATTTTTTTATGCCCTATTTATGGGCATTATGTTATTTGGTCTCTGGGTCCGTTTGTTTGTTCGGCTGTTAGTCTGTCTGTCTTGCTTCTGGTTAAAAGTTTTTGGTCGAGGTAGTTTGTGATGAAGTTGAAGTCCAATCAACTTGAAACTTAGTACACATGTTCTTTATGATATGATCTTTCTAATTTTAATGCCAAATTAGAGATTTTACCCCATTTTCACGGTCCACTGAACATATAAAATGGTAGTGCGGATGGGGCATCCCTGTACTTGGGACACATTCTTGTTAAGGAAGTAAGTTTGGTCATAAAAAAAGAAGTAATTGAAATAATATCACTGTCAGAGATGAATCTTGGGTAAAATTAAGTACAGTTTCACTAAACATTCATGGGACTGTGGGAGGACATCTTTAATTTGCCACTATACATGAATAGGAAATATGAAGCTGTACATAATTACAACGTGTTCATGTCTCTAAAATTGCTTCTTTGGGTTTTTACTCTATTTTCAAAATGCTATGTACCTGGGTACCATGTTTTAATAAAAAAAAAAACTCTATGATGAAATCATTTTATTCAAGCTGCAGTGCCTATACACTTTAAACTTGTAATGGTTTGTTGAAATTTGAACAGCATTTTAAGAATAGGATGATCCTTTGTAGAAAATTGTGTAATATAGAGTTGTGTTCTCCTATCTATGATAAATGCAGAATTCCTTATTTGTTTGTTTAGCAAGAGATCAGTGTGAAGATAAAGCTTTGTTGAATTGCTAAAGATTATTAGCTAAATAGATTTTGCTTTGTAGTTACAGGATGTTTTGTTTAGAGCTGTCTTTTTAATTTCATACAGGCAAATTTCATTTTTAAGTGAACGCAGTTTCAACAAAATTGAAAACTTTCCATAATTATACCATTCAGATACAAATGTACCTTTACATATAACAAGTTAATTCTTTTCGTGAATTAAATACCCATTTCCGAATTGCCATGCCAAAAAAGTAAATGGGATAATTTTAGAGGAAACTGTGACCAATGGATGCATATTCTAGTTATTTTAAGTTCTAGTATATGCCTAAAGGTTTATTTCTTTTTAAAGATTTGGTGACAAAGACATAAAAAACATTTTTTTATATATTTATTTTTTTGAAATTTTTGGTAAGCCTCTACAATGTTTTCAGGTGGATTATTACTTATTAGTGGTGTAATTTTAATTTGTAAATAACCTAAACTTTAAAAAAAAAAAAAAAAATTGTGGATGAATGGTACAAAATTTGAGAATTTGTATTGATATTTACAGTTGATGGATGACATCCGAGTCAGTAGTGTGATTTGTGATGAGCGCTATGACAATCAAGTATGTCGTTTAGATTCAGAAGGTTTCCATCCACACTTCCTGTATGTAACAAAGGTATGTATTGTTTCCATGACAACAATCTTTAGTGAGTTCTGAAGAAAATAATTCTGGTTCTTTCCAATGTCATTTGGATGACTTGGCTGCTGTTTGGTATCAGTGGGTGGTATATTGCAATCACTTTTTTGTCTACCTCGGTCAGTAATTTTTGTTACATATTACTCAACCTACGTATCAAAGAATTATTGAATGCTTGTCAAGAACTTTATATTAATGTCCATTTGTAAGTGATTTTCATAGGTCCAAAGTTTAAGTTAAACTTTGGACCTTGAAACAAAATTTTAAATGTTCAGTGTTGATTTAAATAGACCGATAACTTCACTTTTCATTATTTATAAATTTTGACAAAACATATATTGATTTTTTGGCTATTTAAAAATCAAGCAAATTGCTGAGAATGCATTTGTATATTTAGGCAGAAAAAGATTTGAATTAAAAGAATAAACTAATTTACAGAGGGTGCTACAGAAAAATCTTGTCATAATTACTGTTGTTTTATTATATTTTATTTCACTATTTTTCAGGGTCAGAGTGTTTTATGGACTTGGAAGGGGAACGAAGAAGCTCATAACATTATACATGTATCATCTCCTGAAAGCAAGGTAAATTGATCTTGGATAAGATGCAGAAGTTGATATGGGTGCAATGTAAAGAAGCCATTTATCTTTTAGATGAAATATTTAGGGTCAATTATCAATTGTCCGTTGAAAAAATGAAAATGAAGGAGCTTGCTTATGTTTGGGGATAAAGAATGAATTTATTTTTCTGTTTGGTAAAATGTTGAAACCATTATTTCACTGATATTTACAAAAGAACTTCTGTCAGAAGAATGATCTTTTCTTGGATTTTGGTAATTATACACATGGGTGAAATGTAAAGCCACAATTTATTTAATGCCTTAAGAAAGATGTCATTACTGAAATAGAAAAATATCAAAGATGTTTTAGATTTGAAGATAACAGCATTATTGACAATTTAACCATCTTGTTTATTATCATGTGTAATCTAGCAAGCAACTCAAAACTAAAAAATACAATATTTCAATGAATACCAATATTTGGAATTTCTTAGATATCAGCAATGTTAGTTCCCATAGAACTATGTAGTTTTTTATTGTCGAGCCTGCAACTTTTGTTGCAGAAAGCTCGACATAGGTATAGTGATCCGGCGGCGGCTACGGCGGCGGCGGCGTTAGCTAACTTCTTAAAAGGTTTATATTTTAGAAGGTGAAAGACCTGGATGCTTCATACTTTGTATATAGATGCCTCATGTTACGAAGTTTCCGTCAATCACATGTCCAATGTCCTTGACCTCATTTTCATGGTTCAGTGACCACTTGAAAAAAAAGTTCAAAATTTTTGTAATGTTGAATTCTCTCTTATTATAAGTAATAGGATAACTATATTTGGTATGTGCGTACCTTGCAAGGTCCTCATGCCCGTCAGACAGTTTTCACTTGACCTCGACCTCATTTCATGGATCAGTGAACAAGGTTAAATTTTGGTGGTCAAGTCCATATCTCAGATACTATAAGTAATAGGGCTAGTATATTTGGTGTATGGAAGGACTGGAAGGTGTACATGTCCAACTGGCAG
Organism: Mytilus edulis; assembly: GCF_963676685.1. Lineage (NCBI taxonomy): Eukaryota > Metazoa > Mollusca > Bivalvia > Mytilida > Mytilidae > Mytilus > Mytilus edulis. Next base: position 56,239,027 of record NC_092344.1, read on the forward strand.
GTGTCATCTGACCTTGACCTCATTTTCATGGTTCAGTGGTTATAGTTAAGTTTTTGTGTTTTGGTCTGTTTTTCTCATACTTTATGCAATAGGTCTACTATATTTGTTGTATGGAATGGTTGTAAGGTGCTCATGTCTAGCGGGCAGATGTCATCTGACCTTGACCTCATTTTCATGGTTCAATGGTCAAAGTTAATTTTTTAAGTTTTGGTCTTTATCTAATATTATATGCCAAAGGTCAACTATATTTGGTGTATGGAAATATATTATGATCTATATGTCAGTCCCGCAGGTTTTATTTGACCATGACCTCAATTGCACGGTTCATTGCACAGTGTTAAGTTTTTGTGTATTGGTCTATTTTTCTTAAACTATAAGTAATAGGTCAACTATATTTGTTGTATGGAAGCTTTGTTAGCTGTACATGTCTGCCTGGCATGGTTTATCTGACCTTGACCTCATTTTCATGGTTCATTGGTCTTTGTTTAGCTATCTTGGTTAATGATAAGTTTATGTGACAGTTGTAATCAAGCTTTATACTTAGGACTATCAACATAATATCAATGATTAGTAAAGAAGGCGAGACATATCAGTGTGTGCACTCTTGTTCATATCATAAAAGAACATGACTTCAATATTTTGCAATTTAAGTCTTTAATAGATAATTTATAAATGACTTAATGCTGTTATTAGGAAATGTCAAATGCACCTACTCAAGAAAACGAAGTAAGTCTAAGTTAGCTGGCATGCTAGTAAAAAAACAATTACTAGTATTTGATATACAGCACATATATATTATATAATCAGAATTTGATATTTTTTAGCATTGCAAACATGTAAATAGTCTTATAATAATTCTGCAACGGTTTAAATTGTAAACAGCAAAATACAAAAAATGAGTTTAAATTTTGATCGCAATAGTACGAATAATAAACAGCAGTTATGCAAATAGGGGAAATAAAAGCCTACAAGAGAACAAAATTATGTCAAAATTCATTTATTTTTTTATTTGCAAATAAGGTCAGATATTGAAAATAAATGTACAATGTTTTGAATAGATTTTTTTTGGCAACATGCTTAGAGTAGCTGCTAGATTGAAGAAATATCAGTTGGGTGTATATATGAAATATTCTATGAAAGAAAATCTAAATTTGTACATCATGATATTTTTATCCGATTTATTTTTCAATAACAGATTTAAGGGATCACTATAGAATTATTTGTATTTCGTTATATTTTTTCTTAATAACTTTGCTTAAAAGAACACATATTTACTAAAAATGCTAAAATTATTATTGCTTTTTGAATATTTGCAATTGTTTGAAGGCATTTTAACATGAATTTGCCTGATGTCATAATTAGTTATTAGACCATAAATCATCCATGTGTTAACAGTTGTTTTTGCATGTGTTCAAATATATTCAGATCCTTATGGTTTAAAAATGTCTCTATCAAAAGTTTTATGTACAATACATTGTAAAAGCCGGAACTAAAAAAAGCTTCAACTGGTTTCTAAAGTCGAGAAAAAGTCATGTAATTTCATAACTTACCCTGATTGGAATAAATAGTGATCAGGTGTATACAAACACTTGCATATATAAAATAATTTGGAACCAATTGATTTTTAAACAGGAGCCCTTGAATGTGATATCTGGACCAAAAGCCTTTAACAGTGGGAAGCCCACACCTGACAACAGTTTTCTGTATACATTTGACGAGCCTGGATCTTACACAGTGGCTTCACAAGGAGCACCTGGTTATTCCTGTATTGTATTTGTCCTGGCAGCAGGTAGGTTAATAAAAAAGTAGCAGAGATCAAAGTAAAAAGGACCAAGATAAAACAACATATAGAGTTAAAAAATACATATGCAGTGAATGATTATCAATGGTGTTTCCTGGTTTCTATTTAATTTTTGAAAAAACATATTTCTAGAATTAGAATGATTTAGATCTTTCCACGCATGAAGGGAGAGGGCTGTTGACTACTGTCGTTATAACCTTCACATTTATGTTTACTCTCTGTCTGTATCTAAACTTGATTTACTTTTGTAATTTTGTTTGGTCTACATACCTAAAACGTGATGTTATTTCTTGTATCAGTATTTTGTTTTAAATTTTTGGCTTCAAATTAACACCCAACACATTTCAAGCAAAACATGTATAGCAACTTTATTAGGATAAATGATTATGAATTATGAAAATAATTTTCCAGTTTAAAACTATTTTGCATAATTGAAGTAATTGAACCTACATTTATTTATGAAAAGTTATATCTACAATCTTTATTTCAGCTGGAAGAGTGTCTGATCCTTTTATATCGTCAGTAGATGGAGGATCAGTTAACAGTGGGACAAAAATTACATTAGGTTGTGATTCTCCTGGTTCTAAGATATATTTCACCATAGATGGAGCACCACCAGAGTTACATCTAGACTCGGCAAAGGTATAGACCTATTGTTGAATAAGATTTACAATATATAGTATATGGCTCTATGAACTGATCAATATGGCTGCTAGCTCTTATTTATTGCTGTTTAAAATACAATGACAAATACCACATGATTCAAATTCTACTGCAAAAAAAAGGTACTGTAGATTCACTTTTGTTTGTGGGATACTTATTTACGTGTTTTTCATAGATGTACATGGATGAAAACCACATATTTAAATGTTTAACGAAGTAGGAATTTTCTATAGGCCTTAATTGTATTTAGACTGTCAAAACCATAATATTAAATTTCTGCCAAAATGCAATTTTTCCCCATCCACAAAATTTGGTATTCACAAAATTGAATGAATCCACAGAAAGTCAAAGGGCAATAACTCATGTATTAGTTACCATGACATGGTTATACCTGGTAGAAAATTTTAAATAAAATCCTGCACACAGAAATTATTCTCAGATGCATTGAATTTGAAATTCTTACTCTCAATCAGACAACAGTAACTGTATTGCATTGTTTAATTTCAGCTATATACAGAGAAAGGTATAAAGTTGAAGACACCAGGATTGTGTTTTGTCAGATTTATGGCTGTCAAAGAAGGCTTTCTTAACAGTCATATTATAACATCAAGGTAAGTGTGGTTATACTGTAATTTTGGTTTCATGGATATCTACTTAAATAACAATGTGATCATTCAGAATCTAAATGTCTATTGGTAATTTCATTGGTACTACACCAATATGGGAATAATCATAAGACATTGGCTGGATATATGGACTACTTTTGAGATTGTTATGATGTTTTGGTGTACACTTTGAATAATGTTACCCAGACAGATTTGAAATTTGATATGGTAACTTATTGTGTGACTGAGTTACTCAACAAAATGGACAAATATTTTATTTGTTGAATTGGTATTAAATTTCAAATTGTTACCTGGTTTATTTACACAGGAAGCTTTTCAATGTATCACTTACAAAATGCTCTCCTTCAACACCTTAACTCCAGTACTTCTAGCTGTACACACTTGACTTTGATTTCACCTGCCAAACTCACTTCTCAGTAAATCTAATGTGAATTTTAATTTCCAAACTTGATTTTTTGTTATATTTGATCGAACTAATTTGCTTCTTTTGCAGACGATACTTTGTACTACCAGAAGAAAGTGACACACAAGATGACACTAGTGATTCTGATGCATCAGTTGTTTCTGAAAAGAAACCATCACCTAAGGTAAGCTTGACAACCTAGGTTTTAAGTCCTAGAAAGCATTGTGTGGCTTCTCAGTGGTACCCATTATGATGTTCATGATAAGGAAAAATCTGATGACAATTGTCACCATTGTGGAAAAGGAACAGAGAAATTTTGAGTGTATCATAAAATATTGGTTTCTTATTTATGTATATGTTGTGTACAAGTTATCATTTTGTACAAATTATTATTTGTACAAAAATATTGTACAAATTATAATTTGTATTTTGACTTTGTACAAATTATAATTTGTACAAAACGTGCCTGTACAAATTACAATTTGTACAAAATTTGACCAAAATTCACTTATAACTTGTACAACAGTTTTAAATATGAATTTTGGTGAAAAATGCATTGATTCACACGATAGAATTGTAATTAACTGACCACACACTAAACCTAATTAACAAAATACACCGTTTTTACACAACCACAAAAGGCAGATTGATCTTAGAAATTGTTGAGAGAAAAAAAGTAAACAAATAGGATTTTTATCGTGTACAGCATTTTGATGATCGTGAAAAGGATCCGTCAAAAGATATGTTGCCACTTATTCGTTATTTCAAAAAGTCCATGAAAACAATAAAATCTTTCTTTAAACAAGTAATAGTTTATATTTGTAATTGGTACATCAAAAGATTGGATTTACATGACTTATTCAGCTTCACTTTTGTTTGTGAAAAGATTGATGGTTCAATGCTATTGGGTCTGATGGTTTTATAATACTACACCAACTATAAAATAGAAGTCTGTCTGTCTGTTTTGCATACGTTTTATGTTGTTTCTCAACTGATTTCCGTTAAGTTTGATATTTATAAAACAAAGATCCTTGTTGAAAAAAAAAACATTGATTAAAAAACGGCAGAAAAACAACTGACACATTCCTGACTTAAGCATAGTCATATTCCTTAACCAAATGGGGTGTTTAATCTCGCTTTCTTTCTGGGATATTTATTTGTCTAAAAGTCTAACTGAAGCAGTGAAATACACACGTTTATTCACAGCAACGGTTCCTGAGCTTCAACGTTCGCTATGTGAAGCAGTTAAAATGCCAGTAAAACAGGTCGTCATCGATTTGAGAGTCAAAAGATGGTTTGTAATACCTGATTCCATAAATCACTAGATCAACTGCTCAAACGAATGATAAAGAACTAATTTTTGATTTTGTAACTTAGGTGTACTGTGTGGTCATTTAATAGCAATTCGATAATGTGTATCAATGCTTTTTTCACCAAAATCTATATATGATAAATACTTGTACAAGTTATAAGTGAATTTTTGTCCATTTTTGTACAAATTGTAATTTGTACAAGCACTTTTTGTACAAATTACAATTTGTACAAAGTCAAAATACAAATTATAATTTGTACAATATTTTTGTACAAATTATAATTTGTACAAAATGATAACTTGTACACAACATATATAACCTTAGGAATGCCTTAAAATACTATTATTTATATTTTGTTTTAGACCAAGAAGCATTGGACATGGTGGGACTGTGTACCAACAGTAAAAGCCTGCTTTACTGGACCTGGAATTATGGAGATATTCTGGGATTCACCAGATGAAAGCAATTTGTCACTTATTAAAGGGTACCAGGTATAGTCAGTTTTTTAATCTGTTTTTTAGACAAACCAATAATACTTGCTATCTCAGAACTATAAAAACATGGAGAAAAAGATATGAATGAAATAAGTTTAAAAAAAGATGTTCTATCATAATACATGTCACAATTTGTGTAGATATTTTTTTTTAAAAATATTAAATATTTAACATTGGTTTTAGCACTTGACATATTTTAATCAGCTGTTGATAAGATTTAAATAGAATGGACCACTTACAACAGTATTGGTGATCTTACATATATACTTTTGTTTGTAATTTGTTCACAACTATTTTATTTTGCAAAACATTTTATTTTACAGCTATTTTTAAATGGTGTATCATACTGTGAGATGTTCCCTCCTAATAACAATAGTATAAATATCAGTGGGTTGGCTGGTGGACGTTTGTATGAAGTTGTTGTAGAAGTATACTCTACCAATCCTAAACAATCTCCACAGATGTCTAACAAATTGGTTAGTAATTTTTAATTTGATAAGCTCGTGAATGTTTTTATAGAATTAATAAAAACCTACTTATTTTTGTGAGCAATTTATTTCACATCTTTTTTTGCGAGAACAATAATGTGAATTATTGCATATTTTGCAAAAATAGAATCTTTTCTAATGAAAACTCATCAACAAAGTTAGGAAGTTGCTAAAATAAATTGTTGCTAAGCTTGCAGAAAATTCTAATCACCAACAAAAGCATCAGCAAAAAATCAGTTGGTTTACAATATTGTGGAAGAAAAATCTAATTCTTTGTAAGATACTTGTGGTCCATGATTTTCTTTTGAAAAACAACCCATCAATTAATGGATAGCATATTAACTGGTTCACATTAGGGCTATTCCAGAAAAAAATGTATGGGGGGTTTGGAAGGCAGTTTTTGTCAGCACCCGCCACCCAGACAATTGTAATTGAGAATTACAGTGCATTATAGTGCGAAAAATTGCTTTGATACCCATCACCCATGTATTATTAATATAATGTGCCTTCCAACCCCCCATACATTTTTTTCTGGAATAGCCCTTAGATAAAGAATACATTAATTGTTAAATTGTTGTTTTACCTTAAATCCACTGTTGGTTGAAATGGCTTAGATAGGTATAAGAAGATGTGGTATGAGTGCCAATGAGACAACTCTCCATCCAAGTCACAAATTGTAAAAAATAATTCATTATAGGTCAAAGTATGGCCTTCATCACTGAGCCTTGGCTCACACAGAACAGCAAGCTATTAAAGGCCCTACAAAGAAAAGTATAAAACCATTTAAACAGGAAAACCAACATAATCTACATAAAAAACAAGAAACAAGAAACTGTTATGAACCACTTCAACAAACAACAACAATGGAGCAACAGGTTCTTTACAAATGCAGCTGGTTTTAAAGGTTTTAACAGGCACCAACCTTCACTGAAAACCAGATAGTAAATTTTTCAAGGGATTGGCTGGTGGCTAATTATATAAAATTGAAGAGATACTGTCTTCCATCAATACATATCATTGACAGTTTTGTATAAGTTTTCTCTTATCTTATTTCAGTTTTATTTTTCCATGCAACTAATTTATGAGTTACCATTGTCAATGATTCTGAAAAATTAAAAAATCTCATGTTTTTAGTTTTTTCATATAGTTTAGAAAGAAGTAATATTCTTATCCACATGACATTGCAATTTTTTCATTTTAGATGATGAAGAGTCCATTAGTTTCAAATGATGGAGGACCAATTATCTCCCTTGAGAGGACAGAAAAAGAGGATGCTATATCTGTTGTGTGGATGTCCATAGATTCCAGATCTTACCCTATTTCTGGTTATCTTGTTTTCTTGAATGACCAACAGTGTGGATCAAGGGTATGAAAAAGTTTTATTATCTTTTAGTAGGACACTTATTTAAAAACAAATGATAGGACCATATTTTCAAAGGCATATTTGCCGTTTCAAATTCTCATGCTTTCTGGGCATTTTTTTCTAAAGCGTGCATCAGAATGCATGTTTTGATAAGCCAGAATGTCCAAATTCAACCAACAATGTATGGTTATTTCTATTTTGGGTTATGAACAGTTCTGAAACTGGCAATTGACATGTTATTTTTTTTCCAAGAATTACAGACCAAAAGATAAAAAAAAGTGTAAAAAATTAGAAAAGAAAATTAATTATTTGTAATTTTTAGATAGGACTCTTGCATGAAAATTGAACACACAATTAATTACATTACATTTTGTATATTATTTTCAAATTTCCTTTCCCTTAGTTAAGAATATTTAAGATATGTTATATTTTACAGCTTGTTCCTGATCCAGACAGCAACAGATGCAAAGTTGTCATTGGTGGATGTGAATTAGGTGTCTCACATAAAGTCTATGTGGTAGCATTACCCAAAGGTAAGCACCATTTTCAATGTTGTTTTTTTATGGTGTTGGACATTGGTTATGGGAAGAAAATCATTACAACTCTTTTATAAGAGCATGCAAAACAAAACTTATATCAACTTGCTTGCTGTTTGCTGATCCAAACAACTCAGCTTTGAGAAGTAAGATCTATGGCAAAGGCATGTCAGTAAGGAATTCAAATATTGTACCTGGTTATGGTGACGTGTCTTCTTTCAGGCTATTCAAGAAAGGTTTCACATTCCTTTCATATTTTGAATATGCATTTTATTTTTCACCCATCATCAGCTTTGCCAATAACCTTTAATAGTGTAACAATGAAGTCCTGTCTGGGTTTTTCTGCAATGTTTCAAAAAAACCTTTTTGATTTTCATTATGATTTTGATTGGTTGATTGTTGGTTGCTTAATGTCCAGTGGCAAATATTATGAATTTGATACTTATTGTATGTTATGTATAGATTTACCAGAGGGTGAGTAAAAAATGGGTGTTTAGAATAATATGGCTATAGGTTTGTTAATTTTTTACATCGCAAATCATGAAATTTGAAAAGCAACAATATTTTGTTTTAAACTTTATATTTTAAACAGTAGTCTAATACGACTGCCCCTTTTAATTAAAAATAATTGAAGAAGTTCTTTAGAAAAAAAGTTTTTGTTTAATTCAAAATTGCTCTGTGAAAGCAGATTTCTTTAGGTGACTTTGAAATAGATTTTCTGTCTTCAACCTGAGCAATATTTGTTTTGAATAACATTGAAATTGGAACGGCCGGTTTAAAGAGAAGATAAACTAATATGAGCATTTTTTTCCAAATATTAAATTTTCCATTTTTGCAGTGCCAGCTGTGAAATTATTTTGTGGCTAAGAAACATTTTCAATATTTTTATTAGAAAAATTTGTTACAGTGTCCTACATTTATATGTTTTAGACATGGTACTTTTAGATACATTTAGTACTGAATACTTAATATATTTCGATTATTTTATTTTTCATCTTCCCTATATTATTACAGCAGAAACCATACATCTATTAACCTTTTTTTATTGTACTTATTAAAGCAGCCACCTCACTGTGATATATTGAGACTAAGCCTTTTGACTGGTAGATTTGTTCACTTCAGACGAGACAAATATCAATCCTGTACTAATTTAGATAATTTTAGATATTGAAATCAATATTGCCCAGCTTTTAACAATTTAATTTATTTTTCACAATAGAATAACGTGAATAAATCTTATCTATTGGGCTTAATTAAATGCTCAAAAACTTTTTAAGTATACATCTCTTGATAGCTCAAGAAAATTGATTTATTTATGTTTGGTTTTTGCTGTAACATTCTCAACACAATTTTATAGTAAGTGCACACTAAATAGCAAATAGTGTAAAATTCTTCATTTATTTCTTATGTATATCAATTGTTTATGATCTTATGAATAAAAGTAGAATTGGGTTAATATCAACCAGACTAACATCTGACACAAGAAAAACCACAAATTCATAGGTAGAAGTCAACATAAGGTCTTCAACAATGGGCAAATGTCTTTGCATATAAATGTTAACCTCAAAATTGACGGCTATAAAACAGATTTAGTATTCAGTATTTTTGAAATAAGATTGAATCATTACAGTTTATGATACTTCTAATTGTTCAAATGAATTAAAAAATATTGTTGTATAAGGTCAAATAAAATAAGCAATGTTTCCCACCTATTATAGTTGAATGCCTTGTAGCTTCTGTCTTATAATTTTCGTTGACATTTGTGGTTGTGAATTGTTACATATAGTAGGTTATCCCCATATACTCAGGGTTACAAAGATTAGGAAATAAAAAAATTACTGCCTACCTTCCCACCCTTGTTTAGTACAGAAAGCCTTGATAAACAATGAATATATTTCTTTGGCTTTAAAATTATTTTAAGGAGTTATTGCATATGATTCAAGGGACATTGTTATTATTGATTTATGGACAAAAAAGTGAAAATTAAAAAAAATGCAATTTCAGAAAATAATGCATGAAATAATGTGATCAGATTTGATGAAATAAATATATTACTACTTACAGGTGAAGTTGATGACTCTAAGGTATCAAACCTTCTAGAAGTGACCTTGCCCCTGTATGTAAGTGAGATAGTGCTGCCACCTGAAGGTAAACGTCTGGAAGAAGAGGAGCTATACCTAGAGTATATTGAGATACATGAAGGATCAGGTTACCTACAGGCTATGGATGGTAAGCTATTTGCTAACGTTGTGTGCATGCTTGTTGTAGATGTGCAATTTATTTGTTTGTTTTTAGTTAGGCAAGGCATTTTCCATGATATTGTCCATTTGCTTTTTATTTTGAAAAGATGGGGTGGGGATGGGGGTGGGGGTCAAGATAACATCAAAATGTCAGCAATATTTCCTTTGTCATACTTTAATTTGAAAACATAAAATGTAACACAATGCTGTTTTCATTGCATTTTAGCAATAAGAGAAAAATGACTTTAGATTCTAAATTAACAGGAGGTTATGTTAGAGTGCACAAAGTGATGATTATTAAATATGTAATAGATTGTTGTCCGAAGGGAAATATTTCATGTATATTCAGGATGTAAAATATATAATTTATGGATAAAAGTATATCTAATCAATTTGACATTACATGTGGGCCTTTTTAGGGGGAGGGAAGGATGGGTGATGTGTGTTGAGCTGAAACAGTCAATGCTGAGACAAATGTTAAAGGAAATTAAAATATTTTTTTTAAGAAGTTAATTTTCTCAATCTTAAAAGAAATTTGTTTGCTAAAAGTTTTGACTGCATGTAATTTTTCTAAATGTGTACAATTTTATTTAGGGTAAGCCACAATAAATTGATTATATGATTTGAAATAGAAATGCCATTTAAAAGTAAGAGATATAGATATTGATCCTTGACCAGTAACTTCAATGTCCATAGCAGTTCAGCTATGAAATAAGTACTTTAAAAAAAAATAACCCCTGAAAATAAAATATGTGCAGAAACATAGCACACCTGATTCAACAATACGGAATCTTTTTTCTCCTGAGTGAACACACAAAACTTACATATGTGTTCACACATCAGATACAATTTTAATATTGAGGGTCTATTTATAGCTAGCAAGGGAGGTAACTTTTATCAGTTCCTATTGTGTCCTCTTTATTGACTTTTTCATTTATATAGCTACAAAGTTATTGATCAGGGACCAATACCAATTTTTTTTTCTCTCACAAAGCTGTAGAAATTCTAGGAAAGGCCTAGGTTCCAAAGGGGGAAAGTAACCTTTAAGGCTTTAACAAATAATTTCTTTTTTGTGGCTTCAATGCTTGAGTGTATTTAGTTTAAATAGTTGTTGTTGCATGCTTTTTCTACAGAAAGTATAAATAAAGCTAGTAGAGCAGAAGTAAATGAGAGAAATAGATTTCATAAAGATGTAACCTCTTCAGGGTCACAGAGGTCAGCAAGTTCACATCGTTCAGGTAAGAGAAATGCAAAGAAAAAAATATAGTTACTGATATATTTGAACATATTAAGAAAATTAAAATTTTCCAGTTATTGAAGTTTCAAAGTTAAATACTTTTTAAAAAGTCAGTCACTTGAGAACAAAGCATTAGGATTATTTCACTTGATCTCCTGTGAAATTATTCTTGCTTTAATATACTAGCATGACATATTTCACATCTACTTTCTGGTTTACAATTATCATGAGTGCCCGGTCTACCCATTGGAACTTGTAAATGTAATTTGATAAAGTTGTTCCAAAAAATATTGAACACAGTTTCACATATATGGTAGCTTATTTCTAGAGGAAAGCAGAAACTAAAAAAGAAAATAAATCACCAACACTTTAATCATAAAGGTTTTTATTAATTTTCATGCAACTTATGGATTCATTTTGAATTTTAACAAAACCAAGTTGAATATTTGTGAGGAATTGAAACCAGCATTGTTCAGATTTGAAATTATATCCCTAATATTTTTAAATAAAAGTAATTGTTGAAATAAGATGAGTGAATACCTGCAAGTTTTGATATATGATTTAGTAAGTTTTTCTATGCCCCATCTAAATGCATTATGTTTTTCTGTCTGTGCATCTGTTCGTCCATTCGTCTGTCCGTCCATGTTTCCCACTTGAATTTAAGTTTTTGATGAAGTTGAAGTCCAATCAACTTGAAACTTAGTACACATGTTCCCTATGATGGGATCTTTCTAAATTTAATGCCAAATTAGAGTTTTTACCCCAATTTCACGGTCCACTGAAGATAGAAAATGATAGTGTGAGTGGGGAAGGAACTATAAACACATTCTTGTTTAAATATGGTAGTGAGATAGTTTTTACTAAACAAAGTGATATTCAATGTGTTTTTTCAAACAAGCTTACACTTAATATAACATAATTGTTACATTATTATGTTTGTAAAGAGCTTTAGCTTAAGGAATATAGGATAATAACAGGTGCTTTTATTTTAACATTGTAGTTGTTAGATTAAGACGCTTAGGTGAGAAAAACCATAACACCAGTGTGTGATTTAGTCACTTTCATCATTCAGAAAAATGTATCATTATAATATTGTATCAAAAATATTCTGTCTCTTTCATCCTCACCCTGCGTCTTTTAATGTGTGGTAATTGTGAAATATTGCATCAACCTTGCATCTCTCATTTCCATCTGAATATTTCCATGTCTGGTAATCATTAAATGTAACAGGAACTTTGTATTTCTCTTCTTAATACGCATTTTTAAGGTGTGGTAATTGTGAATATTGCAGCAATCTCTCATTTCCATCTGAAGATTTTCATGTCTGATATCATAAAATCTTACAACATAGACCATACTTGTGTAAATAAATTTTCTACAAAAATTAATGCTGTTTTAATTTTATCAAGAGCTATTTCATCAAATGTAAGTTGTAAAAACCAAACTCATCATTAGTCAATGCTGATGTATTCACCTGAATCAATCTGTTTCACTTGAAGAGTACCGTATTTAGCTATGCATATTGTGCAGTTGTGTATAATATGCACCCCTATTCATCCCTCCAGATATGTCTTAAAAAAAAATAAGCTCTAGAAATTAGAATTAAAAAGAAATATTGTTAGGCAATTGAATAACATTAGGATGGTTGAAATAATCGTCAATAATAACACCGCATGGATTATCATGAATTGGGTGTTTGTAAATTTTATTCATGGCACATGATGTGATAAAAAATGTATATCAAAAATTTTATTCATAATTAAAAGTAACATACTATTCCTTAGAAAATTTGTTTTAATAGTGACACAATAATTTTTGAAATAAACACTGTGACAGTAATACTGAATCAAATGGCATTCAGCTTTTATGTAAATACTCTGCATTCAGTTTACTTTTGTATTGTATTTCTACCTGCTTAACAACCAACCCATTCTAGCTGTACGCTTTCCAAACATCAATAATTCTATAGGTCTATCAGCCTGGTACATGTACACTTTTGTTGTTAATTGTTCCGCTATTTTAAGAAATGAATGTCCAACTGTTTTTTTCCATAAAAAAGTTCTCTGCTTAATAAGATTCAGATCAAGTTAATCAACTGTTTATGAATTGTTTACTTTTTTTTGTTACTTCTGTTTCACATTACCATACTTGATAAACAAATTGCAGAAACAGATGTCAATTAAAAGAGGGGATCACTTTAACTTATATCATTTGAAATTTTTAGCAGAAATCTCAAGAGTTTTAAAGCAGACATTAAAATGATTTAACCATTTTCTTGCACCTCATATAGTGTATGTAATTGATATATTGAGCACAAACTAATGTATGTAATGCTCATTTTTAACCATTTCATCAGTCAGTATTAAATAATATTTCCATCAATTGAAATCAGAATTAGCAAGGTTATTTCAAGCACTTAAACCATGAAAATGAAGGTACAAAGTGTGTGTAAAATCAGTCCTTGGATATATCAAACAGATTGTTTGGTTTAGCTTCAACTTTTGGTTTTGCAAAGCTTCTATTTGCAATGTTATAGATCTGAATTTTAAAGTTTGTGTACCTGTGTATTTTGACTTTATCTTGTTAGTTAATTGAATGTGATGTTAAGGTTTTATATCTATATATTTGAATGATTAATAATTAATTTCAATCAGTCCCTATTCTATTTCTATATTGATTTTCTCACTAATTGATTGACCAGCTTTTGTTTTGTTTATTATTGTATGTGCATAGGAACAAATACATGTAGTTATTAAAATTTTGTTATTTTTAACTTTTATTGGCAATATCAAGGGAAAAGAAGATTTTCTGGATATTATTATTTTAATTGATGACCTTTTAACTTTCAGATGAAACCAGGATGAAAAAAATACCTGAGACCATTGTTGAAGTGGAACAACGGAAATATAAAGGTAGGTTGAATTTAAAACAGCAAAAAATAGTTAAAATTTAAGTTGGTATGGCATAAAAGGAAAAGCTAGTTGTGTTTAGAATATATATGTATATTGTTAGCCAGCAATTACATATCATTATTTTAGCCAATTTAGCAAACAGAAAAGTTTCATTAGAATTTACTGTGAATTGCAAAGGAAATATTCAGGTTAACCCTAGGATAAAGTGTTCACTCATTTCAAATTTCAGATTTCACTGATTTTGAGGACCATTATTAATCCTTTATGACCAAATACTATGAACTTATTGTGACATATGGAAGCCTTTGAGAAAAACAACAGGCTATTGTAATTATTAAATGTTAGATGACATTGTAATATGTTTAGGTGATACGGAATTTAAAGCATCTTACTAACATAGATCATCATAGCAGAAGGCATTTTTTGTATGAAACTTATGCAGAGTATAAATGTTGTTTATTCAGACGGAATGGTTTCTTCCATGAGACAGGGCAGTTGATTCCAGGTGGTGTCTAATTTGGTCTGTCTGATATCAGGGATTAGGTTCTCAGGTTACAATTGAAGGCTGCCAGCTTCTCACTTTTGATTTGGCTGTTGAATACAAAGGACGTTTACTCTAAAGGATTAAGTTTTCAATTTCACCCACCATCCACCCCAATCTACCACCTCCAATATTTCACTGAATGTGGGAACAGTTCTCAGCAACCCAGTGGTGTTTTATTAATAAATGACCATTACGAAATTCACCACTGGTTAATTTCTCTTCTTATCCCCAAGTAATTAAATACTTTTCATCTCTCCACCGTCAATTCAACCCCTTTTCGTAGCACCCTGCTTCATCACCTTTTTGGAAACCTCTGCATTCCAGTTGATTGGCGGTGTTCCATGTCCACGGGGCTTGGCTACCCACTATACCAAGTGTCGTCGACAGGGCCTGGAGCAAAATTTTCCCAGCTGAGATACTGACTCCCATAGGGCAAACTTATAATAAAAGTGAAACTTTATCAAGCTTTTGTTATCAACAGCCTTATCAATTTGTCGAAGTACTTACGTTAGGTTTAGTCATTTGTTTGGTTCTGGTTTTTATATGGTCAGTAATTGTGGTTCTTCATCTTAAAGACTAGCCGAGAGACTGTAGCATTTGGTCCATTTTGTATATACATGTACATGTTTATGATGAGTACGATTTGCCACCAGCTGTTCCAGGGTTAAAGGGCAACACTCGAAGAAACTATCTTATAGAGGATCTTCATAACTTAAGTTAGAGGTCTAAAAGGTATTCATGAGGTACAGTAGTATCCAGGATCACATAGAATATGTTAGGGGCGTAACTTGGCATTCGTCGTCCCCTATGTGCTTACATGTCATGTAGGTCTCAAGTCATCACTAGGCATCCGTCTATCAATATTACTTAAGCTGTCATTTTCCTCAAGGACGAAAGAATAAATTGGGACATTTGATGTTTTATGTGAAATCTTGTGACAGAGTTTTAGTAATATTTTGAAAAAATTTCAGTGGAATTACTGTAAATTCAGAAATTATTGCAAGGTTTTTAATAATGCAAATATTGAGACTTGGAACTTGCATTCTGATATCTTATACATCTGTATCTGTTTGCATCTTTAAATGGTATTGCAATAATTAATTTTGGATTGTTGTCCATTTTTTTACAATCAGAAATTCCGAATTTACTGTAGTCTGCTTTTAATTTTAATCATGAATAATAATGATTGGTATGAATTATTATTTTATAACAATATGTATGGTAAATTTTCAATCATTTTTTTTTTAGCATTTTAGCATCATGTACCATTTTTTTTTTATATATCTTACTGGATTAAGGTGTTGAATTTGCAACATTTAATATTCTATTTGTATTTCGAAATCCAAATAGGCATTTATTTTCTGGTTGTTTACTTAGATACTGATTTAAAATATGCAATATTTTATATGAATTTGGTTAAATATACTTACCATGAAATTACATTTATATTATATAGAATATGTTTGCTTTCACAACATGTTCTCATCGCAATTAACTAGGTGATTAAAAATTACATCCATGAGATGTACTCACCTACGTCATAGTTCACCTGTGTAACATACACTAGCTTTAGTTTTAATTTTTGCGTTCAAGAGAACGCATGTTTCTCGTCGGCAAGGATTTTTAACAGTTTACTGTTGAAAATCCTCATGTTTTATAAAAGACATTATTTGTTTTCGGAATATCGATATACGATTAATTTAATGTAAATCAGAATACAGCGCTTCTGCCAAGTTTCTGATATGCACGTTTTCGTCATTTTTACAGCTTACGAGTCTGGAAATACGACGACATAGAAAATGACCTTTGTTTAGCCGCCATTTTCAAACATTAAATCGGGTCCGAGGAAAGGCAGAATTTAGCTGTCAAAATCGGACATGTTACGTGAGTGCTACGTTTTTAAAAAGATATATATTTAAACGGATGTTTATTTTTTTTTTTCACGCTCAGCTGACCGGATTTTTCTCTGCATTAGAGCAATGCTACGAAACGGGTCGAGTGTAAAGTTTGGATAAAGTCGATTGTTTACAATTTGCAGTCTGTACACGAGACTGTGTAAACACATCACTATATTAAAATCAGAATAGGTATTATGACCAGATCTGATTGTTTTTCATGTGGAAAACGTCCGTATGGGAGCGTATACCACTATTGTCACTAGAACCTCAATTGGTTCGATTGTTTACAATTTGCAGTCTGTTACGTGTACACCTGGTACACGAGACTGTGTAAACACATAACTATTAAATCAGAATAGGTATTTTGACCAGATCTGATTATTTTAATGTGGATAACGTCCGTATGGGAGCGTATACCACTATTGTGCCTAGAACCTCAATTGGTTCAATAAATTTCAATCAGAAAAGGGAATCTGCCCATTTCTGATTGTTTTATTTGGAAAACGTTCCATACAGGGAGCGTAGACCAACAGTGATACTGTTTTAACAGTTGATAAATACATCACAATCAGAATAGGGATTTTGCCCACAACTGATGATGTTTATTTGGTTAACCTTTCATTCAGGGAACATAAACCATATTTATTGAAAATAAAACGTGCTCAATGGATCACTATAGACTTAAAATAGAATAGGGATTTTGCCCAAGTCTATTTGATTAATGTTGACATGTTTCATACAGGAAACATAGGAACTAGAACAACATGCATGATTTAGAATCTGTAAGTTGCATTCATTCTAATAAAATACAGATTTGATATCTTACATAAAATTAGATCATAACTATTTATTTATTGCACATTGATATTTATGGAGCATAGAATTGCACGTGGATGATTGTTGCAAATAAAATAAATTAGAATCAGACTAGTGAATTTAAGTCCAGGTCTATCTGACTTTTCTAGACATCCTTCCACCCAGGGAACATTATGTCTATTTTTATTATATTTTAAAACACCACAAGCATAGCTAATATTTGGTTGCACATTGTTTTTTGTGATGAACCAACAGTTTCGTCAATTAACATATTTGCTCATATTGATAATATATTGAGCAAGTGTCTGGAAATAGTCAAGACAGATATTAAAGACACTGAAAATGATACATTGTTATCTAGTACAATACAAATGTGATTGTAGTTTAAGCATACCAATACATACTTCTTTTAAATATGTCCAGTTTAAATCAGGACAGTAATTCTTAGAAGCCTGAAATTTTTTTTCCAGAACAGCAAATTGCTGTAAATATTTAATTATTTTTTTACTGATAAATAATTCTCCAATGCTCTAACAGACATGGAGACAGTAAGAATGGAGCACTGTTCTAAATACAGTTGATAGCTTGTGACAACTCTTTTTACTTATATTAAATTTCATGGTCAGTTTACTTATGACAAGAAGAACATGAATATTATAAGTATGAACTGCTATAACCAATTGTTTGTTTTTGTCGGCAGTAAGGAAACAAAGGCTTTTATATGTTTTTATGTAAACATTAGATTGTCTATTGAATAAAGAATTTAGGGGATGCCATGATGCATTTCACAAAGACTCATTCAAGGTAATGGCTTATATATTGATTACATAATTCAGAGTGTACATTGCCAATGCATTTATTAAATATAATATGTACTAATTCTGTTTTGTTTTGAGTACAAAAAAAAAAAAAAAAAAAAAAAAAAAAAAAAGAGGTGATAACGTAAGACTTAAGAGACTATCTTACCCTCACTATATGGGAATCACTGTCAAATTATACATATATCTTCCAATCATGAAAGCAAAAGGAGTTTGGATGCTCTTTTAAAGATAGAAAATTATGCCTTAATTTACATCTTAAGTTTTCTAAGCAATGCCAACAGATGGGCAAGTTTCTGCTATAAGGATTCATTCATTGGGTCCGTTTTATTCTTATTGTGAGATTGGTAGAACCCAACAGTTTATGCAATGGCTACACATTTTTTTTCCTAGAGTTAAATATTGATTCAGAATTCTGAAGTATAGAGGACTCAAATATGCTGATTTATAGAAACAAGATTATCATTAATTTAGATCTTGTAAAAAAAAAAAAAAAAAAAAAAAAAATTAGTAAAATATTGGTAAATAAATAAATAAGATTTAAAGCATTGTGGATGCAGGATTTATTTAAAATGCTAGACATGGTCTAGGAAATTGAAGTAGTTCTCTCAAGATTTGAAACTATCTATTATACAGCTCTTTATATAAACCTTTTATTTAGTCAGTCTTTACAAGATGCAGAAAAAAAGAAGAGGTTTTTTTTGGAGTAACACATGATGTACCAATATAAACATATAATATATATACATTTCAATTGGTTCTCAAATTTTAGCACCAGTGTAGAAGCAGTTAATCTTACAGCAAAATGTAGGAAAAGCAATTTATCTAAAAGACTGATTAATAGTTAGCAAATAGCTTTCAATAGTCTAAGAATAGTACATGGAAGTAAAATATAGTATGATAATTCCATGATTATATCAAATCAAATGCGAGACATTTTCTTAATATTATACCTAAATATTAAAATGTCACTGTTTATGTTTATTTTTGCTCATTATAAGCATAAAGTTACAAAAATCTAGTCTGGTCAAAGTCAAGTTGTATATTATCTATATGCAGGAAGGTTTTCCGAATGCATGTGATTTTAACCTCGGAATTGATGGTAATTATTCACTTTTCAATTTCCATATTACCAGCCAGAATAATATAAATATATAGCATACAGTTAGTATCTTATGCAAGAATATGCTACACAAAATTGAAATGTGTTTATTTTAAACAATTACTTTGAATTTTGATTCAATATTGTTTTGAAAGATGTGATTATTTAAATCACATTAATTTTGTTTTTGCCAAATCTGGGGACAAATGCAAAATTCTTCTGAGTGACTAAGTTAACCAAATGACTGGGTTGAAGTCACAAAATACTACCAAAAGCTGTTTGGTTGATATATACATGTATTGAATCATATCAGAATGTATAGGATTCAGATGAGGTGAACCAAGACAGAAATAAAATGAGCATTTTTGATAGTGAAACCATTTCTGAAATAACTAAGAACACTTAAGGATACTGCAAGTTGGTACAAGTGTTTTCCATATTGCCAAACAAGTGTTTTTTCTTTAAATACAACTATAGAACTATATTTGACAAGTTGCATTTTAATATTTCTGATAGCGAAATAATTTCTGAAATTAATATAAACAATTGTCAAGAGCAACATACAAGAGTTGTTCATTATGTCAAATTTTTGTTTCTTTAAATTTGGAACTGTACATGGCAAGATATTCTAGAAAGTTAACCGTTGTGAATGTTAATTAGAAATATCAAAACATTTTATTTTAGACAGATTTTTCATAGCTGGAGAAAATCATCTGTTAGCATTCTTTTTGGACTTATAAGGACAACAATCATGGCTTTAATTCAGCTCAACATCCAAATGTTCTGTGGAAGCAGTATATCAATGGAAACATGTATACTGAAACTTTTCCACTGATTTGTCCATTTCTGTATTTTTACACTTGAGTAGTCCAATACAAAACAAAAATATTGTTCATGGTTGAAATGGTAGACATTGTATTCAAAGGTTCTACCACTCATAGAAATTTTATCAGATTTTTTAAATTTAGTCAGTTTAGAGAATTGTCATTATACAATAGTACAAGACTTCTCTTGATGAAAATATTTTATTCTAAATCTATGAAATATTTAAAGTAGTATATCTAGCAGAGAAGCAAATTCTCAGGGACTATAACTTTAAAAAAGTTTAAAGATTAATCCAGATTTAGCATAATCATGAAACAACTTTGGTTTGAGTCTTTAATAAACTTTGATTGTATTAAGGACACCTATTTACAAAGTATATTTTAATGGTTTATAATTCTTTAATTAAGTAGAAAAGAATTTATTTCGAAAGATGTGATATTGATCAGGTTATCAAAAGACGACAGCAATCATATATTATCTGTTAATATATTAATATAGAGAAAACAATGGAAAGTTAAAGAAAGGTAATAATGTTTCCAAATAAACTTAATTTTCAAAGTGGAAAGTAATGAAATTAAGGTTGGATTAGTTCTTGTCGATTTGTACAAGCAACAAGAACAACCTATTCAGAAATAAATGCTTATTTACTGTTGCATAAATATTACAACACATTTAGCTCATAATGAAGGAGCTTTAATATAATTATTTCTATACTGACCTGCAGATTATTTATTCATCAGATATAGAAATATGGGGTATATATATACATGTGAGTGCCATTGAGACAACTCTACATCAAGTCTATTAATTTTGCATACTTGTATTTATACAATCTGCAAAGTTTGTCATTGATACATATAGTTATGCAGCATAGCTTCATTGTATAATAAATTCAGTAATTTCGGTTTTTACTAATATCCGTATTTACAAAATTTAATGGAGTTACTTTTTAAAAAATTTCACATAATTTTTTATATGTTGAAATTGTATGTGTGTGAGAGAATTTATCCTCCACCAAATGAAATACTGCTTGTTAATCAGTAAATATTCTATATAATATAAATGTAATTTCATGGTAAGTATATTTAACCAAATTCATATAAAATGGTAATTTTTGAAATCTCAAGAAGAGATTTTATATGAATTTATAGGGTTAAATATACTTACCACAATCCACCACCACCCCTGGAATAAATTCAGTTTTTTGTTCACTTAATTGAAATTATTCAATTAAACGACAAATTAAAACTAAAGCTAGTGTATGTTACACAGGTGAACTATGACGTAGGTGAGTACATCTCATGGATGTAATTTTTAATCACCTAGTTAATTGCGATGAGAACATGTTGTGAAAGCAAACATATTCTATATAATATAAATGTAATTTCATGGTAAGTATATTTAACCCTATAAATTCATATAAAATCTCTTCTTGAGATTTCAAAAATTACCATTTTTCTGGTTGTTTACTCAGATGTCAGACCTCTTAGGAGAAAAGGAGATACCAGTTTGAATGAAAGTCTAGATCTATACTATAAACAACAGTCAATATACACAGGTAGTGTCTCATCAGATACCATATCTAAATCCCCAGGAATGGAACCTGAACAATTATTAGCAAAACCTTTAAAAAGTAGGGACTCAAAACAGGATCTGCATCAAGTCAATAGAGCGGATTACATTTCCAGAGCAATGACAGTTGGGAAAGGGGTCAACAAATTTGAAAAGGCAGTCAAAAATCAAAGAATGAATTCTTTAGCCAGTCAGGAATACCCAGGAATGGAACCTGAACAATCATTAGCAAAACCTTTAAAAAGTAGGGACTCAAAACAGGATCTGTATCAAGTCAATAGAGCGGATTACATTTCCAGAGCAATGACAGTTGGGAGAGGGGTCAACAATTTTGAAAAGGCAATAAAAAATCAAAGAGTGAATTCTTTAGCCAGTCAGGAATATCCATACCAACCAGAACCACCGCATAGTGAAAGAACAGAAATTAGTAGACGGCAGTCATATGCTTCAAATATGGTCAGTAGAAAAAGCTCTCTTCATCCAAATGATGCTTTTCATGAGCCTTATGGAATGGAAAGAGAATTATCTCCAGCTCAAATGCCCCCTTCTGGGTTTACTGATCCTATGTCAAAACGACCTTCAATTCCAGTAATTAATGAACCAAGGAAGAAACCATTATCTTTAAGAATGTTAGGAAAACTTGGAACCTTGAAATCCCTGGACATTAAAATGGAGGAGCATAAGCCCTTTAGTGGTATTACTTTCAAAATGGTGGCAACAGCAATGACAAATTTTCTAACACAACAAAATTTCATACTGTCTGGACTTGCACCAAAAATTTACAAACACAAACCTAAAATGAAATTTGATTGGGCAAAATTTCGTCATTTTGTTCTATCAACAAAAGCATTTGAAAATCCTGTGAATAGTGCTACTAGAGTGTTTCAAATGAAGGCACCACCTGTTGTGGCAGGTAAACAAATAGTTAACCAATACATGAGACACTTTCAGGAAATGGCAGATGACAATGACAACAGTGAGTATGAAGAGAACAATGTTCGTCATCCACCAAATGGACCTAGAGGACAATTTAGAAGGCATCGGAGGATGTCAAGGTCACAGGAGGATATACCTCATCCTGAGAACCGTAACTTGTCTCCTTATCAAAATCAAAGATATAAACATGACAGCCATGTCTTATCTCACCAGCCTCGATCTTTTGATGGTCCAAGTCCTGATAGGATAAAACGATATCCAATCATGTCAGGTGCCCGTAACATTGAAAGAACCAGGGCCAGAACTTCTGGATATGATACAAATACTATGAGACATAGACAAGATTATTCCCCATCTCGTCATGAGAGAGATCTTTCAAGGCCAAGAAGTTTTACCCAACAGGATTTTGACCAGTTCCTTTATGAACAAGGTATTCACAATAACTATGAAGAATATGAGGATCCTGATCTTTATTATCATGGGAACTATGGACGACCAGGTCGTGGACGTGATGATCAACCAGGAAGAGATGATGGGTATTGGGATGAAGATGATGAATCATCTGAAGATTTCGAACCTCTGCCTCCACGGCAACAAGAACTTCCACACGGGGAGAGATATAAAATGTTACCCCAAGAGAATAACACAAGGAGGCACAGAGAAAGACATTCCCCAGGTCGCCATGGAAACATTGTGTATGATAGCAGTCCTGATGAGATTGAGAGACGTACTGATAGAAGCAGAAGATCTTCACATTACATGTATAGTGACAGGAGTCCAGAGGCTGGCCATAGAAAGTCCTACAGAAATCATGAGGGATATTATAATGCTAGTCCTGAAGATGATAGGAGGGGTTATTTTGGTAAGCATAGTAGCCCAGAGACCTCTAGGAGAGATGTAGTCATTAATAGAGGTCAAGATAGATCAAGGAGGGAGGTTTTAGATCCTAAATATGATGCTGATGAAATGATGAATAGAAGGAGTTCATCAAAAGAAAGAAGTTCAAGATTGGACACTGAAAGGTCAAAAAGTAAACACAAAATTTATGATCATGAGGCATTGTCGGGAAGAGATACTAGTCCTAAGGAAAGAAAGAAGAAATATAAACATAAGAAGAAGAAACCAGACGTGCCAATGACACTGAAAGAGTACAACAAATGGCGGGACGATCAGAGTGACAGTGACGATACTGATAAAATCAATACAAAAGATGTCAATAAAGGGCTACAGTGCTTGGACACATATGGAACTATGTTCAGAAATCAGCTTGTACTGGATGCCATTGCTGTTGAAGGTTTGTCCAAAGTCAATGTTGTCTGCAAAGTTCACAGGTCACAGTGATGCAAGGTCACTGCTCAATGTAAGCAATCACATGGTTAAGTTATCTGCATGTCATGATCGGTGATGTTCACAGCTGAAAGGGATGAAAATATTGTAATAACAACAGCATGTCACATGTTATTTCATTATAATCACTTTGAATAATTAATTAATATTTTATTTTATTTCAGAATGATAGTCACTTGATGTTATAACAATTATTTCATTTTATTTGATATGTATACATGTTGTGGACCGAAAAATAGAGCTGATTTTATGCATCTTTTAAACAATTTAATCCTTAGAAAAAAATTCATTGAAAAGTGACAATGTTAAACAATCTGTATTTTGTTGCATTGCATTTGCACCAATTTTTAAAAAATTTGATCTTTCATTTGCGCCACAAGGTTATAAATCATGGTCAATAGATTGCTAAGGATGCATTAAATATGCTCATATTCAGCTAAAAAGTCTTGCATTTACTTATATCTTCTTTCATTGTCTTCACTGACGATATAAAGGAGTTGGGTTGGTTGAAGTACAATGATGGCTTGTACTTCTGTTTTCCCCCTGTAAATTATTTATTAAACATTTTGTAAATGAAATGCACAAACTTGCCAGTGTAAAAATGAAATACGTTAACTTACTTGAACAAAAGCTTTTCCATTTCAACTTCAAATACAATTTGTTTAGACACATATGTACCGGTATATCATGTTTAAGAAGTTTGAATACAAATTCTTTGTCAATGCTTAGGCTAACGATTTACATGTGGTCTAAACCAGGTTAAAATGTTAAATATTTTGCTTTTAAATAATTCAAAATTTAGTTTCAATTGATTACTTAAAATATCATAACCACAAATATTTAATTGCGATTTATATGTTGATACAATTTCACTGGTGTTAATTCTTACTACTTACAGTAGGTTTGTTTTCTTTAAATCCATTGTCATTTTGACCTTATTTTCTTATAGAAATACATATATACCAAGGATTATAAGTACATAAATACATGTATAAACAAAGTTTTAAAAAAGTATTTTTTATGCTAATTTTCAGCGGATTCTGAGGGTAAGAACAATAATCGACAAAGCATTTTTTTGTAATGTAGATCTAACCCTTTGGTTTTATTTTCCTCTAACAATGTTGACCATTCTGCACATTTCTATGTTTTACTATTTGTTTTGTAGTTACTATGTTTCAAGTTATACTTTGGGTTTTTTTTCACAAGTAAAAAAGTTTCAACCACATTTATATCCTTTTTCAAGGGGTCAGATCAATATTGTTTTCACTAAAAACTATCAATAATTGACAGCTGTTTTAAAAAGTTACAATTTATTTTGTATTAAAACTTGTTAAATTTGCTGTGCTGTAACAGCACCTAAGTTTTTTTTTAAAACAAAGAAATGTCATTTTGGAAAATTTTAGACCTAAATTTAAAGTCAAATTATTATTTAAGATTTTGAACCTTATATTTATGGCATTAATTATGCAGTATTATTTTTCAGTATTTATCTCATTAGGCTATAATGTTTTGGATAATGACTTTGGATTAATTATTTATAAGAATTAACAATACCTGTGCTAATTAATAACCTGTTTGGACTTGGATGTTAATCCCTTTTTAATTGATTGTATATAAGTTGACTACTACTAGAAGCACATGTTTATGTTTATAATAATATCTCATTACGAAACACGAATATTCTCATAAACAGAAAGAACTGAAACACAACATAGAACACTAAAGACTGAATTTCCTGATTTTAGATGTTTTGTAAAACAAATTTTTATTTCAATAGCTTTCAATTTATTAATAGCTTTTATGTAACAAGAATATAATTGACCAGTTGCAAGACAGTTTTTTGTTGTTAAGAGTTCCACTTCAAATGAAGACGTTGTAGGTATTATAAGCCTTTACACACCACAATGCAAAATATTTTCAATTTGATAAAAAAAAAAGGGCTGTTTTTATTTTTGCCTTTAATGTAAACTCCTATTGCACTAGATCAATTTTAGCACATGCATGGTTTCTTGTTTTTTTTCTTGGTGTGGTAATTAATGTGTTTTAGTCAGAAACACAATTTATTTTATGTCCAGGTGTTTTGTGGGAAAATTTGATTGCTTATATAGGGAATCACTGGAGCATGACTGGAGTGGTTTCCCTCTTAAGCAGTCAGTGGGCCCCTCTTATGAAAATTTCTGGATCCACCACTGTTTATTATCATTTGTATGCATTTTTAGTCTCTTTCATGAAAAAAAAGATTTGGAATAAACTACAATGAGTTGATAAATGAATCATATTAGATTACCAAAAAAGGACATCAGGAATAGTATTGTTATTGGTTACTTTCTGACATAACTGCTTTTGTTTATTGATATAAACTTTAATTAGCCCTTTTTTGTACTGTGTACCCCTATGTGATCAAGGGCTTTTAATAGCTTAACATATGGTATGGTTTTTGGTCATTATTGAAAGACATTCTATGACGTTGTTGCTTGTTTTATTGGCAATCATAACGTATCTCCTTATTCTAAAATCAAAAGAGATCAGTATAAGGATACTTAAGCTCTCTAACCATCTTATATTTTTTTCTGTCTATTTTTTTTTTTTAGACCAAAGCAGTATGACAGATGATTCAAAGAAACCCCCAGGGGGACGTTCTAGGCAAAGACTAGCTTCTATGTCAGAGGAATCTGAAAGTGAAACTGAAAGTAGTGAAACTGATTCTGATTCTGAAACCTCTGAAACTGATACAGAAACAGAAACTGATGATAATGAAGGAAGTATGGTTGTCATGGATGCACAGAGACCATATGATCAGGTCAGAGTTCAAAGACGTGAGAGAGAAATTGGTAGAGGTAGCTCAAGGAGACTGAAGGAATATGAGGGTGTTGTTGAAAGAAAATCTGAATATTCTCCAAGACCTCCAGAAACTCCAAGATCTAGCCGTCATTCTGAAGGTAGAAAGCAGCGATTGGCTCTTCTTGAAGTCCAGGATGAGGTTGAACTAAATAGTAGTACCGTAGATGGCAGCTTTGTTGAGGAAAGACGGGTGGCTGTCCCTGGCGACAAGTTAGGGGCCAGCAGAAGGAGAATTATTGATGAAGGACAGGTAAGTTTTTAAAATGATGAGGAAATAAGGACGATAGAATAAGTTGTCAGAATGAAATTTTATAATAGTTATTGATGAAAGATAACAAGTTTGTAAGGATTTTTGCCTCTCATGTTTTCCCCTTTTCTTATTTTAGAACCATTTTTGTCTTTTTTATTATGATGTACATTTATGATATTTTGTCCACCAGCCTTTTAATTTTCTCCAAATTCGTCCAAAAAACTTAAATCGCAATAACTATTATTTTAAAAATTATTGTGTGTATTTGATATTGCAGTTGTTGAAGAATGGACAAGTATTAGAGATTAAATTATTGCCATATAAGGGAAAACTGCTTACGACAACAATGAGCAAATAATGTTTATTTTTCAGATGATAACTAGTGATGGAGATGGAATCCTTCCAGCGCCCTCTATCAGTGTTGAAAGTCGTGGTAAGAATGGTCTCCGTGTGTGTTGGAAGAGATCTTCAAAAGGAGTAGACCCTAAATATAAACTGTTGCTGCATGTTGTCAATATTGTTGGCACAAAGTTTGCTAAAGAAATCAATAATAGTGATATCAGGTTAGTATTAATTTTTTCCCATATGTGTCACAGAATAATAAAGGACGTTATTATTTATGGGTTGTACAGTCAAATCTGTATATGACGGCCACCCTCAGGACCTTAAGGAATTGACTTTAGTACATGTAGTAAGGTGACCATTGAAAAGAAGTACAAATTGTATAGGCACGTATATGGCTAAAGTGAGACCAGTAGGGGTAACAATACATGATTTTGCTTACTACAGGTGAACTTTATAGCAGGCTTTATTTAAATCCACTTGTTTTGATCTTTGTTGGATAGTTGTCTCATTGGCAATCATACCACATCTCCTTATTTTTTATATTGACTGTACTATGGTAATCTTGTTGAAATGCCTTTTTAAACAAATATTGATGAATTATCATATAAATAGGATACATGGGGTCCATAGATGGACAATTTATGAAGTCTTCTCTACCATGAGATTTGTTTACCATGCATCGCTCACTACAAAATTTTGTAGCACCAACCATTCATTAGCATTTGTCTTTGCCTTCATAGACTCTCAAAGGTTTTTATGCCCCACCTACGATAGTAGAGGGGCATTATGTTTTCTGGTCTGTGCCTCCCTTCGTCCGTCCATCCCTCCGTCTGTGCCTCCGTTCGTCCGTCTGTGCCTCCGTTCGTCAGTCCGGTTAAAGTTTTTGGTCGAGGTAGTTTTTGATGAAGCTGAAGTTCAATCAACTTGAAACTTAATACACATGTTCCCCATGATATGATCTTTCTAATTTTAATGCCAAATTATAGTTTTGACCCCAATTTCATGGTCCACTGAACATAGAAAATGATAGTGCAAAGTTCAGGTTAAAGTTTTTGGTCAAGGTAGTTTTTGATGAAGTTAAAGTTACATCAACTTGAAACTTAGTACACATGTTCCCTATGATATGATCTTTCTAATTTTAATTCCAAATTAAAGTTTTGACCCCAATTTCACGGTCCACTGAACATAGAAAATGATAGTGGGAGTGGGGCATCCGTGTACTATGGACACATTCTTGTTTTTAATGGAGCATCCCGTAGATAAAAATGTACTATTCAAGTAGATAAAAGTATTCCCAAATTATGATTAAATAACGTTTTCTTTCAGGTTCTGTGGTGACATACAACATCATTATTCATTAATTTAATCATGCACCTATAATAATTAAAAAGGGAAAGATTATTAGACATGTTTAAATTATAATGGCTATCTTTACAAGATATATATTCATTTTTGACATTTTTTCCAGTTTTGAGTGTAACTTGGTTGAGCATAATAAGCCAGTGAGAGGCTTACAACATTGTTGGAATGTTATAGATAAAGATAGATGTGATATAAAAGGATTGGTATCTGGTATGACCTACAGGTAATTACATAGATAAAGATAGATGTGATATAAAAGGATTGGTATCTGGTATGACCTACAGGTAATTACATAGATAAAGATAGATTCGATATAAAAGGATTGGTATCTGGTATGATCTACAGGTAATTACATAGATAAAGATAGATGTGATATAAAAGGATTGGTATCTGATATGACCTACAGGTAATTACATAGATAAAGATAGATGTGATATAAAAGGATTGGTATCTGGTATGACCTACAGGTAATTACAAATATAAAGATAGATGTGATATAAAAGGATTGGTGTCTGGTATGACCTACAGGTAATTACATAGATAAAGATAGTTGTGATATAAAAGGATTGGTGTCTGGTATGACCTACAGGTAATTACATAGATAAAGATAGATGTGATATAAAACGATTGGTATCTGGTATGACCTACAGGTATTTACATAGATAAAGATAGATGTGATATAAAAGGATTGGTATCTGGTATGACCTACAGGTAATTACATAGATAAAGATAGATGTGATATAAAAGGATTGGTATCTGGTATGACCTACAGGTATTTACATAGGTAAAGATAGATGTGATATAAAAGGATTGGTATCTGATATGACCTACAGGTATTTACATAGATAAAGATAGATGTGATATAAAAGGATTGGTATCTGGTATGACCTACAGGTAATTACATAGATAAAGATAGATGTGATATAAAAGGATTGGTATCTGGTATGACCTACAGGTAATTACATAGATAAAGATAGATGTGATATAAAAGGATTGGTATCTGGTATGACCTACAGGTAATTACATAGATAAAGATAGATGTGATATAAAAGGATTGGTGTCTGGTATGACCTACAGGTATTTACATAGATAAAGATAGATGTGATATAAAAGGATTGGTATCTGGTATGACCTACAGGTGTTTACATAGATAAAGATAGATGTGATATAAAAGGATTGGTGTCTGGTATGACCTACAGGTATTTACATAGATAAAGATAGATGTGATATAAAAGGATTGGTATCTGGTATGACCTACAGGTATTTACAAATATAAAGATAGATGTGATATAAAAGGATTGGTGTCTGGTATGACCTACAGGTAATTACATAGATAAAGATAGTTGTGATATAAAAGGATTGGTGTCTGGTATGACCTACAGGTAATTACATAGATAAAGATAGATGTGATATAAAACGATTGGTATCTGGTATGACCTACAGGTATTTACATAGATAAAGATAGATGTGATATAAAAGGATTGGTATCTGGTATGACCTACAGGTAATTACATAGATAAAGATAGATGTGATATAAAAGGATTGGTATCTGGTATGACCTACAGGTATTTACATAGATAAAGATAGATGTGATATAAAAGGATTGGTATCTGGTATGACCTACAGGTAATTACATAGATAAAGATAGATGTGATATAAAAGGATTGGTATCTGGTATGACCTACAGGTATTTACATAGGTAAAGATAGATGTGATATAAAAGGATTGGTATCTGATATGACCTACAGGTATTTACATAGATAAAGATAGATGTGATATAAAAGGATTGGTATCTGGTATGACCTACAGGTAATTACATAGATAAAGATAGATGTGATATAAAAGGATTGGTATCTGGTATGACCTACAGGTAATTACATAGATAAAGATAGATGTGATATAAAAGGATTGGTATCTGGTATGACCTACAGGTAATTACATAGATAAAGATAGATGTGATATAAAAGGATTGGTGTCTGGTATGACCTACAGGTATTTACATAGATAAAGATAGATGTGATATAAAAGGATTGGTATCTGGTATGACCTACAGGTATTTACATAGATAAAGATAGATGTGATATAAAAGGATTGGTATCTGGTATGACCTACAGGTATTTACATTTTTTCAATCAGAAGATGTAATATCTTCTTATGTAAGTTTGAAAATAAGAAGTTCATCTACAGTCACCAGTAGGCTGTCAAGACTGTGGTCATATGTGCAAACCCTTAGTTCCAGTCTTAATTACTAGGATTGCCTGGTGTTCATGGTTGACTACAGGTAGTTAGACTCCTCAAGCAGTGGCTGCCGCTATCTAGCCAATTGAGTTGAAAATGGTGTTAATAATACTAACAATCAATCAAATTATCTAGACTTCTGAAGAAGACCACTTGTTGAAATCTTTGACATTTTTTGTTTTATCAATTTGTTCGATTGCAGTCTCATTCATATAATATCCAAATTATTCTTTCATTAATTAGTATATAATTTTTATAAAAAGAACAAACACTTTTCCTGTTAATAAAAGTTTAAGTGCATTAAGTTTTTTTACCCTTTTTGATTTCAGTGTATGGATATGATATAAGATAAATCTGTAAATAAATAATGAGGAGAGAAGCTCTAAGGAGTTGTAAATGATTTTAAAAATTTGATATTGAAATGCTGATTGATCATTTTACAACCTATTTATTTTAGGGTATATGTGATTGCCAATTATACAATGTTACATGGAGAACAGCCATGTGAAATACAGACTTCTTCATCTGTCATCTATTATACCACAGTTGGACCACCACGTGCACCTAAACTAAAGATTGTCAGTGTAGATATGTACCAGGTAAGGACAATTCCACTAGAACAGATAGCAGTCCACAATCACTTAAAGAAATACTAAGCCCTGATAAATACTATTACAATAAACCAAAAACCAAAACACAATTCCTGTAGGTTGAGTCTTTTATTATATTTTTGTTTTTAGAGCTTATATTTTACAACCGATGTCTCATATGAATTCAAAACAAATTCTTCGCTTTTTCTGTAGATTTAAAAATCTGTAGCCATATTGATATATTCTCAAAAACAATAAGCACATTTATTGTTTGAAAATTTAAATTTTGGAGTAGTTGTTATTAAAGTATATATAAGTATAAGTTTGTAATGATAATGAACACTGTTTTTTGTTTCATTTTAGGCTTTGATAGAATGGGATCAACCCAGTTTCCACAAAGATCTACAGATCAAAGGATTCCAGATTTATGTAGATAATAAACCCTTAGGTCGAGTGAGAAATAAGGACACCAGACAAATGCTGATCAACAATATGGTGGCAGGTAAGAGTTGTCTTTCCTTTGTCTTTCTTTTTACGATAATTAGAAAAAAAAAGTGTGAGTCAAGGAGAAAGACATCAGAATGAATCTTACATACATGTTATGAATACATTTATAGGTAAAAGAAATATCACATGCATGTATATGGTTACAGAAATGAATAGAGTTATCTCCCATAGGTTAAAAATTATTATTTTCTTGTTTCAAAAACAAGTTACTGGCAATTTAAATCACAGTCATTATCTATGCATTTACTTTGTACATATTGGACTGAGGTACTAAATTTTTCAAAGCATGCACTGCATGTTTCCTAGTCCTAGATTTAGTTGAGATCCAGACAGTTTTGCCATTTTTACCAAAATCTTTATTATACCCCCGCTTTAAAAAAGGGGGGGTATACTGTTTTACCTCTGTCTGTCCGTCCATCAGTCCGTCAGTCCGTCCATCAGTCCGTCAGTCCGTCAGTCCGTCAGTCCGTCAGTCAGTCCGTCCCATGAAACTTTCGTCACATTTTTCTCAGGAACTACACATCCACCCTTTCTGTAATTTGGTATCAACATTTATATATGTCAGCCATACCGTGTGATGCGTTTTCAGATTCATCACTTGACTACTTCCTGTTTACCGAACACTTGTCTGATTTTACACATGATAGCCAAGTTGAAAATTTTCGTCACATTTTTCTCAGGAACTACAATACAAGGATTTCTGAAATTTGGTTTCAGGATTTATATAAGTCAGCTATACCGTGTGATGCGTTTTCAGATTCATTAATCGACAACTTCCTGTTTACCGAACACTTGTATGATTTTACACATGATAGCCAAGTTGAAAATTTTCGTCACATTTTTCTCAGGAACTACAATACAAGGATTTCTGAAATTTGGTTTCAGGATTTATATAAGTCAGCTATACCGTGTGATGCGTTTTCAGATTCATCACTCGACAACTTCCTGTTTACCGAACACTTGTATGATTTTACACATGATAACCAAGTTAAAAATTTTCGTCACAT
Source organism: Mytilus edulis (assembly GCF_963676685.1). Lineage (NCBI taxonomy): Eukaryota > Metazoa > Mollusca > Bivalvia > Mytilida > Mytilidae > Mytilus > Mytilus edulis. The sequence continues at coordinate 56,272,101 of NC_092344.1, forward strand.
TTTTCTCAGGAACTACAATACAAGGATTTCTGAAATTTGGTTTCAGGATTTTTATAAGTCAGCTATACCGTGTGATGCGTTTTCAGATTCATCACTCGACAACTTCCTGTTTACCGAACACTTGCATATTTTTACACTATTAATATTATCCACTTGCGGCGGGGGTATCATCAGTGAGCAGTAGCTCGCAGTTTCACTTGTTTTTTGCCTATTTGGGTTGTAAATGCCTTTTCCTCATTATAATATTTTTTATCTTTAAACTATTGAACTACTATTCAAGGCCAAATATGGCCCCCTACTGAACTTACTCTTTTGATAAGATACTTTCATATACATATATTTTTTTGTTGAATAATGAATATAAAAAAAATCTGTTGTCAGTAAATATTCAGTTTACTTCACAATAATCATATTAATTTCAACAAAATGTCCGTTGTGTTTTCTATTTCAATAATTATTGATAATCTAAGAGAACAAGTATGCATTCATGCTCTCCTATTTCTTTCTTAATACTAGGAAGAACTATGAGTGTTTATGTGGTGGCTGTTGCCCAACAAGGTGGCATTGAGAGTGAGCCTTCACGTAAACTCCACATCACATGTCCAAGGAGGCCACCTGCAGTTGCAATTACCCAGCAGCCCTCACATAAAGCAGGATGTGTATTAATTTCCTGGAACAGACCAGAAGGACACACATATTCATCTAATGAAGAAGATATTTCTTTATATGGGTAGGTGATTTTAAAAATGTGTAGTTATAGCTAGATATTTTAGTCATAATTTTAGAATTGCCCGACTCTGTAATAGGCTATTTGCCAATTCCCGTAATTGACCCTGTAATTAGAGATCCCTCTTGTAGTGTTCTCCCTTATTTTTATTTGAAATGGAGAGCTACCAGAAAGAGCAAATTTACCTATGCGTAATGTGAGTAATCTTTAAGGTTTTCAGATCATTTAGTTACTTTCTTGTTAAGCAAAATACTTTTGACATCAGAAATTATTTTTCATGAAAAATTAGTTAAACCGCTAATACATCACTTTCAATTCATTATGCTTTGCATTGGCAAAAGCCAATTTTGTCCGGTATGGAACCAGTCTACGATTGACAAAGAGAAGTAATTTGTTTAAAAAGTGTGTAAAAACAGAATCAAGTCGGTAGTTGGCAAATGGACTATTTCATTGGGATACAAAAGCATTGACCAAAGCCTTTAAAATTACAAAAAGAATAATTTAAATCATATAATTACATAATTTTAGTGCTGCAACTGTGAAACTATGAGTAAATCAAATTTTTCATCTCATTTTTTCATGTGTTTCTGTGCATTATTGTGTAGAGAGCATTGAGAATTACAGTTTGAAATTGGAATGTCTTCTGATTTCTTTCAGCCAATCAAAAAATGGGATTCTTATGAGACACACATGTAATGGTATTATAAAAGCTTATAACAGAATCTAATAAGGAAATATTTTCAGTTGCTACTACAATTTCAGTCAAGTGGTTTTTTTTTCTTCAGAATTTATGTGGATGGTAAATGGTATGGAAAAATAACAGCAAACAAAGCTAGCAATCGCAATGGCTACCAGTACTATTTGAATGACCTTCCCCCTGAGCAGACATATGACATCAATGTCAAGGCCATAGCTGGTTTTAATAGAGTTGACCCTGACAGTTCCCATGTCTTCTCACTCAGTGATAGTCCAATGTCAAACTCACTACCTGTGTCAGCCCCGGCAGCCCCTAAATCTCCCAAACTTATGCTGGAAGGTCTTCACACAGATGGTATAGATGTCAGCTGGCAGGCTCCTCAGCAGTTTGGGGATGCTTCAATATCTGTAAGTTAGCATTTTGAATAGAATAACTTGAAAAAAGAAATTGCTAATAATGAAGGTCATTGCTTTATTGTTACATTTTGATTTCCAGTAAAAGAATGAAAATATTTATAACAAGTAAAAGACACAGCACATTTCTTCATATTTACAAGAAAGCTAAACGAATCTATTTAGATTTTTGAAATTATTACATATTTTTAAAGCAGAATGCAACCATTACTTGTTGTTTTGTTTGACTGCTGGACAATTTAGTAGAAAATGAATTTCCTCTTCAATGAATTTAAAGAAAAAATTACAGAAAAAAGTATGAATTAAGGATGTACTTAGGTGAATTTTAAAAAATCAAGAAATTAAAATTGATACTTTATTTTGAAATAGCATCAGGTAAGGAACAAAATAAGTTAAAAATATTGATAGGTCATGGACCTCATTTTCGAGATATTTGAGTTTCTAAAAAAAACGGGAAAAGGTTGCCTCGGACTTTTACCTTACATTTGTATTGGTATTATTGGGTCTCAAATACAAAGAACAAAAATTAAGAAATTGCTTAAATTTTGGAAAATGGCTTTTTATGAGCTATTGAAGTCTTTTATACAAAGAAAAATGGGTGTTATGGGGCAAAATATTTTACCCTGTATTGATGGAAAAATACTGAGGAATCCGTACATTTGACACCAATTTCCAAAACCTCACCTAAGTACATCCTTAAGTGGCAAACTTTTATGAAATATATTAAATTTGTAGATTAATTGGAAGTTTTATAAATATGATTATTTATTTTTATAAATTATTTTTTTTGACAATTAAAGATAGTTACATTACATTTGAAAAGAATAATGTAGAAATTGAAAATATTCCAGGGCTATCAAATGTTGAAGAATGGCAAACTATATGGATCTATCATACCATCAGATGTCAATAGTTTACGTATCAGAGATGTTACACTTGGAGAAAAGATAGTGCTACAGTTAATAGCATTGACAGACCATCCTGTCGGTAAAAATGAGAGACGACATGAGATAACTGTAGACAGGGATTCTGGAATTGATGGATCGGGACCACGAGAGGATAGGGGAACTTCTAGTGGTAAGTATTTTAGAAAACGAAATGATCGTAATTTTTTTGGTATATACCGGCTTTGTAAAATTATTTTATTTCAGATTTATCCATTTTATTTTCTTGAAATGAAAATAGTTTTTGATAATATGTTTCATTTATTATTTGATTTTAATTTTTTGTGTTTTAACACCACTTTGAAGCACTGCTTTTTGGGCTATTTTGTGGCAGCCAGTTTTTATTGGTGGAGGAAGCCGAAGTGCCCAGAGAAAAACCACTTCAATAGGAAAAGTGGCCATCCTAGTCAATTAAGATCGGAGTCGAGTGCACCTGTACGAGCAGGGTTGGAACTAACAATTTTAGTGTTGACTGGCTAGTGATTACAGAAGTAACTACTTAGACCACTCGGCCACCCAGGCCGCTATGTTCCATTTATGAATATTTGCTTTTAGGAGTATCTTTTCAATTTAGCTACATCTTCAATATTTAGTCTTACACATTTTGGGCACCACAGAAGAAATGCACGAAACTTTGTACATTTAGTGTACCAATAATAGAAATATACATATCACATTTTAATATATAGTTAAAAATAGTACACTTATTTAAAATTTAATTTTTCAATTTTTTTTAAACATATCTATTTTTATTTATATTTTTTATCTAGCACGCTTTGATAAACAAAAAATGATTTTGTTTACACAAGATATATTATCTAATGGGTCAAACGGATGGCCTTTGGTTGATACTAACATCAGTGGTAATTTGTAGAGCTAAACAATTGTAGAGTAGTAGTCTGAAATGTCTTGCTTGTAGCTTGAATGCTTTATTACCAGTGGCGGATCCATGGGGGTCCGGAGATTGGAATCCCCCTTTTTTTTTGGCTGAGCAATGCATTTGAATGGGAGCATATGCTTGGAACCCCCCTTTACTCTGGGTTGGGAACCCGCCCTTTTTAAAATGGCTGGATCCGCATCTGATTACCCATATAAAATATATGTATCTTTGATTTTTGCGCTATCAGCTATACATTATTTGTTAAATGAATTTTAAATTTCAGCCAAAAAATAGACATACAAATTAAGAAGAAGATGTGGTCTTATTGCCAATGAGACAATGATATATATTCTGAATGACAACATATGGCTGCTTATCTAAGTTTTTTTCACTTTTTAAAAATGTACTAAAGGCAGGTTTAGGAATATGTGTCAGATGTTAGGACTCTTAGGATTTTTTCCTACAATACAGATATTTTTACCCCATTATACCCATTTTTCTTTTTACATAACACTTCAATAGCTCATAAAAGATCATTTACCAAATTTAAACATATTCTTAATTTCTTTTCTTTCAATTTGAGACCCAAATTATATCAATGTAAATATATTAAGGTAAATGTCCATATTGGCCTTTTCCCGGCATTTGAATATAACAAAACTTCTTGAAATAATTTAATTTGGGATGTAACGTGTCTTCTGAATGGATGACGTCATTTTGTTTATCAGCCCTTAGACATAGTTTTGTCATGTGACCGTGACGTCATCAATGTTTTTTCATGATTTACTCCGTTTAAAATGGAATTAAGAATTAATTTTCTGCCTATTCGAAATAACATAAAAAGTGTGGTACACACTTTAAATAACCCGCTACACGCGTTATTCAGTGTGCACCACATTTTTAATGTTATTTCTTCATAGACAAAAAAAATATTACAGTCATTCCTTAAAAGGAGCTCCATAACCTTTTAATATTTTTAGCTAATTTTGTCATTACTAATTCTCTTCTGAGTTATAGTATCAATTTTAATTTCTAATTTTTTTTTTATTTCACCTAAGTACATCCTTAAATCAATCTTTGTGCTAGTTTGGCAGAGTCTATTCAACCTCAACAGGATAAAAAGTACCTGTTATTATTTTTTCAACATATACATTAATAAAATTCAATGCACCAGCAATAAGGTCTAAATTCCTCCTTGTCTTAGAAAAGATGCAAGTCTATTGATCAGAGACCACTGGTATTTTAGATCTGCAATGCAGACCTTATTCCCAAAACTACAAAGGACACCCACTAATGAGTTTCTTGATTTGGGGTACAGGCACATGATCATGTGGTGTGATTTTTACAAGACATTCTGAAAGTTATCATTATCTGTATAAAATGTAATGTTTTTGTGCTTTTCCCTATGTATTAAGCTAGTTTTTACCGATATATGCAATTTATTCGAAAATTTAAATGTGCATGCATGCTTCAATAGCTAGATTTTATTGCTATTTTATTTTAGCTTGCTGGTTTGCAGATCCGTTGATATGAATTTTCATATTTTGAAAAAAAAATTGTTTTAGGACATTTTTCTCTTAACCTCCATACATATAAATTTAATTGATAATTTAATGCAATTGTTCAGGCAATCTTTCTTATATAACCACCACCCATCAGATTTTCATAGGCGTGTCTTCCCATCCCATTCCCCCTAAATATTTACAATTTAATCTTGTACAGCTCTGAGGTCATAATTGGGGATGCAAAAGAAAAAAAATAACAAAAGTCTTCTGATTCTCTTTGCTTGTGCTTTATTTTGGTTTAAAAATAGTACTTATAAATCCCTTGTTCTAATGTTCATAATATGTATACTGAGACAAAAGAGAAGCTGTAAAGTCTTGTTTTTGAAAAAAAAACTACTGTAAAACTAGCAGACTCTTAGTAGTACTCTTTAGTACATGTCAATATAACTGACTTGATTTTCTTTTTAATTTCTAGTAATAATTTAAAATGTATAAATTTCAGTGTCTGGGCTTTTTTAAGAAATAATAAAAAAGACTCATGATTATTATAGTAAATATTAGCCAGATATTTCAAAATTGGAAAGAGGGAAGCACTTACCTAAGTATATCATCTACCTGTATTTACCTGTAAAATAATGGGCGTACATGTAATCAAAAGATGGGCGCAAATGTAATGATTTATGTACGCAAATGAAACAGTAATGCTTGCAAATTGTAATGCATCAGTATTTTATACATAATAAAATATTCCAGATTTGTTCCTTGGTGATCGATATGCTGGTTGCAGACCTGGTGCTAAGTTGACGGTTCATTACACAGGCCTTGTCATACCTCCATCAGCAGTCTGGTGTGAACAAGTGTCAGGACACTCAGCATTGATTGTCTGGAACAAAGGTAAGCAATCTATACTTATTTTATTATTTTGTTTTACGTTTCACCATCACCAGTTGGTTGACTGTATGGAATATCTGTTACAGATGACAATAGATATGTTACAATTGAATGTATTATCTCAACCACCATCTGTCCTGATGGCAAGGCCCAATCTACAAATCTTTACCTACCATGTGCAATTTTCTATCTTTGCAAAATTTTGCAAAATTATACAAGAGTTATCTGTTTTATGGACAGAGTTCTCTTTTTGGGGGAATAACTTGGATTTCAATAGCATACCCGGTAGAACCAATCTTTAAAGAGGTATTTATATACCGTAAATCAGTTTATATCTGCTAGTGATTTATTTTTGTGTCCTTGAAGAGAAAAAAATAATGTGAATATAATAGTTACAAATATATCAAACATGGATAGTCTTTTATATACTTTAGAAATAAAGTTCAGAAATCACTAAATTTAATATATATTTATTAGAAAACAGTTTAAGAAGGCTTAGCAGGAAAGAAACTGCAATAACTAGTTGGTTTACAGAGTAGGAATTTTAAATTTACAACAGAAATTTTATATCATGCAATTTCATTAATTGTTAGTTCTTGAAATACATTTTGTGCTGGCTAATTTCATGGTCCACTGAACATAGAGAATGATAGTGTGACTGGGACATACGTGTACTATGGACACATTCTTGTTTTGTAAAATTTAGGTCTGTTGCACTTGAAATAATTCTTTGACTATTGAATTACATTTGTCTTGATTTAGATAATGTGACTTCAAGCATGCTCTTTTTAATCTTGTAACATGAGTTCTTATTGTAAGGTTGATTTTTTAAATGATAATTTATATATATTTATCATATGTTTAGTAGTAAATACAGTAGTTTTGCATATGTGATAAATAGCCTGCTGTTTAATCCATATCGCGCAACTTTGATGCGCACCCTTTATCGCATACCCTTTATCACACCCCTACCCTTTATCGCATACCCTTTATCACACCCCTACTTTTTTTTTTTTTTTTTTTTTTTTTTTTTACATAAAGTCAGTTTTGGTTGTTTTTTTGCTTAAGAAAATTTTTCCTCAAACTAGGTAATTTTTTTGAATGACGTCATTGTTTGGTATGTGACGTCACGAACGTCGAGTTTTCATATTGTATACATGTGACGTCACAAACGTCAAGTTTTCATATTTTTTGGCACACTAAATGCAACTATGAAAAATATAAAACACACAAATTTAATAATAAACAAAATATTTTTAAAACAACAGCACGCAAATTGTAAGGTAACCCAGGTGCTTCGGATAAGTAATTGAGCAGTTCTTTTAAGGCCTTTGAAACAAGACAAAAGTAGAACTGTAGGTAACCCAGTGCTATGGATCAGAAAACAGTTCATGTAATATAATACTCTTCTGTTGAAATATATGATAAAGTGTATAATACATGGCAAAATCCGTATCACATGCCGTATCACCCTCGACCAATATCATCCCTCGGGCCTAAAGGCCCTTGGGCTGATATTGATGTCTCGGGATGATACGACATATGATACGGATTTTGCCATGTATTATTCTCTATATAACATATAAAATAAAAAGATTTGGTATGATTGTCAAGAAATCAGTTCATTATAACCCTTTTTTGCATGAGTAAAATTTGCATGCGAACAAAAAGTGCCTTACAGAAACTGTGTCACACAGAATACTTGAGGGGGAAACAACAAATATTATTCACTCATTAAATAAAAAAAAATGTGTATCCTTATAAGTTTGATATGAACATATTGTCAATTTTATTTTCATAATATTTTCTACATAAAAGGATTTCTATCTGAGCTTTAATGATAAATACTTTTACCTTTCAAGTTCTGCAAGATGTTAAAACTACTTCTATCCTGAAAGATTTACATGAAAAATGATTTTTATTGGATATAGAAGCACCCTAATAACTTGTAATCTGTTTACGACTAAATACCCACTCAAATACATATCTTATAGACTTTTCAAAGCCAAAATCTGATATGACCCTTGTTATTATCACAGATAATTTCTACAATATGTAGATATATATTGCCACTTTAACAGAATGTGTTGAGTTAGCAAACAATACCTATTCATCTAGATTTAGTATTGTTTGATATCATAAAATCTCAAGAATGATTTATTTTTAATCTGATCCTTATGTTCAACAATTTAAGCATTTTGAAGAGCTAAGATAACAACGCTATTTCAAGAGATTGCTGGTGTATTTATTTTAAGGTTAAATTTTAAAAGATTTAAAATCTTTTCTATTGAATTTTTCTCAAAAGCTTAAAAAAAAAAAGTAAAGTTCTAAAATTTATGGTAAAAACGGTCTATTGTTATTGCTAATTTATATGTGGTGATTTTGAAATTATTAAAGTTTATCTAGATTTACTCAAACTAATCTGAGCGAAAGATTTTTTTTATCTATAGAATTTGCAGGAAAATTGGTACTAATGTTATTCCTATTTTTCTTTACATAAAATTTTCCAATTTCTTCCATTAATTTTTTTTTTATTCACTTAAAATTGTAAAAAAAATCTCATCAGTTATTCGAAAATTTATTATATAAATCATATCTAAGGGGTTATTCTGTTGGTACTTTCTTCAAAAGCTAGACAAAAATATAAAGTTCATTGTTTTAAACTTCCTTTATCATGTTCCAATAATCTTAAAGAGATGATATTATCACTTGAGATATAAACAATAGCATATTATATTATCATATTAAAATATCGTAAATCTTAGTCATTGTATGGAACAGACAATACTACAAATGGTAGCCATGTTCACACGATGGTATAATATTTCTATTGATAGATAGGTACTTATTTCGGCTGTCGTGAATTGATATATATTTATTTGTCCCGTTGTAAAACGATGTGTACTCAATTGAAATTTGATGGTATAATAAATAGTGGGTGCTCTCAACCTACAGTTTAGTGGCCGATAAAGTGAGAAATGATTTAAAATTAATAATGTGTCACTCAAATTTTGTTTGTTGTTTCCGAACATAATTTTTAACGGAATTCTGATGTATTTGCACTGGTATTGTGTTTGGTAAAAAGGATTTATAGTGTTATGATGGATCATTATTGAAAAGGTGATATCAATGTCAGGTATAATCTTGTGAAGTATGCATACTTATGCATTTCTTTGGATTTAACATTCACCATGGATAATGTGATTTTTCTCTAGATTTACATCTATAATTTTATATAAAATGTCAGAAATTTGGTAAGTTTTATGAAAGTTTATTTTATGAATTCCATGGTTCACTGATCACATTTTGACTGTTTGAGTAATGGGACACATTCAATTATCAGTCATTTAATTTCAATTTAGGTAAATAATTATTGATAATTGTTTAAAATGATCCACATAATTTAGAGATGTAAAAATATTTTTTTGACTTTATTTTGTTTAGTGGAATAAGTTGGAGGAATGAAGCTAATATTGCTTTCGTGTGAAATTTTTTCTTCCTTATAATGCAGTAAATAAAATTGAGAAAGGAAATGGGGAATGTGTCAAAGCGACAACAACCCGACCATAGAGCAGACAACAGCCGAAGGCCACCAATGGGTCTTCAATGTAGCGAGAAACTCCCGTACCCGTAGGCGTCCTTCAGCTGGCCCCTTAAAAAATATGTATACTAGTACAGTGAAAATGGACGTCATACTAAACTCTGAATTATACACAAGAAACTAAAATTAAAAATCATACAAGACTAACAAAGGCCAAAGGCTCCTGACTTGGGACAGGCGCAAAATTGCGGCGGGGTTAAACATGTTTATGAGATCTCCCCCCTCCCCCTATACCACTAGCCAATGTAGAAAAGTAAACGCATAACAATATGCACATTAAAATTCAGTTTAAGAGAAGTCTGAGTCCATGTCAGAAGAAGACGAAAGAAAATATATAAAATGACAATAATACATAAATAACAACAGACTACTAGCAGTTAACTGTCATGCCATCTCAAGACCTCAATTAAACTGGTCTTCATCATATGAATATCAGGCAAAATCTCTCCCGTTAGGGGTTTAGTATCATACTATCATAAAATAAATGAGAAGAACATAATCTGTGCCATGCCAATTAACATCTGTTTTTTTAAATAAATATAATATAGATGAAAGAGACAAATGATTTTGAAACTATAAACTTTAGCTAAATATTATAAAAAGATTTGTTAATATATAACTCTGAAGTGTGACATTTTGGCAAAACATTTGAAAGTAAGAAAAGTTTTTTTTATTTTTTTAAGAAACCACATGTATGCAACTTTTCAGTCAAGTTCCACTCCCTTTCGTCCAGTATTTTGCTACAGAAGATAACAAGATTTTGATTTCTTTACTTGTGTTTTGTATAGTGATTTCTGGCTACAACATATGTGCAAATCATGACACTACAAAAGTATTATCTTGACGTTAAAATAAAATACAATTTAAATGTTATGTAATAAGTTTTGAAGAAATTGGGGTATATTTTCTTTAGCAATTTGGGAGACTACCTGATCTTTATATTTTAAAGAGTTGAACAGATTAAAGATATGGGAACCAGTCTAATAAACTTTGATTCATATGTTGGTTTCCTAACAACCCAGTCAGACTAATGCTGGTCATTAAAATGCTCTTTTTATCTGTATTGATCTTAAAACAGGAAAATTAAATTTTTAATATTGATTAATGTGTAGTGTTAACATTTTGCAGATTACATTTTATCTTTCAAACTGTTAAGTTTTAAAAAAGTCTGAATTATAAACAAATTAATATAAATACATATCTCAAATTATAAAGCTGTTGATGTTATGGCATTTTATTTGGTAAACATGTTTGAAAAAGAAAACAAATCAAATTAAAAAGCAAGATTAGAAGCGCAAGATAATAAAAGATGAAGGTTGGGATGGAAAAGGAAAGAACAAGAGAGAAATATAAAATTATTTTGAATATGAACCTTTTCTTATAGTTAGACAATTACACTGATAAAAGATTGTTTGATTATTGTTCTCTTAAAATCCAGTGGCAAATATTACATGCATATATAGACTCCAGGAATAGAATAATTCGATTGACGTTTCATTCTCTGAATGAGAATACGATAAAAATTTGATTTCAAAGTCAATAGATATTAATTTGATAGTAGAAAAAACTAAAAGTATTATTTTCTATCATTTTTATGTTTCCTTCATTTCAAAGGAGTATAGAAATTCCATTTAGTACATTGAGCGTGTTAAAAGACCTGTCTTCATCATAATTTACTAATTCATTTTTGCTTCATTTGGCCTGTTGATGTTATGAAAACTTTAAACAGTTAAATATCCACCTCACAGTATTTACCTAAAAAAATAGCCAGGAGTTATTTTGCAGTCTTTGTATTGGAAACAAACTGCAAACAGTCCTACTTGTGAACATTTGTTAATATTTATATTAAAATCTATATTGCATAGTTGATTTAATTTTGACGTTAATTGATTTTTAAATAGGAGTTTTGAATAAATGTCTTGTGATATACTTCTAACAATCAACTTTTGTTGCTGTGTAATACAAATCAATAGTGCAACAATATTCTTTGTACTTTTCAGTTTCATTTTTAAAAAGTTTTCTAACCCATTTAATCACAAAAAAAGACCATTTATCGAATTGAATATAGAAGTTGATTCAAATCATGCTGTTTTGATCATTAATTTATGTGTACTGATAAACTTCTTAATGGTTGCTGTATAATTTTTGTTGTGGTTTAAAGATAATCATATTGACATAGGAAATTTTACTAAGTGAAATCGGTAAGAATGATTTGATAAACATATAGATTTTCAGGTTGTAAATTTGTATTAAAAGGATTAATTAGACTTTCTTTAAGTTATGGATGAGTGATTCTGAATACTAAATCAATGTATTGAATGATGGTAAGATTTTAAAATAAATTTGAATAATACACTTAAATTTCATAAAATTTCATCGAGATCTCTTTATTTTTCCTTAAATTTTTATGTTGAATATTCCTACTTTAAAGCTTTTGTACATTGTGCTAAAGTAAAAAAAAAAGAGGGGAAATCTACAGTAACTTGTAGTCCTTTTATCTAATAGGGGCCTCCCTGGCCACATGGTCTAAGTAGTTCTACTACTGTAATCACTAACCAGTCTACACTGTGGTTGTGAGTTCAAACCCTTCTCATGCAGGTGCACTCAGCTCCAAACCTAATTGACTAGGATTGTCGGGTTTTTCCCTATCTATGGTCCGTAGTTTTCTTTGGGCACTGTCACAGCTCCTCCACCAATAAAAACTGGCGGTCAAGAAATAGCCGAAAAGTGGCGCTTAAAAGTGACATTAAAACACTTCATATCCAACTAAGTCGGACATCACATGACTTTTGTGACGTATACTAACCGCCATTTTGTATTATATTGCCCCATACAAAATGCATAGGTGCTTCAATAAAGTTTAATTTTCTCATTAAACTGACCCGTTTTCTAACTTTTGCAAATCAATCCTTGATATTCAAACATATTTCTATCAAACATTGTTGGTCCTAACAGTTTAATTTTTGATTAAATTCGGTCAAATGAGAATTGTAAAAACATTACTTTTTCTCGTCATTTCTCCGTTGACTCAATGCTAACTTACCGATACCCATGTCTACTTGTACAACAAATAAAGAAATTCCGTTAATAAACATAAAGCTTTGCAAATCGATTAAGTATATTCAAACATATATCTGGGGAAAAATACTATTTGAAACAGTTTAATTTCTGGGCAATTTCGGTCAAAAATTGATTTAAAAAAGTGAATATTTCGGGATTTTTCAAAATGGCGGATGATGTATATGGAAATGTTGCATCAAATCAAGGATTTGTATAGTACGACCTTCCTTGATTAAATTTAATTTTTTATGTTGAATCTCTAATGTTTCTGTTATTTTCTTAGGTGATATTTCGATATGATTGATTTCAAAATTTCTTGATAAAAAAAATATTATTTTAAGAGTGACACGGGAACATTTTATTTTGACCGCCTGATATCCAAGATATATACTGTTACCAGAAAATAGTAAACAATAAAATTTTCTCTGCTTTTTTTAAAGGCGTTATTCCTGTTTTCTGTATAATTTATCTTTTTTTAGAAATATATTTATACTTTCCTTTTAGAACCAAAAAATATTTACGTCCCGAGACAGAAAAAAATCCAAAGAATTATAATAGATAAATATTCTATACCTTCAAAATCCCATCAAATGACGACCAGGTGAACTCTGACTTGGGTTGTAATGTTACATAACAATATATTGTCAGGTAGACGTGCAAACCAAAAGCAACCAGGTGACATTAAACATCCTGTGTATACATGCATGTATTACCAGAGTTTGAATTTTGTGATATACAAAAGTTTTCATACAAATATATCTTCTCTTCCCCGTGTCAAATGTATCATAATAAACTTTTAAAAGAAAATATGAACAATATAAAACAATTTCGTTAAAAAAAAAATTTTGCTTTAAAAGATAATCAAATTAATATTAAATTTTATGTTTCTACAATTATATATTTTAAAGAAATATTTTGATTCAAATTCTAATTTAAATGGATTTGTTTTATTTCGTAGAAAATTAAAGTCATAAGAAACCTCAAATCAAAAAAAAATAATGCATATGTTTTTTATAACTCAATGGATAGTTTTCATTGTAAAACTTAGGTCCATATACTTTTTTCTGAAGAAAATTCTTTAATTTATTCATATTTAGAAGAAGTTTACTTTATTTGAATTGCTTCCTTCCAGCAAGCAATTCCCCCGATATATTTTCCGTATGCAAGGTGACCTCAGTGTGACCCATCTTGTTAAAATCCGGTGACCACAATACGCATGGATGTCCTTAAAATAAACTTTTATCTGAATTTACATGTTAAACACGTGCTCAATTTCCATGCTTTTTTGTTTATTTTTCGTCAATTGTTGACAAACAGGTGACAATCGTTAAACTTCGGCTTCAAAACACGAACTTTAATTACCTGCCATATTTTCACAACAACACTGACCGATTGAAAAAAAAATTGACGATTATACGAAATTTACACGAAAAAAATGATAAATTCGAGCACAGAAGACTAAGTTTATGTTGTTTGTATGCATTGGTTTAAGAATTGGAAGAACATTATTTTTCACCGGTCACTCGTTTCTTATGACTTTAAACAAGATTTCATTGAATATGATTTTATTAATTTTTTTATAAATCTAATATTTTAAGGAAAATCCAGGCATTCAATAAATTGGTATAAAGTTAAAGTTGTGTAAAAAAAAAGTTATTGTATACATTTCAACATAGACATATACTAGTATACAATTGCCTCTGATTTCAAAGACATTGTATACATGACAATATTTATCGACAGAGTTATCGGTCCTGAATATGACTGATATAGTTGGGTATGACAATCAATCAATTTTATATTTTATTATGTCTGTCATTGAAAGATAGAATAGTTGCATGTTTTCTGCAAAATATGCTGTTTGTTTGCTGTCTCATTGATGTTTACCTAACACTCTCCCTTAAATATTCCTTCTTTTTCAGATTCACACATATTTGATTAAAATAATATTTAAAATCATAAATTTCAATATTTAACTCTTCATATAAAGATATTGTATGGGAAGGTGGAATCCAGTAACAAAAATTAATTCTGATTTCTGTAGCGCGAGGTAGAATGTAAATAGTCAAATGTTGAAATTGAATGCACCTTTAGGTGTAGATATTTTCCTTTAGAATTTGTCGTATTGATATAAAATCACACTGAAAATAAGATGTTCTCAAGTGTTTGAAAGACCCTTTTCAATAGAGAATCATAAATTCAAAGGACTAAATAAGATTTAGAAATAGGTATATATGCTTTTCATATTTTACCAAATTTATTGTTACACCCACTGGAAATAGGTCACAAAAAAATTTAATTGAAAAGAAATGATATACTGTTGAGCATGAAATGTAGAAAAAGTTCATTCTTTATTGAAATTTTTTAAAAGACAAACTTTAGAATTTCATTTTGTTGGTACAATGTTTATATAGATACTAAGCAGAGGGACTTATCATTTGAAATAATAGAAAAACAATTATATGAGAGAAAGTTATATAACTGATACATCATATGGAAACCCTCGTATCTTATGCATGTATTATTATTGGAACATTAGAAGAAAAATGTTAATACCAGTTTACAATGAAAAATTTAGCCTGCAAAGCTTTCCTCTTCATTCAAAACAATTACAAATCAGTCATGTCATTATAGACAATATACATGTATTTTCAACCTGCAGACCCGAGAAATTTTAGATCTTGTCTTTGTATTTCATAGAAATTCTTAAAATTTGACCGTATACTTTGAAGCAGTGAACAAGAAGTGGAATGCCAAGGTACAATGTTTACATAGTAAACAAAAGATTGCATAAGTTTATTTGTAGATCTGTTAAACGTCTGGTTTAAATTAGTTAAATGTTTATTTTTTCTGTTAAAGTAGATGATAAATTGAGGACATGGTTTGGAAGAGAAGTTCATGTACGAAAGGGGGAATTGGAAATTGCCAACCAAATGTCCTACCTCTCTTTGTTTAAAACCCAATACTTCTTGACATTGAAAATAATATAATTTCTCTTCAAATCCTTTCTAGAGACTATTTGATATGGAACCATATTATTATTGATCATTATCATAGAAAAAGGAAGAATTAGTACAATAGAACATTTAGATGCCTATTGGTTTTTGTGTGAAGGGCTTGTAGCTGTCATTGATAAATTTTGACTACCGGGTAACCATGTCTTTGTGATCATGTATCCTTGATGTTTATGTACTGTTTATGTTTATGTACACATATATGTATTTATATCTAATTACTATGTACATGTAGGAATACCTAGACAAGAATTACCTTTGGAAAGGATCAACGGGACAAACATCCCTGTTCCAGGTGATCATACATATACCCAAGATCAGGGATAATGCTTTAAATCTAATAAATAACTTTGTATTATTTTGAGGTCCTAAAATATAAGATTGCTCTATTTGTATTAAAAATTAACATACATGTATTCACATACAGTTGACTCTTATTATTTCAAAATTTCTGTTATCTTGAAATAAAATGTCTCTTTCTAAAGACCTTATTGTTATTTTGAATTTGCGACACTTGAACAAGTGACATCTGACATACACTTTTGCATAGTTGCATTAAATGTTTTCGCTTAAGATGTCAAAATTTTCATGAACTTCTTTGATTGTCAGTTATGGCAAATACAACAATCCGCATTATATTAACTTCTCAAATCTCAAAATTCATTTTTGTCTCAAATTCTCAAATTTTCATTTGGATTGACATTTAGATAACAAGAATTGACTGTATTTGAAAAGACCTTAACTGTTTGCTTGTTTATAGATAACCTTTGCATAAAATTAACAAAAATGTGTACTGCAAACCAGTATAAAATATTTTACAACAGTACAAAATGTTTGCTTGATTTTTATAATGTTTAACAAATCTTTCCCTT
This sequence comes from Mytilus edulis, assembly GCF_963676685.1. Lineage (NCBI taxonomy): Eukaryota > Metazoa > Mollusca > Bivalvia > Mytilida > Mytilidae > Mytilus > Mytilus edulis. Next base: position 56,288,705 of record NC_092344.1, read on the forward strand.
TTAAAGGTAGACTGCAGACTTAATCATCAAATTTTCTAACAAATTTTTAATTCAAATGCATATCATGTTTTGATATAGATATAAAATTTGTTAGCAGAACCAAATGCAGAACGGAAAAAAATTATTCATGCTAATATTAAGCTATAAATCATTGCTTTCATATCCTGGTTATTTTTTTTTTGCTCCGTCTTTAGATAAAAGCTTAGACATTTTATGTTTCAAAATATGGAATTATCACAATTGGAAGGCATTTAATTATTCAAATTCAGACTAGATTTTTACATTTAACTTTGTTTTGATGCCTCTGATTTGTATTTGATGTTTCATGTTGACAGAAACCGACTATCTAACGAATGCAAACATGGATGATGAGCAATTAATTCAATATTTTGACGAAAATAGATAAATTGTCAATAGAATTCTTAAATCTGTTTGATTAAACACGAGTTGTTGAGTACAATATTCATGTCATCTTGACGTTTAAATGGAAAATCTTAATTATATTACAAAATTTCACTAGTTTTTATGCATTTAAACCAGTGTGATATAAAAACACACATGCATGGCTAATATTTAATTTCACTGATTATTTACGTTTCTGTCACAATTGAATGCTAATGTATTGAATTTGATTTCAGATGATGAGCCGAGAAGTCATTTCATCAGACCTGAAAATTACCAGGTGACGTGGTGGCCTGGAGATCGTCCTGAGGATGAAATCAACAGTGATAGCACAAATGGTACAGTATATTTTTTTATCTATCTAAAATACATTTTGAAAGCTTTTTTTAATAGCATTCAGAATATGAACGCAATGGCAAATGTTCATTTAACTTTTTATGCCCAACCTACGATAATAGTGGGGCATTATGTTTTCTGGTCCATCTGTCTGACCCGCTTCAGGTTAAAGTTTTTGGTCGAGATAGTTTTTGATGAAGTTGAAGTCCAATCAACTTGAAACTTAGTACACATGTTCCTTATGATATAATCTTTCTAATGATTATGCCAAATTTTAGTTTTTACCTCAATTTTAGGGTCCACCGAACATAGAAAATGATAGTGCGAGTGGGGTATCCGTGTATTATGGACACATTCTTGTAAAATCAGATTTGATTTGATTTTAAGTGCTGAAATTTACATTGGAAATTTAACTTTAATGGTGAGGAAACAAATGTTAATTTTAATCAATATTAATTTTGTAGATGACCATCTGTTGATCACCAATCTCAGACCATCAACTTCTTACACAGTGGTAGTAGAGGCCAGGAAAATGGAAAAATACAAAGATATTGATGAAGGTTTGTAAAATAAAAAAACAAGTTCTGTCACATTGAGTTGCTCAATTTTCATAATGTAGTGCCACTTAATTTGCATTATGTTAGAAAAGAAATGCAAATTGCTAGAAAAATTTTAAGGAAACATCTCATACAGAGGATCATTTTTAGTTGAAGTTGCAACATTTATGCTGCAAAGGCAAGGCATAACAATCCCACATTCTAGCTGCATCACAATTAAAATATAATGTCTGAAGCTAAATTTTGAAGAAAAAAAATCATCAAAGTGTTAATCAGGCTCAAATTCATTTGACATTATGAATTTGTAAACCTTCAAAGATTGTTTATGTAACTTGGACAGAAGCTAATCTTTAAAATCAAGAAATAGCATTGGGAAAAAAAATCATGTTTACATGAGGAATGAATTCACTGTACTTATTTTGATTTTATCTTCACAATTTTGGTTTTAGAGAAATAAATGTATTGTTTTACTACATGTACCAATAATGATTTTTCATGTTTTTTTTATAATTTCTTTTTTTCAGAGGAGAATAAAGGAAAACATTCAACAATGAATTCCTTCATTATTGCCTCCAAAGCAGAGCCACTGACAATAAAAACAGCACGGCCACCTGACCCTCCATCAAACCTGGGTACAATGGCCACATCATGTTCTGGTATAAAGTTAGCATGGGATCAACCAAGAGAACATGGTGTAGAGGTTATAGGTTAGTATATGTATAGTAGGATATTTTTTTTTACATCAGAAACCATTCATACTATCAAGGTTTTTTTGCACTTGATCAATTATATTTTTATTCTATTGAAAGCTGTTGAAAATTTTTTCACCTAATGAAATCTTTAAAAGTTGCCATATAAAGCAAAACTTGGTAAATCAAAGTTAAGTCACTTTATGAGTTTTCAATACAATTTTCAGGTTTGGAATGGCAATTAATGAAGTTCCAGTTGTCTTGAGTAGTCAACATGCAGCATGAATGTTATAAATTTGTTTTGTTTTCAGGAATCAGAGTTGATGCAGTTTCACTAAATACCAGTGAACCACATCATGTTAGTGTTGATGTTCTACCAGATTCCAATGAAGCAAACATTGAATATCTTCGGGAAAAGACTGACTATCTTCTTCGTGTTACTGCCATAACGGATGAATATTTTGATCGTTTGCCAGAAAAACACAAACTTAAAAAACTAAGAGCATTGCCAAAGGACATGATGATTAATTCAGAAGATTCAAAATGGCTGCCAAATTCTAGTATTATCAGTAAAACAGCTGGTACTGAGCCACCAGCAAACATCAGGGTTTCCAAAGCATCGACAAATAATATGAAATTGACATGGACACCACCTATTGTGTATGGATCTAATAAATTGACTGGTCAGATTGTACGATGGTGGGATGTCAAAGCCACTAAACATGTTGATGATGATTTCCACGTTGCTTGCCATAAGAATCTTCTCCCTTCAGATGATTCTGTTGTGATTGAAGATTTAGTGCCAGGAATTCAGTATAAAATAGTAATCGAGGCTGTTGTCAGTGTCAAAACAGCATTGGAGAAAGATAGGAATGATGGGGGCATTGAAGCAAACAGACGAACAGCACATGTTATGTCAAAACCCATGTTTGCCAGGGCACGTGCTCCCACAGAACCACCAAGACTCTACATTACTGGTTATACTCAAACTACAGCACAGTTATACTGGGAGAAGCCTTTATTGGTCACAGTTACAGGAAAAGATGAAAACGGAAAAGTGAAATATCTACGCAGATACTTAGAAGGATACAAATTGGAAATTAATGGAAAGACATATAGTTGTCTTGGACCTAATTCACAAAGTTGTGCACTGACTAAATGTAAACCTGGAAAAAAATACTTAATAAATCTTGTAGCTTTAACTTGTACTGAGGAAGGCAAGAAAGAAAGGAAGAGAAAGGTTTGTACTTTGAAATCTTTTGAAGTATATTCTAGATTTTAACACCAGAAGATTTTTATACTCATGTTTATGGGTTAAACTATCACAGTAAAATATGTAACAAGGGATAATAGTCTGTTTGTGGAGACAAAGGAAATAATCTTAAAATGACATAAATGGGTAATATTCTTTGTCGAAGGCTGTTCAGTGACCTTTAGTTGTTTCAGTATGTGTCATTTGGTCTTTTGAGAATTGTCTCATTGGTAATCATACGACATCTTCTTTTTTTTAATATATAGACAACTTAATAACTTTCAAGACATTTTTAATGTTTGAATAAGGCTATAACTACTAAGTCACAAAGTGAATATTTTGAGGTGATTGAAAATAATCAAATTCAGTGTAAACAGCAAGAACAAATAAACAAATGTAAATGGTAAAACAATTTAATGTTTCTTCAAAAAACATTTTGATAATACAAATAGCATTTTAAATGCGACATTATGAATTTAACTTTAAGAACATTTATTTGATTTTCAGTATAAAGGAGTATACAGGACAGTAAATCCTCAGAACATTGATTACTCTGCTATCCTTGATGATGAAGATAATTTGGATGCTTCACCTTCAGAAACATTAGAGGTCGTATTACCAAGAACCCAGGAGGGTAAGTGTTCATGTTTGTTGTGGGCCATATATGTAATAATTATAAATGTGGCTACCCTGCATCAGATATACTTTCTTGTTGATTAATTCACTTTAAAAGCATTAACTTTAGGGAAAAAAGTTTAGAAACCTATGAAAAAAATAATTCGTTTTCAGAATTTAATCTTCATTCAAAATTTAAGATGGTCATAAGCACTCATTGAAATAGTTTTCTCACAGAAATGGTCTTTTTTTTAAAGATAGGTTGCTTCTTATTTATATATTTGGCACAACCAAAGTGATATGTAACTATTCATTATCTAACATAATGCTGAATAGGCGAATACCATAGAACCATATTTTTTTGTCACAATCACTGTTTTGGAAAAGACAGAGAACTGTATTTTTCTGTGGCAACCCATTTTGGAAAAGAGAGGTGAAAGATAGTAAAGGGATATTAAAACTCGTTAGTCAAAAACAGTCAAAAAACAAACAAACAAACAAACAAACAAACCAGTATACAAAATACGACATAGAAAACGTAAGACTGAGAAACACAAACCCCACCAAAATAAAGGTGTGATCTTGAAGCAAGTGCTCTAGAAGTGTAGCAGATCTTGCTCCAAATGTGGCACCAATAGATTGTTTCTTATGTAAGTACAAAATGGTTATTGGATTATGGGAACTGAAGCAACTTTAGGTATTTTTTTGTAATATTGAATAAACATGAAGGTATAATAACAATATCTATAAAACAAAATTTTACTTTTTAGGAAATATAAATACTTTGAGTTGTCGTTATACACACACTGAGGATCGTGACAACAGAACGTTTGGTGACATTGAACTTGATTGGGACGTTCAAGGAGAAGATGTTAATCTATTAAAACAGTTTAATGTTGTATGGTATAATGATGATGATAGAGTTATACAGACCAAATATGTTAGTCCAGACTTCAGACATACTGTGGTCCCCGTCACGAAGAACAAGTAAGTTTACAATTCTTTCTTCTTGAATACTGGGAATAGAAAAGAGTCAAAAATAATATTAAGTATAGAAAATGGAAAGTAAAACTGAATTGGAAAACATGTTACAGATCAGTTGTCATATATTCTGTCATTTCAGACACCTGAGTTTAATCTTTGATTAAAATGAATTAATCTACTAACTTATAGAGTGCAAGATTTATTAAATTATCAAGCCTGTGTGTGTTTTTACTATTTTGGATGTTTTGGTTCAGAATTTATTTTAACCCTGATAAGAACTCTCAGTATCTGTGAAATTTATCTTTAAAGACTCTGCTTCATCAAGAATAAGCTAAATATTATAGATACATGCTTTTTGTCTCATTTAGATCAGTATATTACATGACTGTGGAACCAAGTTACTTCACTGAGACCCTGCCACAGGGACCCCAAAGTATACAGCTAGTCATACCTGGACCCCCAGACTCTCCAGAGATCTTCACTAAATCAGTTAGTCCAGAAGAGTTTGTTATAGAGTGGGGAGAACCAAGATTGTATGGAGGAGTGAGAGTTAGAGGTTACCAGGTAAGGTCATAGCTAGAGTTCATTAGGACTGTTAAGGGAGAATTTTTTTTTTTTTTTAGATAATATCAGAAACCATTCCTGTGTTAACCTAGATTCTAATTGGTCTAACGGGTCAGTCATATCTTAAATTTATGAAGGATTTTTTGAAATCAATATTGCTAAGGTGAAACAGATTATTAAAGATTAGTTTGAAGTAAGTTGAACCAACTGATTACATTTCACCACTTGATATTTTTCATAAACAAATGCTCTTTTTAAAAGTATTACGAAACTCAATACAAAAAAGGTTTACACATATATTATTTTTCTTGTAAGAAAAAGAGATTAGCACTTAATACCAACACATAATTATCTTAGGTAAAATAGATGATTTTCCTATTGAATTTCTAAAGCAAAAGAATGCTAGAAAATGTTATTACAAAAAATGTACAGATATAGTTTACGATTTGATAGAAAAAGAACTTAGCACTAAATACCATCAAAGTATTAAGAACATTTTCTGATTGATTTTCAAATCAAGATAAGAAAATACCAATAATTGACTTCTTTTTTCAGGTGAAAATAAAACAAAGCTTTCCAATATAATTAAGCTTTACAAGGCAGTAATTTTTTATCATAGCAGAATGATTTTCCAATCAATGAAGTGTTATCACCTGTAATGAGGGATAATATAATTGATTTCTATTTATAAGAAAGATTGTATTATGATATATTGTTTTTTTTCATTAGATATTCTGTTTCATAGCAAGTTAGGATTGAATAAAAATTGTTTTTTACAATTTTCAATTTGTCAAGTCCTTTTAAGAGAGACATAAATTTTTAGTAGCTATTGATCAATGCAAGTATTTTTAAGAAATAATACTTTGATATGAAAGGCACTGCTTTTTTTTCAGATTGTTATTCACTTCAATATAGTTTGATTAAATTTTGGATTTGTTTGTTAGTTGTTTTTTTTTTCTTTTTCTTGCGCTTAGTCGGATCATTTTGTAAGAAGCTTTACTTAACCTTGTAAAGTGTTAAAATGGCTCTGGTTAGGCAGCTGAAATCATTTGACTTTGTCTTATAAATATCCCAGAGTTCTGGTTTAGCAATTTTATTTTCATTAGGTAAAAAGGTTTGTATAGCTCTTGATGAAAATGAAATAGGATTAAATGCTTACAAAAACAACAGTACATGGATATAATTACTATACCTTCAGAAAGTGATGTGCATGTATGAATACCTTTGCAAATAGATGACAGGGTATAAAGTAAAATTAAAATAAAATTGAAAAATGGAAATGGGTATTGTGTTCTCTTGTCCATCCATATTTCTGTCCTTCTGTCTTTCCATCTTTCCATCTTTTCTTCTGTCCCATTTTTGGTCCAAACCGAATTATTTCCTCAGAAAAATTCTTCTTATTGGTATCAATTTGCTGCTTAATTATTACTGAAATTTTGTTTTATTTTAGGTTTATTTGAATGACAAGAAAGCTGGCAATGAACTGAACCATTCACACAGGAAAGCTGTAATACCATGTAAACCTAATAGGTTAGCATTATTATATTATTGTCTTCTTATTTTATACAAGAAATGTGCTCATTTAAAAAAAAAGTAGCAAAAAAATCATAAAGAAAAAAGTTTTAGTGCTCAGGATACTCGATTTAAAAAAAAACAAGAACAATTGGCTCCAGATCTGAATCATAATGTTATTTAAAGGAGATGGTGCGGTATATATGTTACAGTGAATTTGTATAATCAGTGATTATGTAGAATCACTGGCCAGTTTAGGGATTATATATTATCACTAAAATTTTCAGGGATTATGTATAATCACAAGAAAAAACGTCAGGGATTATACATAACAACTGAAATGAAAAAATAGTTTTATTTAGAAAGAAAATTAAAAAAAGTCATATAATATATGCTATAAAATCATATTAAAACAGCATTTCACTGCATAAACATAAATCGAAAATGTTATGCACAAAATATCAAAATGATAACCCTATTTTTCTAAATGTTAAACACAATATTTTAAAATAATATGCTTCACATCTGTTTTTACCACAATATCCACATTTAAAAACACATTTTCCTTCCACATATCGAAACAGATTTTTATGACCCGCCTAAGAGAAATAAAGTGTTAAGTTAAAACATCTGCAGGTACCCCACGAGTGGAATTGCTATGTGTGATTTACACCAAATGCCAGCTTCCTCTAAAATTTTGTTCTGATTGTCAATCCTAATTTTTTCTATACATTTAGATGTGTAAGTTCTCTCTGTTTGAATTTCTTGTTCATTTGAACAAAAACAAGAAAACAAAAAACAGATGTTCCATTATCTTCTTCACCATTTGTTTTACATGTACCACAAATAACATGCTCTGTGGATTTACAAATATAATATGAATATCCATATGACGCTGGCTTTTAATAAACAAACAATACATGTAAAGTTATCGCTATAAAGGGAATCGTATAATTTTGAAGTCTTCAACTTTATCTCGAAACCCTGTGTTAATTATATCTTTAAGATCATCCTCTGTGTTTAAAAGCAAAATTATTTCATCTGACAAGGAATATGAAAGTAAAAAATGATAATTTATTATTATTTTTTTATCAAACAAAGGATCCTTGAATTATTCATAATCCCTGAATTATATTAGGAAATTTGTAGAATAATTATTAAAATGTTCAGTGATTATGTAAAATCACTGGTCATTTTCAGGAATTATATATAATTACTAATGCTTTTAGTGATTCTACATATTCCCTGAAAAATCAGGGATTCTACATAATCCCTGATTATACAAATTCACTGTAACATATATATGTCAATGACTTTATGTATAATTTCCATTTGCAGTGGTCCTTAAAATACTGAGGAATCATTATATTCTTAGGATACCAATTTTCTTGGGTATAGGGTAAACCTCAAATTTAAAAGTACAATAAAGATTCAATTTTCTATGACTTGTATGCAGATGATGGCAAAATTACAAAACCAAATATACATGAAAATTGATATCAACTGAACTAAACGAATCCACAGTAAACCATAGTAAACCACAGTTAAGATATGTCAATTGCACAGAAGTCGCTTTAATTTTCTATTATTTTAATTGTGCAATTGCTACTGTATGACTTTTTTCTATGAATAATGTTTTAAAATTGTTTTTGAGTACCCGTGTGCTGTTGTGTTAGAATCTCTATACATATATTTATAATTTTTTTACACAGGAATTATAGAGTACAATTAATTGCCTTGAGTGCCAACCCAGAATATAGTGACTCACCAAAATCTAATGCCTTGTTTATATCAACAAACATTAATTCCCCAGGCCCTACTAGGGGTAATGATGACTGGAAAATGGATGATGACCAGGACATACCTGTTACAGTCACAAATATTACAGATTCCTCTATACATCTTGATTGGAGTAACTTCCTTGAGATTGATGGAATTACTGGTTATAAGATACAATGGAGCAGTGTGGCTCAACCAGCGGTAAGTTTGTTTTACTTTGGACTCATTATTATTTGTAGGACACACATTTTCATGGATTTAGTTGGTAGAGTTTAACCACAAAATTAAATTTTAACTTAGTACAACTTTTTATTTTCAGGTTTGTGTGTAGAATTTGGCAAAACCACAAACTCAAATATCCATGAAACTACAAATTTTCCTAAATCTATAAGCAATGAATCTTTTTTCCTATGGTTTGGCAGTAATGTATCTCATGAAGCTTCTAATACTTTTTTTCAAAAGAGGCATTTTTATGCCCCACCTACGATAGTAGAGGGGCATTATGTTTTCTGGTCTGTGCGTCCGTTCGTCAGTTCGTTCGTCCGTCTGTTCGTTCGTCCGTCTGTCCCACTTCAGGTTAAAGTTTTTGGTCAAGGTAGTTTTTGATGAAGTTGAAGTCCAATCAACTTGAAACTTAGTACACATGTTCCTTATGATAAGATCTTTCTATTTTTAAAGCCAAATTAAACTATTGACCCCAATTTCACGGTCCACTGAACATAGAAAATGAAAGTGCATGTTTCAGGTTAAAGTTTTTTGTCAAGGTAGTTTTTGATGAAGTTGAAGTCCAATCAACTTGAAACTTGGTACACATGTTCCCTATGATATTATTTTTCTAATTTTAAGGTCTAATTATATTTTTTATCCAATTTCACAGTCCATTGAACATGGAAAATGATAGTGCGAGTGGGGCATCCGTGTACTTTGGACACATTCTTGTTTATGATGTCATAAATGTGACCAAATAGTCACAATACCTAAAATTGACAGTTAACATTAAGTGTTTTGTAAAATTTAATATAAACAAGAGTCAACCAAATAGATGCTTTACTCGTACTATTTTCTTTTGAGTAAGGCTATTGCTTACTTCTAAATTTAACTGTAAAGAAATGTATTATTGAAATTTTGGCACCATGTATGCTATTTTCGAGTAATGACATTGTTTTAATTTTGAAATTTGCTCACTGTGACTTCTTTTTGTCCCCTTTAAATCAAATTATATTTTTATGTTGAATGCAATAAATGATAAAATGAAAGTTAAGATAGTATATTTTGAGAAGTTTCTTTAACTGATTTAGCATATTGAATTTATTAATTTTTTTTGTTTCAGCAAAGAGAAGTTAGACTTTCTAGTCAGGACAGTAGTTGTGTGATCAACAACTGTCTGCCAGGAACCACACATTTTGTCCGTCTGCTGGCACTTGTTGATGATGGACAGATCAAGGAGAGGTCAAAACAATATACAATACAAACATCTGCTCCTGCAGATAGTCCAGTTCAAACTGTGAGGTAAGTAGATTTATATTGTCTGCTCTTTGGTCGGGTTGTTGTCTCTTTGACATATCATGGTGCGAAGTGACGGTCAGGAAAGCGACTTCTTCGCCCTAGTCTCCTGTTAGCGTTATCCCTGTGACACCATTTACCATTCTCAATTTTATTATTAGTCAAAGGTCAAATAGAAGAAGGAATAATTATATTTTTGAGAGGGGAGCACAGACAACATAACTTGACTGCCTGCTTTGCAATTTGAATGCATTTATTCACATATCAATTGGTGTCTTCAACAACTGTCTGCCAGGTACTACATATTTTGTCCATCTGCTGGCACTTAACAAATAAAAGACAGATTTGAGAATAAATTTTTGTTTATAATGTTACAAAATAATTACTGCTTGTTGCTTGTTTAGTCAGTATTTTTCTCTAGCTTTTAAGTTCATCAAAATATTTAGAGTATATTTGCTTAAACAGGCAATTGTTTTGAATTTTAGGGCCTGTAATTTCCGTTACATTGCTGTACAATGGGACAAACCTAATACCTATGGTGATGCTGTGATAACTGGATACAAAGTGTATGTTAACGGGATTGTTGAATCTATTCTCAATGCGGATCAGCTTAGCTTTACATTTACACATGGAAAATGGTGCCAAGAATATGCATTTCAAGTCCAGGTACTGTGAACAATTGATTTTGAAGTTCCTTTCTAGGGTTTTGCCCCTTTACAAGTTTCAGTTCTGTCTTAACTAAATGTATTGAAATATATTTAAATTTTGGAAGCGTCACTTTAACAGTTCTTGAGTTATGTCCTTTTATAGCATTATATGCTAGGGGGTTTGGGGGGGGGGGGGGGGGGGATCATCTGTGTCCCTATGGACACATTCCCCATTTATATGAATGTCACCCTCTGGTCCAGACCAATCAAAAATTGATAATTTAAAGGACAATGAATTGAATTTACATCAAATTATTAAAGACAATGCTTAACTTCTACGTTTTTGCTCAGATTCTATTATTTGACTGTCAAAATAAAAGAAATAAAACATCTTGCCTCACTTTTATTGATTTTTCCAATACATGTATGTGTAACATTGCTATGTACGGGATGTCTTAGAAAATACATTTAAATAAAATTCATCTGTAAAAGACAATAATGATAAGATATTCAGTATAACAAATGAATTAACACATAGCTGAGATGGTGATAGGGAAGATTGGTTCCCCACAAAAACATTATCAACCTTTGATTTGCTACGGTTGACCATGTTTTTTTTCGGGGTACCAATCTGCTCAATCAACCTTTCAGCTATGTGTTATTTATATATTGTTTGCTCTGATTATAGAGGAATAAACAAATTCAGATTATACTTTATGCCAATAACAGCTGATTTCTATATCATTTTAAAAAATGATTTTGAAACAGAACTTAATAATATATGGTTGCCAAGATGAAAATAACAGTTGTTCACTAAATTGCAGATTTTAAGTTTTTGTCTTATTAATGAATCTGTTTGATTTAATTGTATGTACAATTTTATTACAGGCCTTAACTTCATTTGAGAAACTTCATAGTAAAGTTTCTGAGCCATTACTAGTCACATGGCCTGGATGTAAGCCACCAATGTTGAAACGTCTACCAACCCATAGTAGCTCTAACATGAAGATTGGATGGGAAGACCCATATCTTACAGATGGGGTCAAGATTAAACATTTTAGAGTGAGTAATTGAAAATTTTGACAGTTTGATTTGTTAATATTTAACTAATTATTTTATGACTTAAACATTGACTTGTGTGGTGCTCTTGTAGATTAAAAACATTAAATTATATTCAAATTGTGGTAAAAAATGAAAATAGGCTATTATTTCCTGTCTTAATTTATCAGTACAATCATATGTTCAATTTTCAATAAAGACTTACCATGTCTGAAAAAATTTAAAGGACTATTCTTTTGATTTTTCTTTTAATATTTCCTGTAAATTATTGTTATATTTCAGGTAGATCTTCCATACTTGTTGGCCATAGGCATAAAAATTACATTTATGTAAACACTAACTTTATATTTTTAGGCTTGTTGCATAGAAGAAGGGACAGAGAAAATGGTCCAAAGTATTGGGCCAATACATCCAGATAGCCGTGAAGCAGAATTCAAGCATTTAAAGAAAGGCAGCTATAGTGTGTTTGTAGAAATTCATGTAAGTGTTTAATGCTGTCCCCATATTTTATTGTCCTGTAAGCTTTGTGCATGAAATATTATCAATGTCTCAAAAATATATGTTGACTAAATTAGGAGAATTGATTTTATAGATTAGCATTAAAGAAAATGTGGATTTTTCATATTCTTTAAATGCCCATATTTTTGGAAGCCAGAAAGCATGAATGTAAATCCTCAACTAAATATAAAAAGAAGCAATGATGAAACCATGATTTAAGGTACCCTCAAAATAGCAAATATTTCTTTGACTATGAAAAATTGATACTAACCAAAATTATACCAATCCACAGTTATTTAAAATAATCTGTTTAGGCATCTTTTCAAAAACGCATCATATGTATTGCTTATTTAGAAAGCAATAGATGTTTATTGAAAAAATGCAGAATATTTCTTTTTGAAATGGATATTTTAAAATTTTTGACTTTTATATTATAGTTATATGGTACAAGTGAAATAGTTTGTACTGAGGCCATCAGATTACAACCAGCCTTATCACCTGACCCTCCACGTATCATGGTGACTGTTGTAGGGTTAGAGGAACGTAGGACCCTTGAGAAAGTAACATGTGATCTAGTTAACATCAGAGACAGGTGTGTTTACTGAGTAATTTATTTTAATGACTTTCACTAGTAGAAAAATAATGCAAAGATGTAAAACTTTGATCTTTTCTTATTGAATTACATCAAGTAAATTTGAAAATCTTTGTGACATGGACTAGAAAGGACTAAAGATAATAGAAAGTATCCCAAAAAAACGTTTAGTTGTATTCAATATTTTACCCAAAGATATTTTTTTATTAAAAAATCATTGAAAAAAAGATATAAACCTCCACATTTATTTCAATTTGCAATTCCTTTATATATCAGGTTGATAAGAAAAGTTGGTCACAAATTAAAAGAAATTGGTGCCTTATCCAACCCAATACGAGCTGAGAAGAACAGAGATGTGATAGAAGGAGCCCATACTTTGTCTAGAGTAGAGGAATATCTAGAAGAGTGCTTTTTGGCCTTACAGCATTTCACAGGTGTGTTTCTATTTTTTCATTATTTCTATACATTCATTCTATACATTTGGAAATTAGTATGGCGTTCATTATCACTGGACTAGTATATATTTGTTTAGGGGCCAGCTGAAGGTTGCCTCCGGGTGCGGGAATTTCTCGCTACATTGAAGACCTGCTGATGACCCTCTGCTGTTGTTTTTTATTTGGTCGAGTTGTTGTCTCTTTGACACATTCCCCATTTCCATTCTCAATTTTATTCAGAAAATTGATAGGGCATGTTGTCCTAAGGACACATTCTTATTTACACTTTTATTTGTTAAATGATAAATGAACATGTTTTCAGATACATATAGTTTATTTTTTCATTTTAGGATATTTGGAAGCACATGTTAGCTGGTCTTGTCCACAAACCAGATCTGAAATGCTTGTTGCTGGTTACAAAGTTTTGATTGATGGAAAACAATATGGTAGTGCCATGCATGAAGGAGTTAAAACTGTTAGAATTAAGGTCAGTAGGTTTTATTCATGTTTGACAATAGGTTCTTGATTTCACAAATTTACAATTATATTATATAAACAAACATAAATGTTTTGTACTATCAGTTTTTAGTTACATAAGAAGAATAATGCTGAATTCACACATAATTAGAATTCAATTTGCATTAACTAATTCAAATTTGTTTAATTCGCATTCGAAACGTTTTACGTCCTAACGTCAATTCTAATTCGAATTACAATGCGCGTCAAATTTGCTTTACTGTCCAAACGACGTTAACTTTTAATTTGTTTTCACAAATGTGTATTTCTAATGCGAATTAGATATTTCGAATTAACTAATTAGAATCAATTCGAATTGAAAAAAAGAAGTGTGTGATCATGATTAGCAAATTCGAATCAAATGTCCGTGTGAATGAGGCATAAGAAATTATTAAATTTCTTATTTGTACTACATGTATTAAAATGTTAGTTAAAGTTGAATGATTTGTGACAGGATTTTTATTATTGCCAATAAAAAGGTGAGAAAGAAAATTTAAAAAATGTGATATGCACTGCAACATTCTAAATCATTGAAGTACATATTAAAACCTTTAAAGAGGATGAATACACACATTGGTCAAAACCTATTCTGAGGATCAGAGTGAGACTCATAAATTATGTAAAATCTTGTTGCAAACATTCTCTAACATTTTACCATTACACATTCTCAGATATTTTATCATTACATGCATGATTCTTGTTCATTCTTTTACCATTTTCAATTCTTTTGTAAAAAATATCAACCATATCTGACTAAAAACAAAACATTATTGTACTTACAGCTCGGACTAGAGCAGCCAGTGTACAGACTATCAATGATATCCATGACAGACAAGCCGCAGGCTACCAGTGAAGATTCTAATATTGTAGAGTTATTATCGGATCAATTCAAACCATTTGCCTTTTATTGTTATCATGCTGTCCATGCTGAAGGCATGAAGTGGCCAAACCAAGGCTGTTGCAAGTTCTCAGATTCACTGGCTTATGAACGACAGGCAGCTAAAAAATTGGCCAATCAGGGATTACTTAAGAAACGAGTACCTCCACCATCTTGTAGTCTGTTAGATATATTTGATGGTGAATACAAACCTTTCTTATCTACACACAGTAAACAGTATGCTACAGCAGTCCTGTTCTGGACACCTTGGTAAGTTGGTTTTACTATCCTCCTTCAGGTATGACAGTAATAACTGAGGGTTTAGAGGCATGTGATCAAATATTCAATTGGGAAATTGTTGGCTTCTCTTATCAAAATAAGAACAGGTATTCAGATCAAATTTATTCGTTTATATTGTATTAATGTACGTTTTTTGATTGAGTTAAGCCTGCCAGTTGATATTTTATCGTGTGTTTTTCTATGTTGTGATGTTATGCTATTGTTTCAGAAAAAGGGAGAAGGTTTGGATCCATTAAAACGTTTAATCCCGCTGCAAATGTTTGCACCTGTCCTAAGTCAGGAATCTGATGTACAGTTGTTGTTGTTTGTTTATGTAATTTATACATGTTTCTAGTTTCTCGTTTTTTTATTTTATATAGATTAGACTGTTGGTTTTCTCGTTTGAATGATTTTACACTAGTAATTTTGGGGCCCTTTATAGCTTGTTGTTCGGTGTGAGCCAAGGGTCGTGTTGAAGGCCGTACATTGACCTATAATGGTTTACATTTTTTAAATTGTAATTTGGATGGAGAGTTGTCTCATTGGCACTCACACCACATCTTCCTATATCTATTACCTATTTACAGATATACATCAAAATATTTGAAAATTTGTATACATCAGTCAACAAACCTTTTCATAGAAAAATAAATTTCGGAGGGGAGATCTGGTAATTTAAAAACCTATTTGATAAAAAAATCCTTCTGGTTCAGCAATTCATAGATTGTATTGAAGGGATAAAAAAGTTCAAAGTCCCAACTCTAGCCTACAACGTAGTTTAGAAGATAACACTATTGACTATCAGTAATTAATTGTATTTAAGACTTTTTTATTTTGTTTTCATTTCAGGTGCCTTGCTTCTCAGACTTTCATCAATTACTATGCTAGATTTGCAAAAGAACATTCATCACAGGTAGATATACATTTCTTTATCATGTGAATCCATAATGTTCAGTATGTATTACTTCAGATATAGGTTTTATGGTTCATTATCGAATGGGAATATTTTAGTAAATACATTAAAATGCATAAAACAAAAAAAATCTTGATACAGGACACTTGAAACAGTTATGTGTCAACGTATGAACCTATGAAACATCACAACTGTAAATAAAATAATACACAGAAGCAGAGGAATTCAAAGTCGTATTGATAAAAAATACGAAACACAATTTAAAATCTTGAAGAAAATTATGAAAAAAAATTGACACAGCAATAAATTAAAAATCATGTATTGCCTGTATGATATCATCAATGGAATAGTTTTATATTCAGTTTATTTATATTTTTTTTATCTCGATTTTTCAGTACAACTTTATAGCAGTGTCTTGTGGTGTGAATGCCACATCTGCCGCCAACAGGAAGTCGCTTATCCACAGAATAACATCCAGTGGCTGGCGGGAGGATAGATCTGTGTGGCATTGCACTAGTCAATGTGCCAGTTCTATAGATGAAGCCAGCAGTAAAGTATGGAAAACTACAATGTCAGGTATGTATGTTAGTGTGGAAATCTATATATGGAAAAGGGGAGATAAATCAGGATGGCACTGTTGTTGTAATTGTGTCAGTGTAGTCGTTGCAAATGATGGAAAACTTAATTGTCAAGTTTTCTTAGTAAAATGTGGAAATAAACCAATGTGTTAACCTCATCTGTAGATAAGAATAATATGGAAATATTAAAATGAACATAGATATAGGAAGATGTGGTATGGGTGCCAATGTGACAAATCTCCATCTAAGTAACAATTTATAAAGGAAAACCATTCTAGGTCAAAGTACGGCCTTCAACACAGAGCCTTGGCTCACACCAAACAGCAAGCTATAAAGGGCCCCAAAAATTACTAGTGTAAAACCATTCAAACGAGAAAACCAACAGTTTAATCTATATTAAAACGAGAAACAAGAAACACTTATGAACCACATAAACAGGCGACAACCACTGAACAGCAGATTCCTGACTCAGGGCAGTTGCAAATAATTGCAATATTCAGACCATTTTTAAGTAAATAAACCTTATTGATTTGTACCATCTTTTTTTAAGTAATTTTGTTCATTTTAATGTGATAATTGATTAATACTAAATCAAATAATGAAACTTAATACTTTTTAGGGTCTTACTGATTAATTTTTGCAAACTTTTTGAAAAACAAAATCACATAATAATCAGTTCATTATAAATTTTCATACATTTCTTAATATTTAGGTGCTCCGAGGAAACCTGAAGACAACAATGCTCCTAATGTTGACTTAACAGAGATCCTGGGAATAGCAGGAGTACCAACATTACTTGTTATACACCCAGATGGTAAGTTAAATCAGGATTATCATGGTAGTCTGCTCTTGGCTGGTGTAGAGAATCTAATAATGCTTTGCTATGTCTGAAATAAGAACTTAGAAAAATATTACAATAATAACTGGACTACAATATTATGGGCTGGAAAATGAAGAATTGAAATATTGTACGGAAAAGAAAACCAAATGTATAAATGTTTACAATTTAAAATCCTTAGTAAATGGTGGCCATCAAAATAGATATTTATAAAAGCAGTGGATATTAGTATTTCTATAATTCTTAATCAATTTATCCTTTTTCTGACCTGTTGATTATTTTTATTTTATCAACGTGTTGTTCGTTTGATCTCAGTTATTCAGTGGTCTAAATTTGATTATGACCTCAAGTGTGATGCTTTCCCCCTGAAATTCCCATTGTGACCATGCCTGATGAAGCCACAAAGAAAGAACACATCTTTTTGCAGATTTTGCACAAAAAAAAAGAAGGTCGTAAATGTCTGCCTGTGGTCAAAAAATAATAAGACTAACAGATACTACCATCAAATCTTATGTAATACAATCCACTCTTAAGTGGATAAATATTGTATTACACTTGAAGCAGTGCTAGGATTTATTTACCAGTATACAGCTTCTCATTATTATTCAACAACCATATTTCTGATGTTTTTATGCCCCATTTATGGGCATTATGTTTTCTGGTCTGTGCGTCCGTCCGTCTGTTCGTTCGTTCGTTCGTCCGTTCGTCCGTTCGTCCGTTCGTCCGTCTGTCCCATGTCAGGTTAAAGTTTTTGGTCGAGGTAGTTTTTGATGAAGTTGAAGTCCAATCAACTTGAAACTTAGTATATATGTTCTGTATGATATGATCTTTCTAATTTTAATTCCAAATTAGAGATTTAACCCCATTTTCATGGTCCACTGAACATAGAAAATGATAGTGCGGATGGGGCATCCGTGTACTGGGGACACATTCTTGTTCTTACTATATTTTTGTATTTTCCTCTTTTCATTTACATAACTTTGCATGTTAATAAATACTTCATTATTATTTTAGGATATATTGCATGGCATGGGAGATATCGTGCCTATGACTACGCAGGTTTTAGTTCCTTCATGCAGCATACATTGAGTGAAGTTCTCAATGTACCTAGTCCAGCCTATGGATATGATGCCTTTAAAAATAATATTACATTGGATGATGCTGCTGTTGGTAAGTGCATTTATAATTGCAAGTTTTATTTTTTTCTATTTGGATGTAGAATAAAAGAAAAAACTGAATAGTTTTCATTGTGACTATCAGTGTGCTATCAACTCACATATTGATGCAAATATAACATTATCTCAATTTCACACTTTGATATAATCTGGCAGAAGTAGAAGATCTGACTTTAAACAATCATTTGATTATTTTGTATAAATGAATGGGTGTGATAATAATTATATGAAATTGGGTGATATTCTAAAAAAGAATGATACATTATTTACAAATGATAGATACTGTGGATTTATTTATTTTCGTGGGTACCAATTTTTGTGGGTTGAGGAAAATTTGAAATTCGTTGAACATTTGAATTCGTGGTTAACCTGTATCTACGAAATCCACGATAATTGGTATCCTACGAATAATAGTGAATCCACAGTACCATGTATAAAAATAAGAAGATGAGGTATGATAACCAATGACATAGCTATCCACAAAAGACAAAATCAACATTTTCAGCACTATTAGATAAGTTTTAATATCATGTGGAAGAATTTTTTTTGAATTTGCTTTATTCTGTTTTCAGAATCAGTATTAGGAATTGTACGGGATCCTACAAGAAGTACAATTGTAAGAATTCCATCCGAGAGACCACCAAGTCCAGAACCTATGATGGAGAGCAAATATGCTGATGAAAAGACTGTGGAACAATTATTTATCAAACGTAAACAACACAGTCCAAGATCCCGCAGGAAAAAATTAACCGTCAATCATCGACCTTACTCCGCCTCAGCATATGTACAGTTATTGAAAAGTCCATATATGCAGAAAGTTGTCCCCTCCCCAAAAGTGCTAAATAAAATGCTACGACCAGCCAGTGGACCAAGTGGTGGTCAACGATTAGGTTAATGGTTTACAAATGTTCTTACAGAACAGGACATATGAAACGAAAGATAACTATTTTGTTTGAAAGTTTGTTTCAACCAATTGGTAATGGTTGAAGGAAAACAATGAAACTAATTTGTTTATCATTTTAAAAGTTTCATTAGAAAATACACATCAGGGTGAAAATGTTAGAAAAAATGACTTTTGTGTAAAAGATTTCACCAATCACCTTTGTGGTCTAATGATAGTTTTGTAGAAAACTGTCAGAAAAAAAGATAAAATCAAAATATTTGTATTAGTTTATAATGTTGAATTTGCATTTATTTCTGTTTAATGACCATAGTGTGGTTTTGTCTAGGGGTGTATGGTATTTTCCTTACTTAGCTATTTTAGATATAATTAATTCAAAATTGCCTTCCATACTCTTTGTCTGATTTTAAAAAAAAAATGTTGGTAAGTTAAAAGGTTAATAACTATTCTATCAAGGCAGTATTTTCAAATTTTTAAATATATTAACACTTAATTTAATGTTTATTTTTTCAAAAAAATGAGGACAAAAAGTTCTTTACTCTTCTGTAATGTTAGAATTTATTAATGGAGCAAGTGCAATTTTTGCACAGATATCAATGGTCCTAAAAATTTAGATCATGAAGTAAAATACTTTCAAATTTAATGTTTGCATCTTAATCATAGACAGTGTGTCAAAGGCAAATGTAAAATAAATGATGCATACTTATGTTATTTTAGAATGTATGCTGTAACGAAAAATATTAATGTTAAAAATGCACCTTATTACATTGCACTTGTTATTTTGTATATAATTATTTAGTTTGTTTAATCATGAATCAAAATCAGTAAATAACAAATTTACTGCCAGTTAAATTCCTAGCAAATTGCAACATCTTTCAATAGTTATGTATTTATATGACTACAGAAACTCTTTTCTGAATGATTGAGATCCTTAGCAGTTACAATATTTAATTGAATTTTATTATAATTCTTCAACATAATGAGTGGATGATATGTCTGGCAGAAAGGAAAATCCAAAAAGATTTTGAATAGGAGCTTCATTTGAGAATTAAACTCAAAATTATATAAACTATAAATTCAACAAACTTCCATCTCTTAGGAGAAATTACAATGACTACTACCAAGGTAATGATTTAGCCTCTAGAGGTTCATTAAAGGACCAAAACTGGTTACTGTATGCTACATATCAGCTGGCAGTCAGGCACTGTTATTGAGTTGCAGTGGCATATATTTTCCTATATTTTTTACTAATGATTTACCTGTTAGTAGCTTAGAAAAGTAATCATTCTGCATTTAAAGGTCACATGCAGAGGTTGATATATCTTATGGCATAGGATACTGAAGCTACTTGTATGTACTGAATTAAAACAGATTTATTATATATATTATTTCCTTAACTGATACTAATGTATGTATTGTTAAAAGGTTGTGTAAAATTGAAAGGTTATCTTGCACATTTCTTAATTGTACAGAGTATTTATTCAAGCATAACTGTGATATCATAGACTTTTACCCAGTCTGCTTGACACATTTTAATTATTGAAATGTATAAATATTATTACTTTTTTATCAAAATTGTGGTAAGCACAGGCTGTTTTACTTGTTTTTAAGATCCTGGTGATACCGGAATTGCTTTAGTTGTTGCACTGTATACCAAAGATTTGTTTAATCTTTATTTAAACTTTAATAGACAACGAATATAAAGTTAAGCATCATTCCCACATTCAGGCTCTTTAACTAGGTTTAACTAGGTTTACATTTTTTTTAAAATATTGATAAAAAAGTGAGGGTAAGGGGATTGAATCATGAAAAATAAATACTTTTAGACTAATTGTATATTTTTCTGAAATTTATCAAATACTTTAAAAAAAATACTATAGATGTTTATTTACTACAGCATAGTGTAGACTTAAGTTTTTGTGAAATGAATTTTGTAGTATAATTTATCATATTTGGAAGACAAGTTTTATTTATTGTTATGTTCTCACTAAATTATACTTGTAAAAATCTTCTGGTGAGTTATTCCCAAAATATAAAGATTAAAAGTTTTCATCATTTCTGGAAAACAGTTGATGAGTTTATTTGATACAGCATACTGTTGAGGTATTTAGTCAGGAATCTCATTTTCTTTTTAGAAAGGGTAGAAATTATATTTTTATCAATCAGGGTCCTTAGCCAGTAAACACAGTTACAATTTTATACATTCCCAACATTTTTATATTAACTAACATTTTATAATTAAATTAACTTATTTATTTAATATACTTAAGGATATTAAGATAATACCAAATTTATTATAATATATAAAGTACCCTCATTATAAGACAATATTGGAGAATATTTTCAGAATATTATAGGTGTATTTTGGCACCATTCATATATTTCTTGCCAAAAAATTTTATGATTACAAGTTTCCGTCCTATTATTCCATGTGATATTTTTTCTTTACTTTCTATTTGTAATCACTGACAGAAATTTATTTTAGAAGTATCTATATATTTATCTGACATTCCATATTGTTATTGAAATGTTTTCCGTCCAAAACATACTTGTGATAAAAAAATATCCACATACATCTTTTTTGTGGAATGTTTAGGCCGTATTTATGTCTTTTATTTTTTTTTAATTGTTTTACAATTATATATCTACTTTGTTTTGTGTAAACTGTCTAACATTTTGTCTAATTTTAGAAGTGTTTTGGGTTGACAGTATGGGTATAGTTGATACATTAATACATTCAAACATCAATAGTTTGATAATAAATGAGTAGAATCAAATTGTTTTATGTTTTATTTGAAATAGATTTTGATGCCAAAGTCCAGATTTTTGTATAGAATATTGTAAGTTTGCCTAGCCCGTTTAAAATTAATTTTTGTGTTGCTGGTCTTTAAAAAAAAGTTTAAAGAAGACAAAACTCAAAAAAATAATTATAACTACTGAACCATGAAAATGAGGTCAAGATCAGATGACACTTGCCATTTGGACATGTACTACTTACAATCATTCCATACACCAAATATAGTAGACCTATTGCATACACTATGAGAAAAACAGACCAAAAAGTTAAAACACAAAAACTAAAATGTAACCACTGAACCATGAAAATGACGTCAAGGTCAGATGACACCTGCCAGTTGGACATGTACACCTTACAATCCTTCCATAAACCAAATATACTATAATATATATTTTAACCCTTCGTGAACCTTCTTTAACCTTGTTCACTGATCCATGAGATGAGGTGGAGGTCAAGTGAAAACTGTCTGCTGTGCATGTGGACCTTGCAAGGTACGCACATACCAAATAAAGTAATCTTATTACTCATAATAAGATAGAAATTAACATTACAAAAAATTCTTCGTCTTTTTTTTCAAGTAGTCACTGAACCATGAACATGGGGTTAAGGACAATGTACATGTGACAGACAAAAACTACATAACATAAGGCATCTATATACTAAGTATCAAGCATCCAGGTCTTTCACCTTCTAAAATAAAAAGCTTTCAAGAAGTAAGTTAACACCCCCAGTTCACTATCCCTATATCGAGCTTTCTGCTTTTCACAGACTCGACAAACATGTGACTTGTAAATACATGTATGTTCACTAGCCATCATGCACTGAGCAAAGACTGATTCTATGTTCTTCGCTTTATATGGAGAAGAGATTATTACATGTGTGTTTAGAATGAGAACAATTAACATTTTATGGCCTTTTATAGTTGACTTTGAGGCTTTGTTCATTGTTGAAGTCTGTATAGTGATCTATAGTAGTTAATTTTGTGCTATTCGGGCTGCTGTGGAGTGTTGTCTCATTTGCAATTATACCACAACTTCTTTTTTATATTAATAAAATAATAAGGTTCTGCTGGATAGTAAGAAATGAGGGGCAGGAAATTTTAAAATTCATAAAACTGCATAAGAATCAATAACATCTTACAAGTTTAGTTATATGCAACCATTTGAGTCCCGAGTGAGGACATGGATGATGATGACGAAAGATGGCTGTTAAACATTCAGCAATAAATTAAATACCTATTCAGGATCAGAATTTGTTAATGTTATATGAATATTAACCCTGATCTGGTTTTGAACATGCTAGTTCACAAGGTAACAGTTAGCAAGTAAAACATTTTACTTACCCAGACACATAATTCGACTTCTGAGCGGGTCAGAATTTGCTTTACTAAACAGAAAAGTAGCAGACACCAATTTTAAAATATTCTATTTAACAGGATCTGTCAAACCCAAAACCACTCTCACTTGAAGCAAACACACTTTAGCGATATTGAACGGGATCGAAAATAAAAGAAACATCTATATCCAATAAAAACCTTAATTGAACAAGATGACGAAAGCAAAATGAAACTAGATCCAAATCAATCATTCTGAGAGTATTGCATGGCAATACAAAGTTCTCTACTGCTTAAAGATCAGTACTAGAACAAAATGCCAACTTGATCTCTATCCATGTGGTGTAAATTTAAACTTTTGTAAAAAATATCAAGTCAATATCTTTATCAAGCAAGGCAAAAAACAGTGTGGAAAACTGATGAATTGCAAGTCTGAGGACCATAACTCTACAAATCAATCATCCAAACAAAATTTAAAATTGTCATGGTAAAACTAGATACATGTACATCGTCATGTTTGTACCAAATCAATATCTATATAAGCATAACAAAACCAAGAACTTTCTGAGTCCAAGGACTAAAACTCTGCACACAATCAGCAGACCAAAACAAAATTCAAACTTGATCTGTAAGTGGTCATGGTCAAACCAAATATGAAATTAATATCTTCAAGCATGATGAAACAAGAATGTGTACCTAGTACACGGATGCACCATCCACAATATCATTTTCTATGTTCAATGGACTGTGAAAATGGGGTCAAAACTCTAATGTGGCATTAAAATTAGAAAGATCATATCATAGGGAATATGTCTACTAAGTTTCAAGTTGATTAGACTTCATCAAAAACTACCTCCACCAAAAACTTTAACCTGAAGCAGGACAGGCGGACGAACAGATGAATGAACGACAAATGGACGAACAGACCAGAAAATGGGGCATAAAAAGTGCTAAAAACTTATTACTGGATGCACAGACAAATAATTGGAATGAAAACCTATAGTTCCCGTCAACCTCTTTGGTAGGGAACTTAAAAGGTGATGCATGTATATGTATTTTACAGTAATTTTGTACATGTGTGTACATTTGTAAATTAATGTGTTGAATTCATTTACTAACAAGTCATCAATGTATTCTTTATTATTTTTAAAGTTACACATATATAAAACAAAATTTTACATAACAAATTTTGCTGTATAAAATAATCTCTATAAACATAATCAATTCTATTTACATTATTATATTCATCAACTAAAAGAAAAGATCAGAAATGCTTATTTAAATTAAGAATTGGCACACAAAAAATGTATATTCAAAATTGAATCATGGTTAGTGAAAGTAGTTTACTTTTTATACTATTGTCCATTTTTGTTTTTCATGTATTCTTGCTTTCAGCTTGCTTTAAAATTTCTAAATATATTTTTTTTAATTTCTAGCAACCTTTGGGGGAAAAACAAGAACAATAAAAAATAAAACAAAAATCATTCCAAAAAAATGTCCATTTACTTTTGAAAGGGAGGTTCAGTCTAAAACAACTGTTCTTAGCAGCATCCTGTTGAACTATCATAACTTATGTCTGAAATTTTAACATGATCAGATTGAATTGAAAAAAAAAGTAAATGTCTTATTTTTTATATAAAAATCTAGCACAAATAAAAATACATTATATGTGAAATTATGTGTTTTGTTATGCTCAAAGGCTTAATTTTTTTGTAAAATTTTTATATTTTTTTCAAATATAAAGGGTGTTGCAGACATAAAAGGTTATTTTTAAACTCAACTACATATCTTAGTTTTATTAGTCATTAAAATACAAAATGTGTGTAGTCTGAATGTAAGTCAATCAGTATCCTGAATACATATTTCAGCTTATTCATAAAATTTATTTATGTTATTTTCATATTTGCAACTTTCAGCCTAGAATTTCAATGTCAAAACCACAACAAAAGTACATGGAATTCCACAACAGTATGTCCACAACTCAGATCTTCTTTCTTTTGTCATCATTGTAATGTTTCACCTTTAGTAACCTGAAAATATATCAACAATACAAATCATATTTTTGTACATTTGGTTATATAGTTTACTTTACATCATTTTTATTTTATTACATTTTCATAATTTTAAAATGTAGAAAGGATGGATATTGCAAATACCATTTAACCCTGACAAGTACACAGGTCTCATATAATCATTACACATATTTCATCTGATTTTGGCAAATGTTTTTATTCATCACCATTCTGACATATGTCACTTGAAAAATTTCAACAAGATACCCTGACTTCCCTAAGACTGCAGAGTAGTAACCCTACCTCTAAATATCTTGCAGACACCTGTAATGTTAACTCATTCCTGTGTGTTTTCTGTTTATCTGTTTAGGATACAAATTAGTCCCTTCTATCTCCACGAATGATTTTGATATTGTTAGTTTAAGTTACTGGATTGCATGAATCCCAATATGAACATGATATGCACATGTTCATATGACCAGGGTTCTCGATAAGGATTTTTGAAGACGAGTCCAGGGACTCGTTGTTTTTGGACATGGTGAGTCCAACAGCAAGAAAAGATATTTTATTGCAATAAAATGAATTATCCTAACAGAGCTATGAAATGACATTTAATTCATTTACTTTGAAACTTTTGCTATAAAATGATGATATTTGTGTTCAAATGTGTTCATTTTATACAAAATATGTCAATCTTGATGCATCTTTGGACTCACCAGTTTTGAAAATGGTGAGTCCAGACAGATTTTCATGAGTCCAGGACTCATGGACTCCCCTTAGTGAGAACCCTGATATGACCATATGCAGATGAAACTTAATCCACCAAAAGATGAATGACTATAGCTAATTCTTATACAATAAGAACAAAATAAATGCTTGATTATTATTCTTCATCAGTCTGAGTGTAGGCGCAAAACAATCATAAGACCATTCACAAAGGAGTCAGAAAGAGAAATTTTTTTGGTTGAAGAAACAAATATGATATATCATTGCAAAAAAATAATCTACAATAATGTTCAGTCATGTAGAAATATTCTTTGAGTAGGTAAACCATTAACCTGCCACACAAGAATCATAGCTGTGTTAATGATAAAAGTGTATAAGATTATATGTAAGTGCAAAATTGTAAATAATCGTGTACATGTAACAGACAAGTGTGTTTAATACTCTGAAGCCTTCAAATAATACAAACCATGTATATGTTAGCGGCAATAAGTGACATTAGGCATTAAGCTTAAATCCTAGGCAATAAGCTAACGCCTAGGCAGTAAGTCTATTTCCTAAATGATGTTAGGCATTAGTCTTAAATCCTAGGATTTAAGCTTAAATCCTGAAAAATGTATGCAGGCATTAAGCTTATTGCCTAACATATAAAAGCTATTAAATAAAAGACATTTACTCATTTAAATAAAAATATATTTGTTACATAATAACATTATGAGAACTGGGGCCTGTTTATCGAAACTGTCCTAAGATCGGTCATAAAAGATATTCTTAGGACAGAAAGTATGATAAAGTTAGGACCGAATTACGACATGTCTCAATATGCACATCGCAGCTTCATGTATCTGAGGATTATCTTAGCTGATATGTCCTAACCGTTGTCCTAAGTATTGGCGTAAAAGAAAATAGCAAATGAAAAAATTGAAATATTGTATCAAATTTAATCAACAACTTTAATTTAAAAACCGATTAATTATTAGAAAATAATTAATAATTTTAAATTTACGGTTAATAAATAATTTTGATAATATAATTGTACATTTAAACTCTTTGAAACAAAACATAAGTAAAACAAATATAACTACGTTTTATATTAGAATTGAACAAACTAGTTGTTAATAGTTAAAATTAAATATATAATCGTGCATCTTTCATTTACATACTGAGTAATTCAAATATTTTATTTTATTACTGCAAACGATAAACTGTCCACAAGAGACCGGAAATAAAATCACTAATTAAATATGTTATTTACAATAAAATTGAGAATGAAAATGGGGAATGTGCCAAAGAGACAACAACCCGACCATAGAAAAAAACAACAGCAGAAGGTCACCAACAGGTCTTCAATGTAGCGAGAAATTCCCGCACCCGGAGGCGTCCTTCAACTGGCCCCTAAACAAATATATACTAGTTCAGTGATAATGAACGTCATACTAATTTCCAAATTGTAAACAAGAAACTAAAATTAAAATAATACAAGACTAACAAAGGCCAGAGGCTCCTGACTTGGGACAGGCGCAAAAATGCGGCGAGGTTAAACATGTTTGTGAGATCTCAACCCTCCCCCTTTACCTCTAGCCAATGTAGAAAAGTAAACGCATAACAATACGCACATTAAAATTCAGTTCAAGAGAAGTCCGAGTCTGATGTCAGAAGATGTAACCAAAGAAAATAAACAAAATGACAATAATACATAAATAACAACAGACTACTTGCAGTTAACTGACATGCCAGCTCCAGACTACAATTAAACTGACTGAAAGATTATGATTTCATCATATGAACATCAGGCACAATCCTTCCCGTTAGGGGTTTAGTATCATACCATCATAACATATATGTAAAGAACATAACCCGTGTCATGCCAACAACTGGTTTTTGAATAAATGTGTTTAGTTCCGATGCAAAGACCCTATAAGTGAATCAATATTAACGCCAAAATATGCAATCTTTAATGACCTGACAACAGTATCGTAACTATATCTCTTCTTAATAATAATGTATATTAAAACGCATCAAATAATAGTTTAAAAATATGAAAACTTGATAGAAATTTGTGTTGAAATCATTTTGTTATCACAAGTTGTGGAACTGTAAACAAAGAAAATTTACTTATCCAATAAAAAAATTGGAAAATGGTGTGAGCAAAAAATCATATCTTAATTTTGTCTACTTTTGTCCAGTTTAAACCAGCTCGGCTAGTGAAGTGTACAAATTTTCAAAAAAATATTATAACTATTCTATAGAATCTCTACCCCCCTTTTTTAATTGGATACAATCGCTTTTTTTAAATTTTAAATATTTTTAATATTTTGTAATACCTCAAAAACATGAAAAAAGTATGAGTTAATTCTGTTTTTTAATTGTTAAAATTACTAAATAAACTTACTTTTAAAGATCTGTCAAATGAATGTATATTTATACATGTAATATTAGAAATGTAATTACAGTGAGTTGCTTGTAGGTGTTATGGTAAAATTTTACCTATAGCTCAACCTGTTTTTAAAATTGTCAACACAATAGGGACATTTAAATAGACCAGTTGGTATTGTTAGATTTAAATATACCTTGATTCTACCTGTACAGATTTTTATTCACCTAACCCAAAGTTTCAGCATGCTTTTTTCCTGAAGATTTTCTTACCTAGGATTATTCTATTAAAAATTGATAGGGAAGAAAATAATTTGGTTTTCATTGTTTTAAATCCCTGATATATTTGATTTATCTATTTTTTACCTAAAATTCTAAATCAGTAAAAGATTAAAATAAATATGTATTACTATGTTTGAAAATTTAAACTGTTTTTACACCAAAATGCTTCTTTAAAATTCGAACCCTTATACATAGTATTGTCCAGCTGCCAGTGAAACAAGAAATAGCTGTTCAGGGTGTTTACAGTTTAAATTTTCAGAGGGATATGTTGTTTTTTTCTTCACATGACCCTTCAAGATTCTCATTTTGGATTATTATTTGCAATGTTTTAAATCTTTTGGTGTCATTGTGCATACAATATTGGATTTATTTTATTTGAATTCACTACTCAGACTTTTTATAGCAATTTTGCTTCTTAAAATGTGATGTGTTTCTTTCAAGATTTTATTGTCATGAAGGACATCAAGGAGGAAATAATTCATTCAAACCGTTTTGTGGGGCTTACATATGATGTTGTACATATAAAATTCGAAATAATTTTGGAGTATACCTTGCTGTGTTTTTTCTTTGAAATCTATTATAATATATATTAGTGGGAGTTTTGTGCATAAAATGCTGTGTTCACTAAAGGAATTAAATTTTTCATACGATGGGATTTAGTTATGTCAAAGATTTAAAGATTTCAAAACTGGAATTCAAGTAGGAGATATAGTATGAGTTCATCCAACATGTTTCTGTGGCTTTAAATGTGATTTTTGAAATATTCATTATTAATTTTGGGATCTATTACAAATTTAAGATGATTCCCTATTTAAATGGGATCTTGGAAATGAAATAAAATGTTAAAGTAATGCAGTGGATATAGTCTAATCTAGTGATAAAGTGAAAAATAAAAGTAAAATATTCTAAAATATTCCTAACGTGAGGAAATGTTTTTTTAAAGTGAATGTGAAATTGGAAATAGTCATTATAAAATTCTGAATCAAATATTGTTTGATTTGGAAATTATTATAGGAAATGAAATAAAATGTTGAAGTAATGCTGTGGATATAGTCTAATCTAGTGATAAAGTGAAAAATAAAAGTAAAATATTCTAAAATATTCCTAACGTGAGGAAATGTTTTTTAAAAGTGAATGTGAAATTGGAAATAGTCATTATAAAATTCTGAATCAAATATTGTTTGATTTGGAAATTATTATAGGAAATGAAATAAAATGTTGAAGTAATGCAGTGGATATAGTCTAATCTAGTGATAAAGTGAAAAATGAAAGTAAAATATTCTAAAATATTCCTAACATGAGGAAATGTTTTAAGTGAATGTGAAATTGGAAATAGTCATTATAAAATTCTGAATCAAATATTGTTTGATTTGGAAATTATTATAGGAAATGAAATAAAATGTTGAAGTAATGCAGTGGATATAGTCAAATCTAGTGATAAAGTGAAAAATGAAAGTAAAATATTCTAAAATATTCCTAACGTGAGGAAATGTTTTAAGTGAATGTGAAATTGTTAATAGTCATTATAAAATTCTGAATCAAATATTGTTTGATTTGGAAATTTATTATAGGAAATGAAATAAAATGTTTACTGTGGATATATTAAAATCAGGTGATATATAGTAAAAATATAAATAAAATATTACAAAATATAAGTGAGGATAACTATTTGGAATATAGTAATGGAAATGATTCTGAATTATGTATAGATTCTGCACCTGTTTAATTAGGATGTATATAATTGGAAGTTAATCAGAATTTATACTATGGATTTAGAAAAAAATCTAGTGAAGTAGTGAAAAATGAATAAAATTGGGAATTATTTAAAATCATTGGAATTCTGGATGAGATGTCAAATATTAGTGTAAATAAATTAATGAAATTGTTTATTCAAATATGATTTTGAGGTTTCATTAAAGTGAGTGAAATATTACGACTGGATTATTTAGGGTATTAAACACTGCTAGTAGTGGCTATGCAAACATTTAGATGAAATGTAGTGCATTTTAGGTCATGCAATTTTAAATTTCATGTAACTGCAAGAAAATAAAATATATGATATAGTCATTCTTGTTTGGCTTGATCACTCATAACATTTTGAATGACAGTAAAATAAAAATTTCTCAATAGAATAATCCTAGGTAAAAAAAAGTTCAGGAAAAAAGCATGCTGAAACTTTTGGTTAGGTGAATAAATTTTTTTACAGGTAGCATCAAGGTAGATTTAAATCTAACAATACCAACTGGTCAATTTAAATGTCCCTATTGTGTTGACAATTTTAAAAACAGGTTGAGCTATAGGTAAAATTTTACCATAACACCTACAAGCAACTCACTGTAAGAAACGACTTTATATCAAGAATAAATCACCAAATATGCATAAATCCAGAGTTTACTTATTGCCTAAAATTATGTTCGACAATAGGATGAATAATCATCATCAAATTTCAGGAAATAAGCTTAATGCCTGAAAATTTCAGGCAATAACTTAATGCCTAGGCGTTAGCTTATTGCCTAGGATTTAAGCTTAATGCCTAATTTCACTTATTGCCGCTAACATATATACCATTAAACAAAGTGCATTTGATAGCAAGGACATATATAATGAACATCCTTGTTGGTAGGAATAAAAAAAATTACAAGTGTCTGTTGGGATTTAAAGACAATAACAAGAAGTTGCAAGCTATGTTTTTTCACTCGTTATTAATCATTGACTGATATATCCATGATCAGTGGATATAATAAAAGGATTTTAAGTATTGTCAAACAGTGAGAGTGATTTACTATGTGTACATTGTCTGTTTGTTTCCCCCCGTATAAACATCTCCCAAATACGGATACAGAGAAGAAAAAACAGCCAAGGAACAGTTTCATAGGCACACCATCTAATTCTTTAATGATTTTTTTTTCATTAGCGAGAGTGATTTACTATGTGTACATTGTCTGTTTGTTTTCCCCCTGTGTAAACAACTCGTTTATAAGTTAAGAATTTCACATTGATTGACTTTTTATACATTCGGTCAGGGGTACTACTAGCTTGAAGAAGTAAATATAAAAATATACTTTTAAGTTATACAAGTAAATTTGCAAGATACTTATACAAGAGTATTTATTTCACTTTTATAGGTAAATTATTTTAATGGCTTTAACATTCAAATGTTTTTAATACTGATCAGATACAAGTAAAAAAGTCATACTATCTTCTTTTCTTGAATTTCACAGGACTTCTTTGCTCTTATAGAATTTTAAATAGTTTATCAAAAATCATTTCAGTGCAATTTCATAGACAATGAAAATCTCATTTTTCAATTATGTTCAAAACACAGCTTATTTACAAGCCCATGGAGCTTCTTTTAAAGGCCTTGCACAAGTCTTACTTAAGATCTTTGCACAATTAGTTTCTGTGTTGAATTAATAAAACGAAACATTGAACTTGAATTTAAGGGATTATAAATTATAAAAATAAATTAACCTATACTTTTTTGAAATTTAAGGGGAGATAATTCAAATTTAAAAAGAAAATATGAATATAACAAGTTTACTTTAAGTACACTGTATATCATTCTTTACTTCTTCAAATAAATAACAATCAATTGTACAAGTAGTACCCCTGATTGACATTAGCATAGTTAAATGATTAAAAAAAATAGTTTCACATCATGGTAAGGTTATTTATTTTTGCAAAAACTCAACTCTTTTATCAGTGTTTATTACCCACATATGTCAGGCTTACTATTTGCTTTATGTATATTTAGTCATTGTTAAAAAAAAGTATACTTTTTTTCACTTCTCTATAACCAAATTTTGTTTTTATTCTTTCTTATATCCCTTTGATTGAAATAGTTTGCATACAAGTTACAAGTTTCAGGAAAGACAGTTAAAACTTTCAGAATGGGAAGAAATAAATGTTTTCACAAATATTTTTGTAAAGTGCATCATGAACCACCACAGCAGACATTTACTTCTCTATGTCTCTTCTATAGAATCATTGTTATCTATAATTTCATCCTCTGTACACTAAAATTATATCATGTTTCAAAACTATTTACATGTACATTGTACAATGATACCAGTTTGTTTTATACTATAGGACTGGTTTTTTTTCAAGTAAGATTATCAGTTTAAAATATTTTTGAACTCTTTTGTCAATAAAAATAATTTTGCTCAAGCATGTTAATGTTGCATATTTGATTAATGTTGATACCTTTTTATTTGTGTGAAATACATTGAAATACATAAATCCCAGACTAACATGACTAAGAGGCTGGTATACAATGAAAATTTGTATGACTGAGTTTGTGCAATTGGCTTAAAAACCAAGAAATCACTACTTTTCCTCCATCCATGAAGTTTGGTACATTGTATCAATGTTAATATACAAATCCACAGTATGTATTTTGTTTTACACAATGTATTTGCTTTTTTATTGATATCATCAAGTATACAATGCCATAAACCTTTTTGGGTAAGAATGTGCATGTAAATGTACATGTATTCATCTTTATTGAATTGTACCTTTTTTTCCTCATCTCAATTTGTTTTAAATTGCATTTACCAGTAATTGCTAAGAATGTCTAAGTTTAAATGACCTTAACTTTATGGGGTCACCAGTCCGGTAATATCATTGCTATACTTTATTTATCATGTACTATACATGTACATACCAAAAATATCTGTTGATCAGCTATAAAATATTTGGGACAAGATGGAAGAAAGTAATTTTTCATTGCATTTAAATTTTGCTTATTTTATGAAATATTTGGAGATTCACTTAGAACAAAAATTTCACTTAGTGAAAGAAATGAAGAAAGATTTAAAGAAAAGATGAGCTGTTTTCAATACAGAGTTTTAAATTACCCGTGCTTCTATATATTCAACTTTTCTTTCCAGCTGGGTCAACTTCTCATTCAAAGTAGCCAGTCTAGATCTACATGATGTGTCTGAAATATAAATAATGGTTATACTTTTTAGTTTAATCTTAAAATAGTGTCAGCTAAATGAAGTTAAGCTCATGCATTTAAAGCTCTTAATTGTTCGACCAAGGCCTAAATTAATATATTGTTTGTTTCCCCGATCCCGACCCTGCCAAGCCAGGTATGGGTCGGAAGGTAGGGAAATTTTTTTTATTTTTTCCAAAAAGCTTGAACAACATTGGACGATCCTGCAAGCCTGAAAATCGGAAATGAATAAAATAATATTTGACTTAAATTTGACAATAAAATTTTATGAGTAGCACTGTTTTTGCAGGGTCGGTTGGGATTGGGGAAACAAACAATATTTTATTTTAGGCCCAAAGTTAGAGTACTGCTCATCAATTTAGTATCCACATCAAATTATAAAGATTAAAAAAGTTCAGAGACATGAGAGAAGAGCAGTCCGCTTAACATATACCGCATCCATAACACTAGGTCAGTTACTAAAATGTTGACAGACATAAATTGGTTTCCACTTGAAATTAGGCGCCTAAGATACAAACTTGTTTTCTTCTACATTGTACTTAATTATATCCGATGTACAGTATACACGAAATTGTTGCATTCCCTACATCAAATTTAACCTTTTGACCCCTTTTAATAGACAATAGAACCAGATGTAGCAATCCACACTATATTCAGCAAATGCAAACATCAAAAGACAGTTATAAATAATCATTTTACCCACATACATGTACAGCTATAGATTTGAATCATTTGCCACAACAAATAGTTTTCTGCAGTACAGTATATGGAACCAAGAGAATGATCTCAGAATTTGCCTTAATCCCTATTTTCTACCCTCAACTATTATTGTTATCAAATGTACTATTATCATTATTTTGATTTTGTTTGTCTTTTTTTTCTGGTTACCTTGTATTACTTTATAATAGACCATTTTCGAGTTCATCCATCACCGGCAAAAACTCGTCAATTATGTGCGCCTTTATGACGTCATTTACCAGATAGAGGGGATCGCCTGTATCCCTGCACTATTTACGTTCATCAAGCGTCTTAGTGATCCTCGTTGTGCAGGATAAACTGGAAATAATGGTTGTTCTGTAGGTACTTAATGACAATTCCCTAATGACAGCAGTGCTGATTGTCAATTTTGAGAATTAAATTTGCTGAATAATTCGTACAATATAGAATTATAGTTTTCCAACCACTCGCTCAACATTGAAACGGAAGTGACGACGCCCCTAAACGCACAAATGACGTTCACTAAAACCAGAGTTTTTGACGGAAATGCATCGAACTCGAAAGTTTTCTATTACATTAGATGTACGTTTCATTATAACACTTTATTCTGATTGGCTAACTGCACATCACATGTTATTCCTTAAGCAATTGCATTACTCAATATTTAAAACCTATCATTCATGATAACACGTGGTCCCACAATAAAGTGCACAGGTGAATTAAATAAAACAATTATAAAATTCGTGTTTTCATGATCATTATGCTAAAAAATGTAATCATAAGTATTGAATGCTTCTTTTTGTAACTTCATAGGGTTGTAAAAGCGTTGACCGTGCGCACATTTTTAGAATGAAGCGAATCTGCGCTTCATACAAAATGTACTTATATAATTACTTGGTCAACACTTTTACACCCCAATGAAGTTACAAAAAGAAGCATTCAGTTTTTAAATATTTGACACCAGGAGATTCATCTTCAATACATGAAGGACTGCTATGAAACTTAAAGAAGAAGGATCAGTTGTCTTTGAATTCAGGAATATACGCATTATAACATGTATGTCATGTATAAATTACAAATGTATGTACAACAGCTACAGGTGCTTGATATTTTTTGTCATGTTAAAAGAATAGGTGGCTACAATGTATTACCAAACGAGTTTAAAAAGTCGGATATTTTCTTTATGCTTCCAGTTATAACTTCAATGTATTCTCTATTGGCCCAGTCTTGTTGAATGGGCCTCTGATGTTGCCCATGACCATGTTGTGCCATTGTTGACAAATAAATTTATTTCCTTGAATGCGTAAGTAAACTTAAATTTGATTGGCTATAAAAATTTGTTCGACCAATCAAAAACCGTAAGACAAATAAGTTCTATAACATCTGTCAAAATGATGAGAATTATTTTGGAATCATGAATTTAATTCTTTACCGAAATTAAGGCTTTGTACATATCTAGGTAAATATTATAAGAAAAAGGAGGAACATTTTCTGACATGATGAGTCGATAGAAAAGAGTGAAGTGTCGTACAAGTTTATAAGAATGATGAATCTGATGAAAATGCCAAATACTGGCACTTAAAAAATTATATAATTACTATGCCGTACATGTAATGTATATACTCACATGTAAACACTTTTTCAAAACAACTTATTAAAGGGATATTTGTGCTGTATATTTTTTACCAATCTCCTTCAAAATTATACCCCGAATCACAACATAATCTCACAGGGTATCAGGTCCGTTCGCGCCCAATATACTTTCGCACCCTACACGTTCGCACCTCGCACGTTGGCACCCAAGGTCCGTTCGCACTCTACACGTTTGCGCCCAAAATTATTGGAAAATCATGATTGTTGTTTTTAAATGTTTTCGTGTAAATACTGAATGTATTTATAGCTTGGTATGAGTAAAAGATTGAAGATTTTAAATGAAAAACACAAAAGATAATTGTTTTTAACAGCTTGGTCCCTTTGATCTGAAACAATGAAACAATAAAATATAGCAATACACTAACCAAAACATGATTAAGAGTTATTCAACACAAAATAAAACGTTGACAGAATCCCACTTTATTTAGAAAGGAATATTATTTTTTTTAACAATACACTATATATCCAAAACATAATTAAGATTTATTCAACACAATAAAAAATGCTGTCTCACTTTATTTTGAGACAACGAAAACAATTATACTTATAAGAATACTACTTGCCAAAACTTGATTACAAAGTTATTAAACCCAAAACCAATTAAAATTGGGCGTGAACATGTAGGATGCGAACGGACTTTGGGTGTGAACATGTAGGGTGCGAAAGTGAAAGGGGGCGAACATGAGTGGGTGCGAACATGAATGGGCGCGAACGGACCCGGATTCATCTCACAGTGGCGTAGCCAGGGTAGTCCAAATAATTATGACGTCTTGAAAGGCTATTATAATTTTTTTCTTTGACACCTTACTAAGGCGTCAAAGAAAAAAAATTATAATAGCCTTTCAAGACGTCATAATTATTTGGACTATAGCCAGGGTTGAAATGATGTGTATGTGTAACATGCTTAAAAAATTTTGGGACTGTTTTTTGCAGAAAATTTTATTATTCGGGAGATTTTTCCTGAATGCATGCATGTGTACTCCACTACAATCTGACACTAGTTGTTTTCTTGTTTAATTTCAAAATACCAACCAATATATCATGTATATGATATTTCCAATAGTTTATTTGTTTTCTCGATTATCTACCATCACTCAATTCACAAATATTTTATGTAAAAGTTTCACACCAAAAACTTATATTTGAGTGACATCTAAAAAAACAGACTCCTTTCTTCTATATATGGAACTGCGGAATATTAGAACCGGAGTGACTACCTTTTCATTGGAACTCTGTTCTTTTATTGAAAATATAATTAATACTTGTACCTAGATGGAAAAGGGTATTTATAAACCCATGAATGATTATACTCTAATACAAATAGAGTTTTTATCATGACGTCTTTGGTCTTACAGGAAACAATATCAGGATAAGATGGTGTATTTGTTAACTACATTTGTAGTAACGTTGCTATGTCATTGCTCCCCTAAGCTCAATTTCAGACCAAACATGACGCAGGTATGCGTATTCTGGCCCTCTTAGCTTGTTGCAGCCGACAACGCGCTGCGACATAGACTTTTTACGAAAACAGTCGCGAACACTTCTTCGATTTATCCATCTTGTTTACATTAACTAAATGATCCTGAAGAAAAGACCATGCATACTGCTTCGCAAATGATTGGAAGCTATTTTTATATCCTCACCCTTATTACATTCGTATACCATAGTCTGTATCCGCTGCGAACACATGCAATTATATATATATATATATTTTATTTTTTTTAGTCAAAATGATGTGGATGCTTTCAAGAGCATCTGAGCATACATGCAAGCTACGCCACTGGCACTGCATAAAACGTAACGCACAACTATTAAACAAGCCAAATCAAACAAATATTATACATTTGTACCAATTTTAAAACACTTTTTCACTAATTTCTCTCCCGGATTTGAGTGGAGTTACTGTTGTTTCTTATTAACTGTTGATGTAAATGTCCTTTAATTTTGTGAGTCTTTGTTTACTCCTTGGTTTTGATTGTTATTTTCATATTTTTTTAGCCCTGTGAGTAAAATATTTCTCCTCATTAGTGAAATATCTGTTCTCTACAAATGATGAGTCCAAATTTGATTATCACTTCAAAATTTCTTGTTTTCTTCTAATCATGAATTGTTCTATTGTGACTTAGAAAAAAGGCAGGATTGTAAAAAAAAATCACTTATATACATGTACATGTACATTTTTGACAAAAATTAAAGGGAGATAATTCAAATATTATGATTAGCTTAATGAAGTATATATTATATACTTCTTCAAGGTAATAAAAGTTATTTGTACAAGTACATGTAGTACCCATGACAGACTGTTATTTTAGTACCACAGACAAAAATTATAACACTGTCTGATCCATGTAGTAGGCTAGAAAAGGCCCTAACTAAAACAAATGTGAACATTTTAAATGAGAAAAATATAACGCTAAACTTGCAGGTATTTCTTTTTAAAGAAAAGTTAAATTGTATAATCATAAACAGTTAGAAAATGAGTTTATTAAATTAAATGTAAAGAAGACCTCAATTAGAACATTACAACACTGTTAAGATGCAACAAACAACCATAAACTTTATTTTATATTTCTATAAGTAATAATGACTCTACAGATTCATACAGCAAGATTCACATTTAACATGTTTAACAGACATCCTATAATTAAGTAAGCACCAGCAATATGTCAGATATATATCATAAAGAAAACAATTAGAAATACTTATAATCATGATTATAATGTTCTATAGAAATCTAAAAATCATAAAAACATTATTTACATACGTATATACAAAAAAAGATCTGCCAATATATAGATTTCAACATGCACATGTACATAAGTATATAGAAGTGTAAAATAGACCTACATTTTTTGCATTTCAAGTTTGATTTTTCATGAGCTGTGATGAATGCATTGCATCAATCTGTACATTTTGGCTTACATGTAAGGTGAATAGGTAAAATTACATCTTTGTACTTTAGTACTTGGAAATGTGATTCATGTACAAAAAATGTACTGTTAGCTTGGTATGGTGTCATAGGATGGCATCTATTTTCATTCTAAATTGTCAATATATTTATTTCATAAAAATAATTTATAGATCTATTCAATTTTTCAGTTCCGTTTCATATTTGAAGATGATGCCCTTAAAATCAGTATGGAAATCTCTAGTATCAAATGATCAGAGCAAACCTCCTTCCAGAAATGAGAAGTCAATTGTTGCTGATTCATTAATGTCAGAACTTGATTACAATATAAAGGAACTGGAGAAAGTCAGAATCGACAAAGAACAAGAAGAAACAAGAAAAAAGACTGGTGTAGACTATAGTTGGTTGATTACTACTCCTCCAAAAGGGTATACGATTCCCCAATTACAACGTTTAGAACTGGAGGAATTATTTTATCAAGTAAAACCAGAAGAATGTGGGAGCATTTTAGCTTTGTTTAGAGATTCACTTTTAAATGAACCCCAATCATCTGAACTTCCGTCCATATTCAGAGCTTGTGTCCAACAAATTCTACAACAAAGGCCTAAGGAACAGTCACTGACAGAATGGGTTACACAGAGAACTATGAGTTTAACCAGTTTAAAAGGTCGTCATTCAGCTCAAGTGGTGCCATCTGGTGATGCTACATGTAGAGATCCAGAGGATGTTCAAGATATACCACTATCAGAAAATACACAAAATAATGGAATAACCCAAGTTGTTCCAATGTTTAAACACGATGTAGAAAGTTTGCCTGTTTAGAATACAGTTACAGAAATGTTATATTAATAATTATTGTTCATGTTGTTTACATGCATTTATTGTTGTCTCATTTTCCTCAATGTTTTTTGATATTATAGTTTATTGATTGATGTTGATAGTATTTCTGTATTCTCTAGTCACTGTAAGTGTTTTTCTTTAATTTGGGCATTTTCATTACAATGTAGTACTTGTGATATAATTTTACACTGATACAATGTGAAAAAAAGTATAAAAAATATGTAGAACATTCAAAAAGGAGAAATCCATAAAAAGTTATGAAATGAAACGCTATCAACTAACCAAACAAGTGGAAACAACCAGCACATTCCTGAAAAACAGTATATATGTACCTTTAAATTAGGTTTCCACATTTAAAGCAGACAGATTGCTAAGGAGAAGTGAAGACAGATTTGTTAATTAAAATCGGTGCTAAATATATAATTCAGATTTTGAAAAAATAAAACTTGGCATACAATGTGCATGCTGTAATTGGGGCAATTAAGGAACCAAAATGAATAAATTGGAAAATTTAAGAATTCTGGAGTGAATGTTAAATCCTGACTAAAGTCTTGTCATTAAAAAATTTAATTTAGCTACAACGTATATTTTTTACCAACAAAATTAGTATCCTATTAGAAAATCAACTGGATAATATAATATGGATGATAATAAGAAGTTTCTGAATAAAAATACCCTGCCATTTATTTTATAGTGCCTTTTTTTTTATATATACATGTACATGTATATAAAGAATGATTTATTTGGTGCATAATACATTTATTTTTCATCTTTTTGTAAAAGTACATTCCATGTGAGCTATGTTGTGTTCCTTATTGTATTTATATGTTTGTACAATCATATTGTTCAAAGTCCCTAACATTGAGATATTGTAGGATACATATGTTCATTTGTATAAATAGAATTTAAATTTATTGTCAATTAATTAAAGTTCACATGATGAAGATATTTTAAGGAATGGCAGTGTTTGAAATGTTTGTTCATTGAGCTAAACTCACAATATATGAGTGTCTTG
Organism: Mytilus edulis; assembly: GCF_963676685.1. Lineage (NCBI taxonomy): Eukaryota > Metazoa > Mollusca > Bivalvia > Mytilida > Mytilidae > Mytilus > Mytilus edulis. Next base: position 56,329,815 of record NC_092344.1, read on the forward strand.
GTCCAGTGTAAAGAATTCCAAGTTTACTTACAATTTGTGCATTGTATGTTTTTTACCAGTTATAGTAAATTTTTCATTCATTATCACTTATTAATTATTATATGCAAATTTACCTAACTTCTTGTACCAAATATGTTATAAAACACAGACTGTGTCAATGGTTTTTTTTGGGGGATCAAGTTTTTTTATTATCTTGTACATGTGGTCTCTCAGTTTTGATCTTTGTTGATGAATTATTTATTGAGCATGTTAGTGGCTACAATCAGTTTAGAAATCACAATTTATTTGCAATATTAAGACATACCTTGAAAGTTAAAACAACTTGTTCTTCAATGAAAATTATCTTTTTTCATCAGCTTTTACAGCGGCATAGTCAGGGCTGTAGTGGGTGTAGGCCACCTTAAAATTGGTAAAATATTGTTTTGAGGGTAAAAATTATAAGGTTCCAGCCCTCCCTAACCTGGATCCGCCCCCTCATTTTTGTTTGACTTCATTAACATTTGCACTTGGACATTTTAATTATGAAAAACAATTGTTTTAATGTGATGCAGACTTTAAAAATTAACCAATTGCAAACACTAAGAAGGATCAATACTTATATATATATGTACATGTGTTTTTATACGACCGCAAAAATTAAAAAATTTTTGGTCGTATATTGGTATATGATGTTGGCGTCGTCGTCTGCGTCGTTGTTGTCGTCGTTCGAATACTTTTTAGTTTTCGCACTCTGACTTTAGTAAAAGTGAATAGAAATCTATGAAATTTTAACACAAGGTTTATGACCACAAAAGGAAGATTGGTATTGATTTTGGGAGTTTTAGTCCCAACATTTTTGGTATTAGGGGCCAAAAAGGGCCCCAATAAGCATTTTCTTGGTTTTCGCACTATAACTTTAGTTTAAGTAAATAGAAATCTATGAAATTTTGACACAAGGTTTATGACCACAAAAGGAAGGTTGGGATTGATTTTTGGAGTTTTTGTTCCAACAGTTTAGGAAAAAAGGGGCCAAAAAGGGGCCCAAATAAGCATTATTCTTGGTTTTCGCACCATAACTTTAGTATAAGTAAATAGAAATCTATGAAATTTAAACACAAGGTTTATGACCATAAAAGGAAGGTTGGGATTGATTTTTGGAGTTTTGGTCCCAACAGTTCAGGAATAAGGGGCCCAAAGGGTCCAAAATTGAACTTTGTTTGATTTCATAAAAAATTGAATAATTGGGGTTCTTTGATATGCCAATCTAACTGTGTATGTAGATTCTTAATTTTTGGTCCTGTTTTCAAATTGGTATACATTAAGGTCCAAAGGGTCCAAAATTAAACTTAGTTTGATTTTAACAAAAATTGAATCCTTGGGTTTCTTTGATATGCTGAATCTTAAAATGTACTTAGGTTTTTGATTATTGGCCCAGTTTTCAAGTTGCTCTAAATCGGGGTCCAAAATTAAACTTTGTTTGATTTCATCAACAATTGAATAATTAGGGTTCTTTGATATGCCAAATATAACTGTGTATGTAGATTCTTAATTTTTGGTCCTGTTTTCAAATTGGTCTACATTAAAGTCCAAAGGGTCCAAAATTAAACTAAGTTTTATTTTAACAAAAATCAGTGTTCTCCCCAGAAATTTTGGATAGCATCACATTTTGCGTAAAAAAAATTAACTGTATTTTTTTTAATGTCGTTTGTCGCGTCGCGTTGATGCTCTATTTCCTTTAACGTGACGGTACCCAAATTTTGACATATATATTATATCAAGTAAAGATAAAGTAGCAAAAAAATAAAAACTTTTTTTTATCATGTTTATGAAATTCATTGTTTCATGGCACTCAATGAATTAGTCCCAGTTGTTTCTTATCTTTACATCAAAATGATATGTATTTTTAACAAAGTTATCTAACAAATAGTCTACTTTCACTACTGATTTTATTTTTTCCGCGGGTTTCTGTGGCCGAGGCAAATTTGCACGCTCAGATTCCCCAGCCTGAATTAATTTCGTGACCGGCGCGTCAAGAAAAGTTGCAAATTGAAAAACGTGCTGTAACTCGAGAACGCAGTCTCAGATCGCCTAAACAACTGATACAGAAGTTCAAAAGGTTGCTCTGTAAAAGATTTTCCTAGTGAATTAAAATTAAAACAAAAAATAATGTCTTTACAATGCTTGAAAGATCGATTTTTGTTACCTTTTTAGCTCAATGCTGCCAAAATGTCGACATTCGGATGTACTTTTTTACGTTAAAAATGTGTTTAAACGGATATAATTCAGCAAATCATTATAACCGAGTCTTCTTATTTCTCTTATCACTCGTTTTTTGTCATTTAAACATCGTTTATAGCAAAACCGAAGCTTTTATCTCTCCTAAATTAACCGTTTGACTTTTCGTTTCCGACCGCCATTTGTATTGATGAAAAGACAACTCTGTCAATCGACGAACGACTACTCGTTTTCAAAGTGATAGATCATGATACGATCATATACTCATTTATTTTTATTGTATAGTTAAAACTACCTAAGAATAATAAAGGGCTTCATCAAAACACAGAAAACAGCTGTACTTCCACTCCTCGTTATCGAGAGAAGCCATTTTGAAACCCCACATGACCTCAAAACGTGTTTCCGGTTCTAATTTTAGAAAATAAAATTTTCCGATTTGATTTATTTACCTTTCACGATGTTTTTAATGCTGTTGAAGAACTGAAATAATACCCTCAGATATCGTAGATTTTAATTGAAACATTGATTTCAACTGTTAAGAACGGCAAATAGCGTAAAATTGCGGCTTTTATTGGGACAATATTTATGTATCCTGAAGGATACACTCGCCCTGCGCATCGTGTATCCTCAAGGATACATCCGCCCTGCGCATTGTGTATCCTCAAGGATACACTCGCCGCGAAAGGGTTAATGCGTAGTTTTCTCTCTTGGTATATTTTTTCTGTCTACTGTCCATCTGTTGTTATTATCATGAAAATGCGGATTTTTGTCATATCTGTTCCGGTTCCGATCCGTAGTTTACACAAAAATGTGCAATGGCGGCCGTAGAAAAATTTACGAAAATGAGTCCGAGAATAAATATTGTTTGACAAGAGATTGTGAATGAATAAGACGCTTTTAATGCATTAAATGGATTAAACATAAACTTAAGCCAATTATGATAACTTTTTAAAGAAGTATTAAACTTATTTTAGCTCTAAACCAAAATTCTCGCTCTCGTATTTACCGGAAGAGAAAGAAAGTATTTTTTGGAGAGTTGCACAAATAAACGACCTTTTAAAAAAAAAAAAAAATAGTTTCAATCTTTGAATTTTCGTAATACAAAACGTAGATTTCGAATTGTTTTGTGATTGCATTTTCCCATGTCGAAATTGGCGATTGCAGACGTGGTATTAGTCATGTCACAAGTGTCAGCTTGGGATATTCGCATCCAAACAGTTATCACCCTGAGGGCAATTAACACCTAGCTATTTAATCTCTTAAGTGCCTTTAGTGTCCAACTTAAAGGGATTACAATTAAAGGTGATATAATTTTTATGATCATAATCGATAATAGATGAAAGTTCAAAATTGAGGACAAGTAAAATAGCATCTTCAAAATAATTATAGCATCGCGGGAATAATTATAGCGTCGCGGGAATAATTATAGCATCACGGTGAAAAAATATAGCGTCGCGCTACCGCGACGCTAAAACAGCCTGGGGAGAACACTGACAAAAATTGAATTCTTGGGCTTTTTTGATATGCTGAATCCAAACATGTACTTAGATTTCTGATTATAGGCCCAGTTTTCAAGTTGGTTCAAATCAGGATCCAAAATTATTATGTTAAGTATTGTGCAATAGCAAGAAATTTTCAATTGCACAGTATTCAGCAATAGCAAGAAATCTTCAATTGCACAGTATTGTGCAATAGCAAGAAATTTTCAATTGCACAGTATTGCGCAATAGCAAGAAATCTTCAATTGCACAGTATTGTGCAGTAGCAAATATTTTCAATTGCACAGTATTGCGAAATAGCAAGAAATATCTAATTGCACAATATTGTGCAATAGCAAGAAATTTTTCAATTGGAGTTATCTTTCTTTGTCCAGAATAGTAGTTGAATCAACTTAAATCATTGTTTTATACAATATACAATGTATATTTACTTTTACTATCAACTGATAAATTAAAACAATCTTTACCATTCAGTGATAACAAGCAATTTATTTTACATTTTAATATTTTATGATGTATTTAAATGAGTAGTTATTGTTGCAAACTCCATTAGAAATTTTTTCTCATTTCAGATTTCATAAATAAAAAGAAAATTGTGAGAATTAATATTCAACAGCATAGTGAATTGCTCAAAGGCAAAAAAAATATTTTAAGTCTCATTAGACCACATTCATTCTGTGTCAGAAACCTATGCTGTGTCAACTATTTAATCACAATCCAAATTTATAGCTGAATCCAGCTTGAATGTTGTGACCATACTTGCCCCAACCTTCAGGGTTCAACCTCTGCGGTCGTATAAAGCTGCGCCCTGCGGAGCATCTGGTTATTACTTAAATTTTTTATCATGTTTGTTGTTATTTTATCATTTTTCATAATCCTTTTTATTTCTGTTTAATCAGTTCCTTTTTAATTATATAACCTCCTCAAAAGTTGTTTCATAATTATTTCTATCCAGTGATACTATGCTTCTTTGAAAACTATGTTTGTCATTTGAAATGTAAGTAAATGTACATGTACATTAAGGAATTTACTATTTCAGTTAAAAAAAAATTGAGTAGTCTCCCTTTAAAAACATTGTAGTTATGATCAATTCATCAGGCAACCAGAAATCACAGAAAGAATTCCATCCAGGTTACAAATATACATTACTGTTTATACCAGAATATTGACTGAAATAAAAAACTAAATTATAAATGATGATTATTATATAGAGCTATTATTTGTGTTCACTTTTTAAAAACCTACAAATGCATGTTATTTATTTGTAAAATTGAGCATGTGTTCCAAACTGTAAGTTGCTATATAAATGTATATGTTACTAGTTTGTAAAATATATTGCTCCTTCAGTAAATGTCAGTCTCTTTTTTTTTGTACTACATTAAGACTTACATAAACTGTTTAGGTATATGATGTAAACCTGTTTTAAGTTAACCTGTATGTGCATAGTGATATAGATCTGTATGTTTTACTTGATAATTTATTTTGAGAACTTATTTTGATATTTTGACATCAATAATTATTATAAAACACATTTTGTATGGATTATTCAGGTTAAAACCCATGTAGAAGGTAAACGAAATGATAGAATTATGATATTAAATGGAAGAGAAGATAGCTTATAGAAAATTATTTCAGAATATTCAAAGAAAGGATAGGCTCACCATACATTTGTTTCTGCTATCATATAGAATTGAAAAAATCAGTTAGATTCCTTTAGAAATTCTTCTACATGTACATTTCCTTGTTATTAATATGCTAATTTTGAGATTTTTTGTTTTTAAATCAATAAAAAAGAATCTATGTTTGTCCAAATAAATGAAATCATATACATATCAAAATAATTCACATATCATCAATTCCTAACTATCAATCATGGAATAGATCCCCTGAAGTTTGAGGGATTTTTCAAGCAAAATGAAAATTTAAAAACATTGTTGCATTAGAATCATTTATTGAAGTAGCATCCATGTATGCTTCATCACTGCAGTTATTTATTGCACTTATACATGTACATGCAGTTTGACAAAGGTGACATTGGTATAGGAGCCTGGTTTTGTTTCCAGGTGATATAACTGTATGTTCCATAAAGTTGTTATTAGTTATTCCAATTTTACAAATCTGATGGGAGTAAAAAAAAATTAGCAAAATTGAGAAAATTTTTAATATATTTTAAAAGTACAAGCTCGAGTGCATAAACTACAACACAAATGACTATTTAATATTTTTGATGAACTCTTTAATCATGCAATATTTTATTGGTGGTCCACACTCCACAGTCTTCCTTATACATGTACATGAATTTTACTTCAAGTAAAATCTAGCTAATTAAAGGCAACAGTAGTATACTTACTGGTGATTAAGACATATAATCAATTAAGCAAAAAGAAAGGAGTAGGTCTGGTAAGGGCCGATTTTGGCCTCAAAATCATGTTCATCGAACGAAAGATTTTGGACACTTTTTAAACACTTAAGTGTCTATTTAAATTGATTCAATTAGTTTCTGTAAAGAATTTTAACTGATTAAGTAATTAAAAACGCTCCGATTCAAGCTTAAATATGAAAAATCTATCAAATATGCCAAAAAACGTCACTTTTCAGATGGTTTTTGTCAAAAATGAAAGTGGCCGCATCCGTGTTCATCCTCAACCTTTATATATGTTATGTATTATCATCAAATACAACTTACATTTCAATATTATGAATGAACACGAATGCGGCCACTTTCATTTTAGACTGAAACCGTTTAAAATTTAACTAAAATGTTCAAATTGTGAAGATTTCAGTAATTTACCATGACTTAATGATGCTAGTACCCGATATATGGGCATTATTTTGTCAAAAAGAGCCCATATTTATGTAGCAGAAGCATTCTTCTTTCCAGTAAATAGCTAAAAAATTACATTTTCATACTTTTGTAAAACTGCTATATTTTGGGGCCAAAAAGGGGTCTTACTGAACCTACTCCTTTAGGGTCACAAACCAAAATCGAGAGAAAGACATCAACTATAAGAGGAAAACAACAGAACAACTGAAACACTGAACTGCAACAAAAACAAATCCAACATACATAGAAACCAGCTATTTGATAATAACTGCCATGTTTCTAACTTGGTACAGGACATTTTAAGAAAAACGTTTGGGCTGTAAACCTTGACCAAAATTATAGAAGATTGAGTTTAGAAGAAAACCTAACACATTTGTCTTGCAACTGACATTTTGTAGCGAAAACATGCCAATTGGCTACTTATAAACGATACAAATTTTTCAATTTTTCATGTGTTCCTTTCTCAGGTTAAGTTTAAATTGTTAGCCAAAATATATATTTTTTACAACATACTACACATTGTACCACTTTATGCATATTATACAAAAACTAGTCAATATGTGATTGCTTGATATACTGTCTCATTTGTGCTTTATTATGATTAATTAAATTTTTGGCATACTGTCTCATAACATCTATTTATTCCTTTTTTATGGCTTCAGAAGTTTCAACTGATTCAGAATGTGAAATTGTCAAGTTTTTTGGCATACTGTCTCATAACATCTATTTATTCCTTTTTTATGGCTTCAGAAGTTTCAAATGATTCAGAATGTGAAATTGTTAAGTTTTTTGGCATACTGTCTCATAACATCTATTTTTTCCTTTTTTATGGCTTCAGAAGTTTCACATGATTCAGAATGTGGAATTGTTAAGTATTTTGGCATACTGTCTCATAACATCTATTTATTTCTTTTTTTATGATTTCAGAAGATTCACATGATTCAGAATGTGAAATTTTTAAGTAATTTATACCCAAAAAGGGTTGTTTCCTGAGTTTTAAAGGTTTTATACTTTCAGTCATATATCATTATGTTTCAAAGGTCTTATTAAAGAGATTATTAAATCCTCCCACAAAAACTTCACTCTAGTATTTTTTCTATTAACACCGTAGTCATTCCCCTTAACCCAAAATCCTTGTTACCATTGAAAAGTAAAATATTTATCATAACATAACTTTGCAGTTCATAAAAAATTTCAAATTTCAATTTTCTACCAAGCAGGTGCCAGTCCTAGACATATTTCTTTGTTAAATGTTTTATTTTATGTTTACATTTTTTATTGTAGTAAAACTATTTTAAACAGCATTTGAATTGGGAAATTTGATAGCTCCATATTGATCTAAATTTTTATTTTATTTAGTATTTTTAATAAAATTTGTTGCAACATTTTTTTGTGTTTAACTAAAAGGTGTTTGGTTTTGCTCAACTTTATTTGTAATTCCTTTAATGGAATTATGTATGTTGATCAGATACACTCATTCTATAGTACAGTCCAATGAACAGATCAACTTAGAGGACATTACATAGAAAATTTACTAAGTTTGGGTTGTCCCAGGTCTCTCTTCGTGTGAAAAAAAATTGGCTTCAATTTCTGTGAGAATAATCTAAACGATCTCTATTTGTGTTGTTTATCTTATTGCTTTTAAAATACATATGTAGTATAAAGTTTTTTTTTTTTTTTTATTATTTATAACTTCCAATTTACAACATAATATACACAAATATAATAGCAATATATAACATATAAATCTATAGATATTATCTAATCAATACATCTTTCTATTAGGAAGCAAATTTTTTTTTTTTTTTTTTTAAATATACAAATATAAAATAAAGAGTAAAGCAGTTTGAACACCGGAGAGAGAGAGATAGAAAGAGAAAGAGAGTGAGAGAGAATAGTGTGGTGAGTTTTCAATATAATGCATCTAGAAATTGAATTCTATTTTAGTATAGTAAATACAGCATTTTCATTTATAACATGTATATACATTTTTGTACTTAACTAAGCATGCTAAGTAATATATCAAAAGCATTCCATTCTCTGAGAAACTGATGTTCACATTTGTTTTTCATAGCAATATTTTTGTCCATTGCATACACATATTTTATCTTTTCTTTTACTGAGTTTATTGTCAGTTTTTTTTTAAAACATCTGGAATTATAAATATATTGCTTTATGGTAAGAAAAAGAGTATTTTCTGCATTGCCTTTTGATATTTTTGCAGTGTTACCAAACAGAAAAACTTCTTTTGTAAAAAGTACACTAATTCCATTGGTTAGAAACCAATTTTCAATCTGTTCTAATAATAATTGTGTATGTTCACATTCCCAAAATAAATGTTCTAATGTTTCAATTTCTCTATTACAAAATGTACAATTTGGATTATCATAAATCTTAATTTTATGAAGAAATTTGTTTGTAGCTAAGATTCGATGATTGAATCTAAACTGTAGCCACTGTAACTTAGTATTATTTGTGACAACAAATGGCAGTTTATAAATTTTTTTCCAATGATTTTGATCAAAGCCAAAAATTTCAGTCCATCTTAACTGACTAGTGGGAACACTTCCATTTTTATTCAAAACAATATACAAATCTTTAGATCCTTTTGAACTTTTAACAAGTCTTTTAATAGCAGATGGAATTAAAGGTAGTTCTAATTTGTGATTTTTTCCCACAAATGATTTTGATGCTTGATGTATAGCAGATATAATACTATTATATCTCATGAAATTCACATTTATCTGATACATTTCTTCTATCTTTTGATGAGAGAAAAAGGTCCCATCTTCATTTACAATATCATTTATAAATCTTATACCATTTTCAAACCAATCTTTATAAAAAATAGGTTTATTTGCTACCTTTATATTATTGTTAAGCCAGATTGGACTAGCAAGAAAGCATTCCCAACTGTCATATTCATCTTTTTCTCTAAGAAGTTGCCATGCTTTCAGAACATCTTGCCAAAATTTATTTTTGATATGTTGCTGTAATTTTTGGATATAAACACTTCCACAACCATAAAATTTTTCAAGTTCTACATGAACATTTGACAAAAAAATATTCTGCCATTTGTTGTCTGTTTTAAATAATCTCCTTATCCATGTACACTTCAGTGCTAAAATAAATGCACTAAGATTTATCATTTTGAGTCCACCATCTTCAATATCATTTTGTAAAACATCTCTCTTAATTCTATCAATTGGTGAACTCCATATAAAATTGTACATAAGTTGAATAACATTTTTTAAAATATCATCACTTGGATTTGGTAAGGATATAAACAAATGATTTAAAATAGGCAATATCAATGTCTTTACTACAGTAATTCTACCAATAACAGTAAGATTTCGTTTTGACCATTGTCTTATTACACCTTTAATTTGTACATTTTTTTCATCATAATTAATTTTTACAATTCTATCAAGATTAACATCAAAGCTTATACCTAGTACCTTAAAACATGTTTCTCCCCATGTAAGGTTTCTATTTTGGCATAATACCTCATTACTATACTTTTTATTTCCTATCCAAATAACTTGTGTTTTAGAAAAATTAATATTTAAACCAGATATATTTCCAAACCAATCTAATTCATTTAATGCTTCATTCAAAGATTCTTCTTTACCATCTAAAATAAGAGATGTGTCATCAGCAAATTGTGAAAGTTTGTGCTCAACTTGCGTAATTGTAATACCATTTATCTTATCATTATTTCGTATTTTTAATGCTAATATCTCAGCACAGAGAATAAAAATATAAGGTGACAAGGGATCCCCTTGTCCACAGCCTCGTTCTATAGAAAAAAATTCTGATAAATGTCCTCCCTGGTTTACAGCTGATTTGATATTGTTATAAAAAACTTTAACCCAATTAATTATTGATTCTCCAAAATTGAACAACTTCAAGACACTGGTTAAAAATTCCCAAGAAATCGAATCAAATGCCTTTTCGAAATCTATGAGCAGCAAAAGTCCTGGAATATCTTTTTCCTCAGTAAATTGCATAATATCATAAATTAAACGAAGATTTTCTCCAATATATCTCCCACTAATAAATCCAGTTTGATCGAAATCTATCAGTTTATCTAAAACTGTTTTAAAGCGTTTTGCTATAACTCCAGAGCCAATTTTATATACTGTATTTAATAAAGATATAGGTCGCCAATTTTTTAAGAAATGTCTAGGCTTATTTCCCTTCGGCAGGCATGTAATGATTCCTTGTTTTTGCGTAACAGATAGTTCACCAATCTCAGTACTGTAGTTCAAGGAGTTTACAACAAAAAATTTCAAATCTTTCCAAAAAAATTTAAAGAACTCTGTGGAGAAACCATCAGATCCTGGTGTTTTATTATTTTTCATATTTTTCAATATCAAACCAGCTTCCTCAATTGTTATTTCACCTTCAAGATTTTTTTCTCATCATCAGTTAGTTTTTTTAATTTTATATCTTTCAATCCTTCTTTAAGTTTACTGAATTTATCTCCCTTTGACTTGTCTTTATTCTTGTACAAATTTTCATAAAAAGATTTTACTTCTTTTAAAATATCTTTTTGTTTTGAAATTACATCTCCATTTTCTTTTTCTACTTTTGGTATTATCTTATTTGTAAAATTTTTTGATTCTAGCCCACAAAAATAGCTAGTAGGTTTTTCACCCTCTTCTACCCATTGTATTCTTGATCGAATTATCTTCCCTTTTATTTTTTCTTTTCTTATATTTTCTAATTCACATTTTTTATTTTCCAAAATCTGTATTGAACCTTCATCTACCTTTTCTTCCAAAATAAGAATTTCATTTCTAAGATCTTTCTCTTGTTTTTCTTTTACCTTTTTCTTATAACTTGAATAAGATATAGTTTTACCTCTAATTTCCATCAACATTGTCTCAAGAAATAAGTGACTATTAATATTAAAATGGAGATCTTCATTTTTCATGACTTCAATTCTATCTATATCATAAATTACATATTGTTTTTTAACTTCTACTATTTTTTCTTTAACAATCTTTATATATTCTGGATCATACAATAATGAATTATTAAATTTCCACAATCCTCTACCTCGATCAAAAGGATTAAATTCTAGATTTAATACAACCATAGAATGATCAGAGCGATAGCTAGGCTCGATATTACAATTTTTCAAACAGCATAGTAAATCTTCAGATAAAAGAAAAAAATCTAGCCGTGCTTGTTTAAAGGGTGTTCTTTTTCTCCATGTGAAACGCTTCAAATCTGGGTAAAGTTCACGGAAAGGGTCAATGAGACACCTTTCCTGAATGATTTCTAAAACTTTCTCCCGAGCATTTGGGTTATTTACATGTAAATAATTATAATAGTCTATATCAGGGTTGAGAACAAGATTAAAATCACCACATATCATATAGCTATCATTACCAAAATCATCTATAATTGACATAATTTGATCATAAAATATAGGAGTATCTATATTTGGTCCATAAATAGTTACAAATGTAAAATGTAAAGTATCAACAACTAAGTCTAATACTAAATAGTTACCACCAACATCTTTTTTTTCTTTTAGGACCTTAAACTCAAAGTTGTTATTAAACATAACTGCTACACCTCTTGAATTTGAGCTATAAGATGAAAAATAACTATCATATCCCCACATAGCTCTTATATTATTTTCATTTTCACATAAGAAATGAGTATCTTGTAAACAGTAAATATTGTAATTCTTTGTTCTTAAATAGTTAAAAACATCTCTTCTTTTAACACTATCTCCTAAACCTTGACAATTAACAGTTAATACCTTCAGGGCACACATGATATGATGTCAGTAAATACACTAGCACATAATATGACCTTGAAAAAATCTAACAGTAATATCTGATTATTCTCAATGTGTGTAAAAATACTAAAGAAAAACATTTCACCAACATAAAGATGCATAAAAATGATAAACAGGATAACTCACCATAAACTAGACCAAAACAAAATGTAATGGAATGATATTGCAGAAATGCAATAATTAATAAAAAGAATAAAGGACTGGAAAGAAAAAGAAAGAGATAAAAACAAGAATTTAGCATCAAAATGGCAGACATTTTTGATTGAATTAATGTCCAAAAAAAACTTCTAGTTTTTTGCAGTATAATTGTTCTTTCAATTTTATATATCCTGTATATGATTTATCAGTTATGACATAGTCAACTATTTTACAAAGTGGAGACAACTTTTATAGTATTAAGATTTGTCCCATGAAAATAAGTATAAAGTTTTACCTCTGTCTGCCCAACCACCGATCCATCTGTCCTTCCATATGCCAGTCTGTCCATCCCATGAACATTTTTCATCGCATTTTTGTCAGGAACTACATAACAAGGATTTCTGAAATTTGGTTTTAGGGTTTATATAAGTCGACTATACTGTGTAATGTGTTTTCAGAATCATCACTATACAACTTCCTGTTTACCGAACACTTACATCATTTTACACATGACATCCAAGTTTAAAATTTTCGTCACATTTTTCTTAGGAACTACATAACAAGGATGTCTGAATTTTGGTTTCAGGATTTATTTACGTCAGCTTTACTGTATGATGTGATTTCGGATTCACTCAGCAACTTCCAGTTTACTGTCAAGTATTGTGGCAGGGGGTATCATCATTGAGAAGTAGCTCACAGTTTCACTTGTGTTTCCCCCCCCCCCCCCCCCCCCCAAAATTAGATAAAGTCTTTGGGTAAAGTTTTTTTAGACATCAATAGTTCATGAAATTTTAGAACACAGATCGAAAGACAGTACTCAGAGCAACATTTTAGTCTTTTACTAATAGATGGACTTTAATATTTGCGTTCATAGATTGTTATGTTTTGTTGCTTTTGTTGACCGAAGACTTTGTTTCCAGACAGAGTACAGAGGTATAGATCTCAATAAAATTATACCACAAGGTTCCATACCACAGTAGGAAGTTTCAGATTAATTTTGAGGGTAATTGACCTTTATGTTTATTGAATTAGTAGCCAAAACAGGCATTTTTCTTGTTTCAGGACAATACCTTATATAAGTGTATGGAGGTAGGATTGAGACCTCACACAACTTGTTTAGCCCCGCCGCATTTTTGCGCCTGTCCCTAGTCAGGACAGAGGCGGATTTAGAGGGGGGCCCGGCCCCCCCCCCTTTTTTGAAAAAAAATTGGTTGATTATATAGGGAATCATTGAAGCGTGACTGGAGCGGGCCCCCTCTTAGGTCAGTCAGTGGGCCCCCACTTATGAAAATTTCTGGATCCGCCACTGCAGGAGCTCTTGCCTATGTTAGTCTTGTATGTTCTTTAAATTTTAGTTCATATATATGTTTTTGAGTTTAGTGTGACGTCCATTTTCACTGAACTAGTGCATGTTTTTTGTTTAAGGGGCAAACTAACCCCCGCCTCTGGGTGCGGGATTTTCTCGCTGTGACGAAAGGCTCATTGGTGGCCTTGGACTGCTCTTTGGTTGGGTTGTTGTCTCTTTGACACATTCCCCATTCCCATTCTCAATTGTACGTCTGACATACAGGTTACATATGAAAAAAGTAAAATCACAAAAAAAAAAACTGAACTTCGAGGAAAATTCTAAACTGGAAAGTCCCTTATCAAATGGCAAAATCAAAAGCTCAAACACATCAAACACATCAAACGAATAAATAACAACTGTCATAGAACTGACTTCCACCCCAGTTTCTTGGTTCATTTGACAATTTTTGTGTGGTTTGGGCTAGTTGTCAGATATTGTAAGCAATAGATTAATTCTATTTGCTGTATGGCATGATTGTGAAACAGGGACATACCGGAGGGACAGTCAAACTCATAAATCGAGAAAAAACTGACAACGCCATGGCTAAAAATGAAAAAGACAAACAATAGTAAACATGACACAACATAGAAAACTTAAGAATGAACAGCACGAACCCCACCATGTGAGGTGTACATGTCTGTCTGGCATGGTTCATTGACAATGTGGTGAATTTGTGGTTTGATCTGATTCGCAGGTACTATTAGTAATAGGACCACTATATTAAGTGAAATGAAGGATTGTAAGGTGTACATGTCAATCTGGCAGGGTTTATTTGACCGTGATCTCATTTTCATAGAACATGTACATTGATAATGTTAACTTTATGACATAATGTAGCAAAACTATCATATAACAGAATTTTAACATGAATTTCATGTTAAGTAAAACAGGCGAGATGTTTCAGTGTATGCACTCTTGTTTGGCCTTATTGATAAATTAACTTATGTTTTTTTATGCAATTGCACATTGAGGTACGACTAGAAACTCAAAGGAGGAGTTGCAACTATAATGAACAAAAATATAAGAAAGGCGATGATAAGAGTATGCACCAGTTAACGAAACAATAATGAGAGTTCGATACGAATCAATGCAGGGAAAACTATATATAACCATCATTCAATTTTATGCTCCAACAAATGAAGCAGACTGAGACGATGAAGAGAAAACTGATTTCTATCTAGCTCTACAATCTGAAACAGAACCAAAACATGATGGTACAATGGTGATGAATGATTTAAACGCCAAAGTTCAAAATGATAACAATGAGAATGAAAAAGGGGAGGGGGGGATATGTCTGTCTCAAAATCAGTGACAATGGATAACGCTTAGTAGATTTAGGTGGCGTCAGAACTTAGTGATAGGGGTACTATCTTCCCTTATAGGGATAAACGTAAGCTGACATGGACTTCTCCTAATGGTAGAGAAAAGAATTAAAAAGAAGACCATATTATCATCTTTGGAAAGGGGAAAAGATCATTTCAAGATGAATATGTAATGAGGGGAAGGCTGATCTTGCTGGTAACCACCATCTAGTAATTGTTAACACAAAACTAAAACTTAAAAAGTTATATACCCATGTAAATGTAAAAAGAAAATTTGATGTTAGCAAACAACAAATTACAAAACTCAAAAATCCAGTAAGAGTTTCATCTGGATATAAAATAACAGGTTTCTGCTTTCATAAAACCTTATAACTGACGATACAAACACAATATCAGTCAATGATGAATGGCAACACATACATAAAATCTACACTGAAACCAATTAAAAGGTACTATGATTCAAAAGACAAGTACACAAAGAATGGATAACATCTGAAACTAGGAAATTGATAGACGAAAAGAAAGAGGTGAACAACAAAATATGTCAAACATGTTCTGAGATTGAAGAAAAGCTTAGAACAAAATATACAGAATGCAACTTGAAGGTAAAGATAGCAACACGTAAGCTCAAGAAGGAATTGATGGAAGATCTAGCAAGGGATCAGAAAGTGTAGCTTTAAATCAGAGAATAGGACAGATTTACCAAGTAACTAAGTGGTAAACAAGGTACAATAAGCATCACAATTGAAGACAAAAACAACAATATACTAACAATAGAACGAGAACAGTATCTACAATGGAAGGCACATTTTCAAGAAGTTTTTAAGGATTATATACCCTTGTGATGATTCAATGCTAAACCATGATTTGGAAATTTTATAGAAAATCCAAAGCCTTTCCCCTTGTACTCTAATATGTGACTCAGCACGAGGTGGTTTTTTTAATTAAAAGGTTGTTTAGGTCTTTTTGCAAAAAATTAACGCTAGCACATCATAGAAAAACAAGTGAGTAATCTATGTTTAAAATTTTCAAACAAAAATCTCTGTATTAAAGTCTGTGGATTTTCTTCAAAAATCCCCTTTTCTATCAAATGCAATTAAACAATAAATAATAATGCTTTGCACGAAGTTCCCCCTTGTTATATGTACAAAATGGTCCATCTCTATTATTTATTATCTTTGATACTATATTGCAGTTTGAAAATTTCGTAATTCAAATGGCTACAGAATGGGCCATAAACCTTAACTGAAAAGATCCGGATTAACCAGCAATTATTCCCGAAGCACCCATGGACCTAGAAATAGATACAGATCCACCTTCAAAACAAAAAATACAGAAAGTCATTAAAAGCTTGAAAAACAAAGAGGCACATATAATAACACAGACCAATCACTTGCAGAACATTTTAAGATAGACCCAGTGCTAGCAGCAGATTAAAAAAACAGTATTGAAAAAAACATGAGAAAAAGATGTTATTCCTAACAGTTAGTCTAGAGGCAACATCATAACAATACCCAAACCTGGAGACTTAACGGAGAGGAATCACTTTAATTTCCATTCGAAGTAAGGTCTTTAGCATTTCTAATATCAAGAAACTGCGATAAGAACAAGCTGGTGTCAGAAAAGGTAGAGGTTGCATAGACCACAAATTTGTCCTACGAAACATCTTAAAACAGTGCCGTGAATGGCAGAGAAAATTGCTTGTGAATTTTGTAGATTTCGAAAAAGCCTTTGATAGCTTACACAGGGAAAGTCTACGGGAAGTTTTGAAAATCTATGGAATCTGAGGACAAAAAAATCCAAGATAGTGCAACTCATCAAACACTTTTATACAAACTTCTCGTATACCATCAACTCTGAAGCTGACACTAGTTTCCTTGTAAAATCAGGAGTAAGATAATGATATGTATGTCATCTTGCTTTTTATAATTACCAATTGGGTTATGAGAACTACCTTAGCAGAAAGTAACACCGGACTGAGATGAACACTATGTACCACGCTTGTTATACAGACCATGCTGATGATTAAGCACTTTTATCACAAATTGAAGACCATATGCAGGAAAAGACCAGAAAGCTAGAAGAAAATACTAAAATGATTGGACCTAAGATCAATGCCAAGAAGACAAAGTTAATTTACCTGACTGTCTGTCATATTTGTAGAAGGGACGCAACTGGATACAGTAGACTCATTTAATTACATTACATAGTAATTTGTATAGCAACAGAAAGTGCTAGATCAGCATCCATTAGATAGGCAACATCTGGAAAACAACAGTCTTTTCAAAGAAGACTTTATAACAGCTGTTAACTATATGTGTATTCTCCTATTTGGCTCAGAGTGATGGAGAATGACTGAGAAAGATATCGACGAACGCTCCAATTTCTATAACACCTCTCCAAGGAAGATAATGAAATATTTTGGCCAGATAACATCTCCAACAAAGACCTACATGAGATCACAAACACCAATGATATGGAGACGTTGTTGATATAAAAGAGATAGATGCTTGGTTATGTTCTATGCAAACCATCTGAAGATAGTTATAGACACCAGTAAAAGAAAAGAGGAAAACAACGTGGAGGCGTACAATAGAAAATGATATAAAGGAAAGAGAATATACCTGGGGCACAGTGAAAAAAAAGGGAACAACATTTCCATTTCCATTCTCAATTTGATAGAAGAGTAAATAAAGAATAGAGAATAGAGGATAATGTGCAAAATAAATTAATAATAGAGAAAAATGGAATATAAAGTTTATAGCACAAAAAGGGACCCCCTCATCCAGACCTTCCTACAATTGCAGGTTGAAAAAAAAGTATGGTACTTTTTGCTATACAGTTTGTTGGCATGTTTTCATGTAGTCAAGAAGTATACTAGTAATACAAAAGACAGCCATTTGCAGACATTGGGTATTTATACAAAGAAGAAGATGTGGTATGATTGCCAATTATACCCCAACTATCCAACAGAAACCATGAGTGGATGTAAGCAATTATGGCTAACATCCCTTCTTACATATAAACATATATAGACGATCCGATTTTTCTAGTCACGTCTTACTGGAAGTCTTCCCAATCTGTAAAACTAAACTCACGCAGATCCAAGTACTAGACAAATCGGACTCTTTACATAAAAAAGATTACCGGTATGGAGACAAGTCGGACAGTCTAGATATTAAAGACAACTCGGACAGTTCTTTGGACAAAAATGGGACTTTTGATAGTCATAATTCAGTCCATTCGGCCTTCAACAATGAGAAAAACAAAAGACATGATAAAATAATGATCAATTATAACGTCAAAACAGATAACTGATTTATGCTAAACCAATGATAAAATTAAATATTGCAGTCAGCAAACAGTAATTTATATATTCTTGAAATATGCCAGGCATATAAAGAATGTTATGACACTTTTTGGAATTCGGGTCCTCAATGCTCTTCAACTTTAAACTTGTTTGGCTTTTAAACTATTTTGATATGAGTGTCACTGATGAGTCTTATGTAGACGAAACGCGCGTCTGGTGTATTAAAAATATACGACTGGTACCTTTGATAACTAATAACCTTTATTCAGAGACAGGGGTGTAACAGCTATACAAAGTATTAAAATCAGTTCAAAATGGTTTGATTCGTCGAAATGACATGTAGCACAAATCAACTAACAAAAAGACAAAAGAAACAATGCACCAATCTTAAACACTGGTATTTATGTAATGCTAAAGTTGAAAGCTCAATTCAATTATAGATTAGATAATACTTGGTCATGTTTTATGACGAAGCCGAGGGCTTAAATCTTCATAAAGCATGACTAAGTATTGTCTGACTAATTTAGAGCATAGTCACACTTTCGAGTGACCTTACAAAATTAGCACATACTTACAACTTCTCGTCCAATCAAATTGCTGGAATTTGCCTTCTAATTTTCATAGTACATACTTTTCCCGTGTACTAAGTAACTACGAATGAATGACCACAAGGGTAAGATTTCATTGTATCGTAATCAAGATATTAGAACAACAATTGCTACTGGCTATTTTGAAAAAATTCTGTGTTCCAAATTTTACTAAATAGTTTGTAATTAGTTTTCAAACAGATTTTTATCATCCTACCAATCGTCTTTTGATCCAATTTTTTTTTTTTACAATTAAAAGTTTCTTTCATTAAAATAAAGAGTAACACTTATGGTTCTTTATACCTTGATTAAAATACAACTCCATCTAAAATCTGTAATCCTTTATCTTCCATGCAATTACTTTGTACACAAAACGAGTCAACCATGAATCTTTTGAAGGGAAATTATTAATAATAATGGGTACATACCAGGGCAGATCCAGCCTTTTTTAAAAGGTGTTTCCACCAAAGATTAAAAAAATGTATGGGAGGGGGATCCAACTGTTTGTACTCATTCAAAAGCATTTTCAATATAGTTTTAGTTGTTACATGAATTTAAAAAATGTTTTCAAGAAGTTAAAGCTTTCAGTTGCAATTTAAGAATTGTCTGCTCTTAATCAATTTATTTTGTCATCTTACCATGTAAATAAGTACATGTATAGTAAAACACCGCTTTATATCAATAAACATACTTACACCAGCAGCTACCTAGCTTCTTTTCATTCTAAAGTCAAGGGTCTTTTGAAATCCCATTTTTACAATGAGATTAGTGAGTAGATTTACAAAACTACGTTAATGAGCTACATCTAGTCAGCCAAAAACATGTCGATTACACTAATTACAGGATTACTCAAGTTGTAAATATGTGCTAAATTGGATATTGTATAGAAAGGTATATAATATGAAACTAAGAGCTCGGGGGCAAGCCCCTCGCTCTAAGTTTCATATTATATACCTTTCTATGCAATAACCGACACTTATCCTTTCCCATTGTAATATTCAAACCTAAATAATAGTTCACTTTTTATCATGAATTAAATGTATAACATAGGTAATGATCAATTCAATGGACGGAATAAAGTAGCACTGACATAGTTTGTTAGTACAAAAAGGGTAAATTGGTATTCTTCTTCTTCAGGTAAAATTTAATACTTTTATATCTTAAGATTTTTTTTATTATAAAAGCACACAATGTTACATAAATAACTTTTTGATTTTTTTTTTTTTTATAATTATAAAACTCACTGTACTTTTTATTGATAAGAGATAAACATTGTAACAAAATTTACTTTTTCTTATATCTTTTAATTAATACAAATTTAGTGTCCTAAAACAGAGTATGCTTGTTGAATTATAAAACTCACTGTATAAATATTTGAATTCAGACCATTCAACATTAAACATGTTAAATGCTTACTTTTTATTGATAAATTTACATGCATTGTGATCTCCGAAAAAATCATTTGCTTTATATATCAGCAATCTGGCATTGTTTTCTTGAAAGAAAAAAAAGAATTTACTCAAATTTCAGGTATATACATTAAATAGCTATATCCTAACCCCCATTTCATTTTTCTATATATGTGTACCATTAGAAAATGTATGAAAATTTGCAAAATTCAAAATGTTTTTGTTTTAATCTTTTCTCTTTTCTCTTTAATCAGTAGGCTTTTATCCCAAGGAAAATGCCTCAGGGGATTGTACACTTCGTTATTGCAGTAATTAAGAGTTTCATCACTTTCATAATTAACCTACAATGAAAAGTCATCCATTTATAGCATTTCATAGTGCATGGAATGCCATATTCTATGAAGATTGGACGGTTAAAACTGACTTTTCATTAGACAAAAAGGGGTGAGTACTCGGGTGAGTATGTTGTAACTAACAAATATACTATGACTATACTACCATACTTAAATTTCAATGGAATAGGTGTAAATACGTCTTAAACAGCACGAGAAAGTCAAAATATAAGTATCGACATGACAGGCTAAACAAATGTTCATAACTGTATAGCAATGCATGTTCACATTATTTAGTTGTGCTTTGATTTTATTATTAAAAACTAAATCAATAAAAAGAAGTACAACACATGCGTCTTATATAGCATAGAATCCGGTCAATTGTGTTTTTTATTCATCTGAAACTACTAGATATTTTTTGAAGAGATAAACATTGTAAACAAAATTACTTTTTCTTATATCTTTTAATTAATACAAATTTAGTGCCCTGACACAGAGTATACTTGTTTAATTATGCTATTCTATGTTATTTTATCTTCTTTTGTTGTTGCTTTAAACAATGACAAGATATATGATTTCGTAAACAAGTTTTCTGATGATCCCGGTGTCATTATATATCTATATTGTGTTGAATCATTTCAAGGACGTGATTTCTATTTTAATAAGTCAACTGTATTGTCCAATCATATCTTCCTATAATGTATACATGCCTTAGCTCGTGAAAAATATCCTTACTAACTTTGGAAAGCATCTAAGCTCTCACTTAGGAGATAACAGGTTTGTTGATTAGATATACTTAATATACATGATATAGTACTATGGTTACCTACTTCTAGATTTTATAAATTAGACGAATCGATCAGATGCTTTTAAAACATAGTCTAAAAATAGTCTGACATATATTTTTAAATGATTTTACTAGCTTCCTGAATGAACTTAAATCTGAATAGCATAATCAAGGTCAAGGAACGGTAGATGAGTTATGTCGGAGATTTGTGAAGAAATTTGAATACAACATTGGCAACATAAATAAACTATAACTTAAATTCGGAAATTGCATTTATTATTCCATAGATTCTGAAATATTATTGAATGCATTCTTTCAAATGAACGTAAATTTGTAAAGAAAGAACACATATTTGTCAAAAAAACGAACTTACATTTGTCTTTAAAACCGTCAAATCATCAATTACATTTATATTGATCTAAGATTATTATCTTTATTTATGTAACAAATTCAGAATTGCTTAATGTGAAAACTCTTTTGATAAAATTTCATGATAAATATACTCGTTTGACAAGCTCGTTTCAGTAGCATTTATTGATAGTCTAATTTCTCTTTGTCATTAACGAAATAATAAGTCCAGAATATTGTTTTATTTTCTATTTTTGGTGTTTTATAAATTATTATTCAGGGGTTCGGTTAACATGGTTAACATGGCTAAAGTGTAAACAACACACGATTTTGTTAATTTTAAGATTTAACAACGGACAAGAACTCAAAGGAAAAAATTATAATCTACACAACTTTCTGTGAAAGACAATATTTAATTAATTATAACCAACAAATTTACTTTATCACATCACTATGCATTTATTTCAAAACAAAATTAAATTCAAGGTCACTTTTGTTTCCTTGTTTATCTGCACAGACGTATTTAATATACGTTAATAATCCTTACACAAAAAAGTCACGTGGCCGTTAAACATATATAGTACCGGCCAAATAACTCGTAACTTGAGTAGTCTACTTTGTAGATTGTTCAAATGTTTTAATCAATAACCATAACTCATATGTGAACTTAGATATCCGGTGCTTGGTGGTAAGCGGTTTTTGATAAAACAATTGAGTGGTTAATTTTTATTGATACAGTTTTAATTTAAATGCAATCATAATGGATAAATAAGACCAGGATAAACAGGTTTGTTAATCAGTACTGGCAAAATATTTTATTCTAATCATAATCATTCAGTTCATCTTCATTCGAAATGAAAGTAGCCTATTGCTCGGATTTTGTTTGTAAAGTAGAGACAAATCCACTCACTCATCCATCCTTTTCGAGTCTGTCAACATATAAGACCTCAACCAGTTCTCGCCACATTTGCCTGTGTTTTGCATTCTTCTCAATCTTCTTCCATGTTTTCCCAGGGTATTTCATCTCAGTTTCTACCGTTCTACGTCAGGTCTCGTTTAGTCTCCCTCCCTTTCGTTTACCATCAGATGTCCATCACAAAGCAATCTTGGGGATATTCTCATTTCCTTTCCTCAATACATGACCAATCCAACGCATCTTTTCCTTTTAATATCCGTCTCAGTACAACACTAAATGGTTTTGTGGTACAGGTTTGTGTTACTTAACATGCTTCCAAGATATGCAAAGTCCTGATTCTCTTCTGTGATGTTATTTTCCAAGTCATCATCATCTTCCAATGATGGCCAGGAGTCGTAGACGACTGTAAATATTGACCAGGCGTATGCTGGTTGTATTGTGTTACTGTTGATATTAATGAGCTTGGTCTTCTTCTTATTTAACATGTTTATGTCTGGTCTATACTTTGAGCTGTTTCATTCAGTCTGGTGGTTAATTTTTGCAAGTTAGAGACAAAATAATTCCTCATAAATTCTCGTAGACAAGATCACTTATCATTGAAATAACTTTCTCTGAATATAAACAAATATATTGACTTTTCGTTTGTAGTGTATTAATATACGTTTTTTGATTGAGTTAAGCCTGCCAATTGATATTTTATTGTGTGTTTTTCTATGTTGTGATGTTATGCTATTGTTTCGGAAAAAGGGAGAAGGTTTGGATCCATTAAAACGTTTAATCCCGCTGCAAATGTTTGCACCTGTCCTAAGTCAGGAATCTGATGTACAGTAGTTGTCGTTTGTTTATGTAATTTATACGTGTTTCTCGTTTCTGTTTTATTTTATTTTATATAGATTAGACCGTTGTTTTTCCCGTTTGAATGGTTTTACACTAGTAATTTTGGGCCCTTTATATCTTGTTGTTCAGTGTGAGCCACGGCTCCGTGTTGAAGGCCGTACATTGACCTATAATGGTTTACTTTTTTTAAATTGTTATTTGGATGGAGAGTTGTCTCATTGGCACTCACACCACATCTTTCTATATCTATATAACATGGAAGCAAAATAAAAGGTTAATAAATTTCCTTGTTTTCGTTATACATAATATATAAACAGCTACAGACAACTACCTTGTGTTGTCTAATGGTTAAATGAAAAGACCAGGTTAGCATTGAAATGTTAATTTACAATCTTTAAGACGGCTTATCTTAAATGAAGGGTAGCTTTAAGAGAAATCAAACATCACCGAGGAATAGCCATAACTGCTTTTGAGATTGCCTTTGTATACATGTGCATGGTAAACATTGTAGCATTGGTTCTATACTTGTTTACAAAATGTATCAAAGTTTTATGTTGACTTGATTGTATGTTATATTTCAATGAACCTTTTGAAGCTTTTCTTACGGAAGCCGATAAGGGCCATTAAAAAAAAAAATTTTATGTCGTAATTTCGACATAACATGTCGTTATTACGACATCGCTATGTCGTAATTTCGACATAACATGTCGTTATAACGACATCGCTATGTCGTAATTTCGACATATCATGTCGTAATAACGACATCACTATGTCGTAATTTCGACATATCATGTCGTAATAACGACATCACTCTGTCGTAATAACAACATATCTATGTCGTAATAACAACATCGCTATTTATGAAAGAATATGTATTATGATTGGAAAGAGACTAAATGACACAGAAATTAACAACTATAGGTCATCATAATGCCCAATAATTAGAAAAGCCCCGCATAGTCAGCTATGAAAGAGGGAGGAAAGATACCAGAGGGAGAGTCCCCGAAATGCTGTGTGGCAGACATTGTTATTATTTAATTATTAGCTCCCTTGGTAAAACTCCAAATTTCATATTTAAAGTATTTTATTGTTAAATAATATACATAACGCTTAATTCGTATATATTTGTTAGTTGCATAGATTTTGCTATTTGAATTCATTGGTTAAAGATTTCTATTTATATTGTAAAGTTTGATATTTGCATCGTCGCAAAATCTTTGGTTACCTTCTTTGGATACCTTCAGTGAGAAACTTATATATTTTATAGATTCCATCTGAAGTTAATAAAAATAAGAATTAGAAAAAGAATATTCTGGTCCAAATAATAAAGATAAAAAAAAAAAATTCTAGTCCAAAGTCAAATCTCTGGAATTGTTAGGTAAAGGGTTTCACAGCCGGACAAGGTTGTTTTAAACTTCTATTAAATGGAAGAATATTTTGTGGATTGATATAAGGGACTACATTTGCCAGTCAAGCATCCCATCTCACTGTAAATAAGCGCAAACTACATGGCTTCTTTTAATAAGGGTGAATTGAAGTATTGATTGCTCTATTTCTACTTTCAAACGTTGGGCACGATGTTCCTACACCACGTTACACTGAAAATGCGGTGTCGAAGATGTTTTTTGACTTTTTTGAATTTTTGCAAGTTTAATTCGGTGTTTTATATTGTTGGTTGATTCTGGTTTTGTTCGTTTTGTGATGTCATTTTATCAAAAATTACCTAGAGTTGCGGAAATCGATTTAATAATGTTTACCCTTTAAGTTATTTCAACTAAAAATGCAGTACTGTCGCAAGTAATGTAGGAGGAAAGATGTGACGGAAGTATATGTATACGGTTTTCCATATTTTTTTTTATCATAGGATGTTTAACTTCCAAGGTGCATATCATCCACTGTGATATCATCTGTCATTGTAAACTTCCTATATTTTAATTCAACCCCAATACAAATATATCTGACACTCTGCAAGTAAATCGAACATGTTTACCCTTGGTTATTTTTTAATAGAATTGCATTTTCCCTGGCACATATGTTGTCGAAATACACCCCTTCAATTACTTGAACCTTAGCTTTAGAAATATTTCCCAAGTCATCTGCAGATATATACATTTTGAAATATAGTAATCTACTCCTAGATCATCCGCGAAAACGGCAAATATAATCCTGGGTTTTTATTTATTCGATGAAACGGGTTTCGTCGCTGTTTGGGATTCGTTTTTCAATATTACCTCCATTTCATGCACAAGTTTATATTGACGAAATGCTCCGGCTTCACTAGTACAAGAATTACTTTCATCACGACATTTATAACATCGATAGCAGGACAAATCGCGAAGTAAAACATTCCGTGAACTGGTATTAAGTCTTTTAATATTGGTGATTGCACCTTTAAGTTATTTCGGAGTACTTCCGTTACATAAATTTCAATTCGCATTTTACATTTAGAGGACTGTCTTGGTGTCTCCAATGTGTCTTTGCAAAAGTTGGACGAAGTTCATGTAATGGGATTTTTTCCCCATTTCTAAATTCTTTTAAATAGCTCGTTAAAAGCTATATACGATTAATAAAAATTGCAAAATTTAACCTGTGTCGAACCTATGTTCCCGGGCGGAGTCTATAGCAACATGAGCTATTCTTTTTTTGTCGGCAGCAATCATTAACCTCTTTTTCCAAATTTCATAACACGATTTGTTTTAATTATCATGAACATTTAATTATACTTTAGCACATGTATCGTCGGAAAATAGCGTCTTTAGGATTTTAGATGTTTTTAGACGTTTGGACAAATTGGCTACCGTTTTGTAATGTATGGAAGCATTTTATTCCTTTAAGACCCAAATATGTAGTTAATAAGAAAAGAATCTTGGCATTTTTTACTCTTCGTGTATCTAACTTCTGTTTTGATCAATTATAAAAAATACTCGTTACCTGCATTGAAAAATGAAATATCAACTTGAACAAAATGACTACCGTTTGAAAAACGACTGTGTAGAGAAGATTTTATTGAATCCGCAATATTTGAACTCACATGAGGAAAATATTTGTACTATGGTCACGTGGATATTATTATAATTGTCTTACTCTTTTTATTCATTTTCTGCTATATCTACTTTCAGTCGTTGAGTTAACGAAAAACGTCGGACAGTTTTCTTATTCCAGCTTAATGTGAAGCCACCGAGTCAAATGAAATTTGGTAAAATAACGGATTTTACGCCACAAAGAATCGACACATGTCGTTGTTCCTGCCAAGAATCAATAAGATCAGAGAAAAAGAAATAGGATCACTATACATAAGAGTTAAAACAGTTTTTCATAAATGTAACGTTGGACATCCGTTTTTTCACATAGCTTTCTTATTTTAATCCTCAAATATACTAGATATTACTTAGGATATGATGAAGAGCTGTAAAAACATAATTTAAAACATATATTGAATTTGTTTTAATATTGGTTCGTGTTTTCTAACATTTTTATTTAGTTTTGCGGACGAAATTGTGAAGATTCTGTTTTAAATCTTAGGGGTTGTAGGAACATCATGGCCAACGTTACGTTTGAAAGTAGAAATAGAGCAATCAATACTTTCATTTACCCTTTTTACAAGAAGCTATATAGTTTGCGCTTGTATATAGGGAGATAGATGGGATGGCTTGGTAGGACAACATGAGTTCTAATTTCACATATGAAATGATAGCCTTCATATCTAGCTTCTTTTTTTTTTTATCATTAAGCCTTCACATCTAGCTGCACAGCTCTTATCTATATGTTTCAATCGATGCAAGGGTTTATAAAATATATAAGTTCCTCACTGAAGGTATCCAAAGAAGGTAACCAAAGATTTTGCGACGATGCAAATATCAAACTTTACAATATAAATAGAAATCTTTAACCAATGAATTCAAATAGCAAAATCTATGCAACTAACAAATATATACGAATTAAGCGTTATGTATATCATTTAACAATAAAATACTTTAAATATGAAATTTGGAGTTTTACCAAGGGAGCTAATAATTAAATAATAACAATGTCTGCCACACAGCATTTCGGGGACTCTCCCTCTGGTATCTTTCCTCCCTCTTTCATAGCTGACTATGCGGGGCTTTTCTAATTATTGGGGGCATAATGATGACCTATAGTTGTTAATTTCTGTGTCATTTAGTCTCTTTCCAATCATAATACATATTCTTTCATAAATAGCGATGTCGTTATTACGACATAGATATGTCGTTTAAACGACATAGTGATGTCGTTATAACGACATGATATATGTCGAAATTACGACATAGTGATGTCGTTATTACGTCATGATATGTCGAAATTACGACATAGCGATGTCGTTATAACGACATGTTATGTCGAAATTACGACATAGCGATGTCGTAATAACGACATGTTAAGTCGAAATTACGACATGCTATGTCGTAATTACGACATAAAATATTTTTTTTGAATGGCCCTTATCGGCTTCCGTATTTTCTTTATCTACTGTAGTTTTTAAAAAATAGGCAAGAAAAAAAGGCAAATCTCATTATTTAGAAGAAAATCACGCCTATACGGAGTCGATTTATAATTATAGTCATGTTGACTTACTTGTAGATTACAATTAATGGGAAAAGTTTAGATATTTCTTGTTAGTATATAAAAGTTTGTGCAATTACGTCAATACTGATAAAACCATGTCGACCATATTGTCTTATTTCAAACTTATCTTGCTTTTTTTTTTATATTATTGCTCGATATCTCTTATGATTTGTGCAAAAATTGAAAAATGAGTAAAAAGGGGTCTATTGACGATTTCATCCTCTGAGCTCATTTGTAGGTCTTATTATTTTGTGTATTCTTATCTAATGTATAAAGAAAATGCACTGAGAGTCCAGATCTACCAACTTCTTGTATGCACAATGCTTATCAGCTGTCGCTTTAAGGAAGTTTTGTATTTAAAAGAGGTTGTTTTTGGTTTATTTTCATGTTTTTGTCTATTAACTCCAGAACGATATTAAAGATAACCCCTAACGTTTAAGTGAATTCAGGCAAATGGAACGGTTAAAAAGTTCTTGATGCAGGTAAATCCTGAAAAGTGCTTCAGAAGCAAGGACCTCAGTTTATTTAAACATATTTATTTAGTTTTTAAGATATCAATTTATAGTGGATTGGGAAACAAGTTATTGCAACTTATATTAATCCCTTTCCACTTTGTGGGTGCGAGGACATTACAGTGTTGATTTAATTTATTAACAATACTAGACAGAAGTTTCATGATGACAAAAACCCTTGGATGACCCCTTCATGAGTCATTGCCAGTAAATGATGAGTTTTGACTTACTTACGTGTTTTGTCTATATTATCTGAAACTTGCAATAGAATGTTAAAAACTGTAAATAGCAAATATAATAAGAATCTAAGATCTACAAAAACGCATACAAAACCAAAACATTCAGATGACCTATTTAAGGAGTTATAGTCTTATTCAACGATTTTTGAACTTAATTAATGTCATTTTATACTTTTTAAAGATATTCTTCTCTAACTTTTTTTTTTTATCTTATTTCAACTAAACTTTCGTTTTATGACCCTTATGATATCTAGTCTGAAATTTGTATTCTTACTGGTCAGGGAACAAACATGGTTGCCATTGCTAAAAATAAAAATGTAACATGAATTGATTGCTTAACATCTTGAAAACTAAAAAAAAAAAAAAAAAAAACAATAGGTAGAGAAAATCTAAAGCGGACAAAACAATATTGAAAAAGTCCAACTTTACCTACTTCCTGTTTTTAACAAAAATATCAGAACAATCATTTTGGCCTAAACAATCATTAACTTGATTAGAGAAGCAGAAACTAATTAGGCAAAAAACGATCAACAATATAGGATCCACATCGATGCCAATATGAACGAAACTATAAGATGACTCAATAAATCGTAATATGGGACAATTTGTTCTTTTTTTTCACCCTGAAAGTGTTTAAAGATAGATTTAGCTGTGAAAATGGGAAAAATATAAGAGCTCAAAAATATTAATTTGATAGTAGACTTTAAGGTAATTCTTTTACAATTATTTGTGTTTTTATATCCAGATACTATAAGCAATAGGACTAGTTTATTTGATGTATGGAAAGATTGTAAGGTGTTACAGTACATGTCCAACTGGCAGGTGTCATCTGACCTTGGCCTCATTTTCACGGTTCAGTGATTATAGGCAAGTTTTAGTGTTTTGGTCTGGGTTTTTTTAAAACTGTGTGCAATAGGTCTACTATATTTGGTTTATGGAATGACTATAAAGTTTACATGTCCAACTGGCAGGTGTCATCTGACCTTGATCTCATTTTCATGGTTCAGTGGTCGAAGTTAAGTTTTTGAGTTTTAGTCTTTTCTAATGCTACTAGTATATGCAATAGGTCAACTATATTTGGTGTATGGAAATATTTTATGATGTACATTTCACGCTCACATGTTTTATTTGTTCTTGACCTCATTTTCACGGTTCACTGCTCAGTGTTAAGTTTTTGTGGTTTTTTTTATTTGTTGTAAGGATTGTTAGCTGTACATGTCTGACTGGCATGGTTCATCTGACCTTTACATTATTTTCATTGTTCATTGGTCAAGGTTTAGTTTTCTTGGTCAAGTCTGTGTCTTAAAAATTGTAAACAATAGGTCATCTATATTGAATTTATTGAATGATTCAAAGGTGTATATGTATTTCTCGTTTGATTGAAAAGACCTTGACCTAATTTTCTTGGATCATGTTAAGTTTATGTGATAGTTTTAGTTAAGTTTTATATATAGGACTATCAACATAATAGAATAAAGAAGGCGACATATTTCAACGTGTGCACTATTGTTTTATAAAGATTAGACCGTTGGTTTTCCTGTTTGAATGATTTTACACTAGTAATATTTTCGAGTGAGCCAATACTCCGTGTTGAATACCGTACTTTTAAAAATAAAAGAGAAAAATACATCTCTCGATTGTAGTTCAAATTGATAATGTTACCGACCAAAGTTTTACACAAATGATCATCTGTGCGTTGGTCTTAATTACGTTTTTAACATTAAAGTTCATCGAGTGCCTTGGTGAAATCATTTCAAAATATGTGACAGAATATTTTTTAAATAATGTATTAGAAGCATTTTTTCGTTTCAGAACTAGATTTATCTAAATCACAAAATCTAGTTAGTCATCATATTACTATATTATATGTATCTAAACAGTAGGGGAAAATTTGTTTAAGAAATCATTTATCATGCAATTGTTAAAACACATTATTTTACGATAAGTTCCTTTAATTTATTATTAAAAAGAGTTTAAAAAAAGCCTGATTTGCTCACTTTGTAAAAATATGCCATCTTGATATCCATTGAGTGCCAATAGGACAACCCTCCACCAGGTCACAATTTGTAAAAGTAAACCATAATAGATCAATGTACAATCTATAATAAGTATGAAACCATTCAAACGGGAAAACCATAAATTGAGCTAATAATTTTATATTTATTTATCGGTGGAGCTCGAATAAAACATTTTGTACGCCATGCAAAATGAACACAGATAATTACCAAAAACGCGTAAAAATGTGCACAATCTGGCAATTGCTATTATGCCAGGGGATAGAAAAACTTAATTGTTTCAATTTTTTTAAATCGTTTTGTGAACAGTCACCCCGAGGGTATCACAAGCCCAGTAGTCAGCACTGTTTGTGCTGACATGAATTGTCATTGATATGGTTATATTTATAAATTTACTGTTTACAAATTTTTGAATTTTTTGAAATACTAAGGCTTTTCTACCTCAGGCATAGATTTCCTTACCTATATTTGGCAAAACTTTAAGAAATTTTGGTCCTCAATGCTCTTCAACATCGTACTTTATTTGGCCTTTTAACTTTTTTGGATGCGAGCGTCACTGATAAGTCTTTTGCAGACGAAACGCGCGTCTGGCGTATATACTAAATTTAGTCCTGGTATCTTTGCTGAGTTTATTTACAACCACTGGGTAGATGCCACTGCTGGTGGAGATTTATTTCCGCGAGGGTATCACAAGCCCAGTAGCCAGCACTTTTTGTGCTAACATGAATTGTAATTGAAATGGTTATATTTATAAATTTACTGTTTACACATTTTTGAATTTTTTGAAATACTAAGGCTTTTCTAACTCAGGCATAGATTTCCTTACCTATATTTGGTAAAACTTTAAGAAATTTTGGTCCTCAATGTTCTTCAACATCGTACTTTATTTGGTCTTTTAACTTTTTTGAATTCGAGCGTCACTGGTGAGTCTTTTGCAGACGAAACGCGCATCTGGCGTATATACATAATTTAGTCCTGGTATCTTTGATGAGTTTATTTTCAAATAAAATTTTCTCATAAGACGCGTCACAATTGTTTGTGTATATTGGCTTCATATTTTAATTTTCACCATTTACAAGGAAATTGAATCTATAAAAGCAAGAGAAAATAATCTGAAACAAGATGAAAAAACAACAACCTCGGAACTAGATATGAATAAAGTAAATATAATAGTAATGCTATTAAGTTTGTATGGAATGCTAGTTAAAAAAATCATGATGACCAAGTTGACTCAAATTCTCTTATTTTGATTAATAACTAGCTACTTAAACGTATATCACACTTACAAAAAGTCTGAAATGACCGTTCAAAACACTCCATTGACTCGATGATATGTATAAGTATTTCGTGTGTATTTTAGTCTAGATGCCATCAAACAAACCATCGAGGAGATCTCCGAGGACTGTCGACAGTCATATAATTTGATATAAACATAAATTAAAATATTAATAGATTGTGAACACGTACAACATAATTTTTATAGGTCTGTTTAATTTCATTTTGTAGGTTAAACAGAGATCTTATTCATCGTTTTTACCTGTATGAGAATGATATTTTGTA
Organism: Mytilus edulis; assembly: GCF_963676685.1. NCBI lineage: Eukaryota > Metazoa > Mollusca > Bivalvia > Mytilida > Mytilidae > Mytilus > Mytilus edulis. The sequence continues at coordinate 56,362,414 of NC_092344.1, forward strand.
GATCGAACTAGTCCACAAAATGGGTAACCCTCGTTTCACATTCAATGTTTACATTCTTTTCTTTTAGCTGAACACGTTTAGATCATGCGTTTCACATCTAATGGTTAGATGTAAACTAGAAGGTCAAATAAATACGGAATCAGTGTAGTCGAATTATTCACTTGCACATGAATAATTCATCAGCGGTATTTGTAAGTTTATTTTGACAAAATTGAACAAAACAGACAGATAAATGCTAACTATTATTTCGGTTTTTAATTATTTTTACGATGGAACTATAACTAGAATAAAGTAATACAATAGGATCTAGTTTTGTTTATTTTAAAATGATGATACTTATTTCTTCATATATTTCTTTGTTCTTTTCAGAAATTCCAAATATATTTTACAGTATATCGAGAGAACGATTTCAAAAGATGGCTTTGTCTAAAGCAACTACATTGCCACCTATACCAGAAGAAGAGACAAATTTCCTCAGATTCGCTAATCTTCTTATTCGTATTTCACCAAAAGCTGTTCGGGTTCTATTTGATAAGTATTTTCAACCTTGCGGATTGCATGTAGTGTTGACTCAGTCAAAAAGAAAGCTGGAAGGTTTAAACAGAAAAAAAATTCTTAATAAGTCACAGATGGATTTACTTTATCCTTTAAAAGGTATGAAATTGTTAACATACATTTTATACGTTAACGTTATCATTGGGTTTAATTTTATTTAAAAAGGTTTCAACTATGACGGGATATGTACTGCTGATTCAAATTTTTATTTTTTAGAATATCATTTCGTATCAACACAGTGTTTTCGCCACTGGAATGTTGCTTCATAGAAATGGAGAATTCACAATTAGGAAGCTGAAACAATATCTTTTGTCGTAAAGTTTTGTTCTCTACCGACTCTCATTATTAATGTCAAGATTTAAGTGAAGCTATAACGTAGACTTAATTGTACATGTTGTATTCTTTATTCAAAGTGCGATGAGACAGATAAGTTCAACAGTCAGTAACTTTAAATTAGACAGTAAGAGGACATCATCTATAAGGTGGGGAAAAGGTTAAAGGCTAGTTGTTATAAAACTGAATTTTCAACTTGATAAGGAAAAATGAACTTGTAAATAGTATTAAGTTTAACCCTTCTGGATTGTGTACTATTAAATTTTAGGGGTTCAGTTGTAATTAACGTTATACTAGAAATATTTGCTTTGTGAATGGAAATCACATCAAACGTTTTTTCTTTCTATCAATAAGTCACTACCGCTGAATATAAGTCCCCGTTAGTACCATTTTCATATCATTAATTTGGAACTACAACTTGAACATTGAGCAGGAAAACTATATCAAACATTTTTGTAAAAAAAACAACCCAAACTTTTGATAAATCCTCATAGTTGTTACATCCCTGTATCCGAAGCATGTGACAGTTATCCATAACCCTGATATAATTTTCATTGCTCATTGGTAAATGTGTACATTCATGAGTAACATACTAAAAGCAAAATATTTTATACATAAAATTATTATGAGAAAAACATGTTCACGGATAAGATTTATTTATCTTTGGTCTAGATGCTCTAGTAAAAGAGAGACAAAAGATACAAAAAAAAGGAATATCCAACTCCTGATACGACGACTATATAAAAAGGTAGGCACTTAAAGTTAACCATCGAGGGACGTTAACTACCGAGGGTAGTAATGAATATTCATCTTTACCGGATGATTGACAGCGATGTAAATAAAAACATGAGAGTGATTACCGTGTGTCAACGTCATATCAAATTAATTCAATTTAATTGTTAGAAATACTGTTTTCTTCTGAAAATTAAAAAGTAAATAAAATTGAATGGAATGGAATGGAATTGAGCTATGTACAATACAGTAAATGATAGCAATTATAATTAGACGGTAGACAAGCATATTTTGTCTATTGATTCTTTTTTGCATGCCTATTTGGTTATATTATAATGCACTAATTGTTTTGATACTGTTTAATGTTTAAATAAGACCCATATGTGAACCATTTATGCACTTTTAATATAAAGATCAGATTCACACAGGATCATACAGTTCGAGCTAATTATTTTATGTACGAGAGCTATTACTAATGTAACGGTGATGCTGAGATAATCTCCCTTTGCTAGAATATGGGATGACGCAAAATGAACTATATCACTGTGCAAGAACGGAATAGCAAAGTGAATATATAAATCAAACTGTATTGGAATGATTTGGTAAACGTTTATCCAACTTACTGGATATTTTATGAAAGATTTTGCCATTTGTATAGAGGAATTATACCTTTTCAAATAAACTTGGGAGAATAATACACTAATTATAGAATTTTTGGCAACTGAAACGAACTAATCTTGTCAAATATACATCAAATTCATAGTCTTTGAATATAAATTTGTTGCGTGCAATTGTTAAATATTTAATGCGATGGGTGTCATTATAGCCTGAAATGAGATTTTGATTACAACGATTAAGAAAAAATCCTGATGAATTCAAACGCAATACTTCAAAATGCGAGTCTTAATTATTGTCGCAATGATAAAAACCTTGCATTAATTTCTGAATTTACAGACATCTGTACCGTCAGCGTACCGTGATCTGTTAAAGGTTTTTTTTAATAGTTAATTCCGGTGTCACTTTGTCTCTTTTAGAGAGTTGTCTCATTGGCAATCATGCCATATCTTCTTTTTTTATATAATAAAACAAAAACCTGAACGACTTTACATTATAAATTAAAATGCATCCTAGTCTTGATGGAAACAGAGTCAAATGAACAAATGGACTAGATGAAACTGAACGAAAAAAAGAAAGAAAACACCAATTTGATCTGATAGGGGTGAATTCTATTCTTTATTCAAACTCGAGTTTGGTTTGGAACCGTATCTATTGCGATTATTACCCAAGGACAGATATTACATATCTAAACTTCGATGCTCGAATTTGAAGTTACCTATTGAGACGGGTAGATGGGCGGGGATCGCGAGGGAAAATAGAATATGTACATTATGTAATGAGGGAATAGGGGATGAGTTTCATATATTGTTTACCTGTAAAAATGCTGATGTTTCTGCTCTTAGATCAAAGTTTGTACCAAATTACTATGTAATGAATCCAAGCAAGAAGAAATTCACTGGCTTGTTGTCTATATGTAACGTACAAGTTCAAAGGAAATTATCAATTTTCGTGAAGAAAATCATAAAATACTTAATCTAACTATACCTATTGTCTTTTAAAAATATATTATGTATTTGTGTTTCGTTTGTCCTGTCTCGCTATGTATTATCTTAATATGGTTGTATATATTATTGTCCTCTTGTACACAAGTATGTGTCTGAGGTTATGAATAAAATCTTGAAATCTTGATACAAGAAAAGATTATATTTGCTTCGGCTTTTTCCATTTGCGCCAATCTGCACTTAATTAGCGCCTATTTTTTTTTATTTCTTTGCGCCAAATTTATTTTCTTCATTTGCACAAATTAACAGGTAAACACAAGTCATGAGGCATATGAGATGTATAGAATTTATTTATATAATAACAAAAATATTCCTTCTGGCCTTTTGCCACCTGCCACTTGCTCACACGTGACGAGGAGGAGGAGGGGGATTGAAAGCAGGATAAGTTAATTGCAAGTGTACATCACACTTGAAGTAGCACTTTATAAAATAAGATTGTAACAGTTTGACATAAAAAGCACATTTGCATATGCACAAATCTTTTTTAACTGAGTATTGTCATGCAACACTTCTGTTGAACTGCAACCTTGTGATATCTTCCCTACAATAAAGCATCCCCTTTTTTATCAAAATTTTTATAAGTTAAAGCCTGTTTTTTTCTTTATGGCATCTGTTCCATATATGAAAGTAAATGTTCGGGTACCAGAATTGTGATTAAATGATAATACCCATGATCTCAACATGTGTCTATACACACATTTATCTATATTGTAGCTTGTGTTCATTGAATTGCTGCGTTTGGTTAAACAAGTTTAATTTTATCATCTAAATTTATCAGACCTAACCTTTCGAATCAATTTGGCGCAAATTAAAAAATGTCAATGTGCGCAAATGAAAAAAAATATGCTTTTTCAAAATTGGCGTAATTGTCATAAGTACATTCACCGATCACATATTACTGGTTAGATTAAAAAATAATATATTATTTAGATTAAGAAGTACTTTAAGAAATTGATTGATTGTTGTTTGTCATCAGTACAGCCGCAAATATTTCAGACAAGTTCAGGGAGAAAACTAAATAATGAATACAATAGGGAATGTTACTGTTCAAATAAATGTCATCGGTCATTCAGAGTGAAGTATAGATACAAAACTTTGGAACGTCGATTGAAAATAGTTTGTTTTGATAACAACCGCCGGTAGGTATAGACAAACACGGTTGATAGACGGTATATAGGAGCACTAAATTCTATGTTAACCACCGACAGTAGATATAAAGAAATACTATTGAAAGACGGTATATAAAGGAACACTATATTTTACGTTAACCACCGACGGTAGGTATAAAGAAATACTGTTAATAGACGGTATATAGGAGCACTATATTGTATGTTAACCACCGACGGTAGGTAAATTCAGATACTTTTGACAGACGGTATATATGAGCACTATATACGGACCATATAATACGTTATATTGACCATCGACGGTAGGTATAAATGAAAACTGTTGATAGACGGTTTATAGGAGCACTTTATTGTATGTTAACCACCGACAGTATGTATAGACACATAATTTTAATAGACAGCACTATATTTTACGTAAACCACCGACGGTAGGTATAGACAAATACTTTTGATATACGGTATATATGAGTACTGTATTGCTTGTTAACCACCGATGGTAGGTATAAACAGGTACTGTTGATATACGGTATATAGAAGTACTATATGTCATGTTAACCACCGACGGTAGGTATAGACTAAATACTGTTGATAGACAGTATATAGGAGGACTATATTGCATGTTAACCACCGACGATAGGTAAAGACAAATACTGTTGATATACGGTATATAGGTGCACTGTATTGCATGTTAACCACCGACGGTGTGTATAGAAACAGGTTAGAAACATAGTGTTGATAGACGGTATATAGGAGCACTATATTGCATGTTAACCACCGACGGTAGGTATAGACAAATACTGGTGATAGACGGTATATAGGAGCACTATATTGTATGTTAACCACCGACGGTAGGTATAGACAAATACTGCTGATAGACGGTATATGGGAGCACTATATTGTATGATAACCACCGACGGTAGGTATAGACAAATACTGTTGATAGACGGTATATAGGTGCACTATATTGAATGTTACCTGCCGACAGTAGGTATAGACAAATACTGTTGATAGACGGTATATAGGAACACTATATTGTATGTTAACTACCGACAGTAGGTATAGACAAATACTGGTGATAGACGGTATATAGGAGCACTATATTGTATGTTAACTACCGACAGTAGGTATAAACTAAAATTCTTGATAGACGGTATATAGGAGCACTATATTGTATGTTAACCACCGACGGTAGGTATAGACAAATACTGTTGGTAGACGGTATATACATTGTAGGAGCACTATATTGTATGTTAACCACCGAAGGTAGGTATAAACAAATACTGTTGATAGACGGTATATAGAAGCACTATATTGTATGTTAACTACCGACAGTAGATATAGACAAATACTGTTGATAGACGGTATATGGGAGCATTATATTGTATGTTAACCACCGACGGTAGGTATAGACAAATACTGGTGATAGACGGTATATAGGAGCACTATATTGTATGATAACCACCGACGGTAGGTATAGACAAATACTGTTGATAGACGGTATATAGGTGCACTATATTGAATGTTACCTGCCGACAGTAGGTATAGACAAATACTGTTGATAGACGGTATATAGGAACACTATATTGTATGTTAACTACCGACAGTAGGTATAGACAAATACTGGTGATAGACGGTATATAGGAGCACTATATTGTATGTTAACTACCGACAGTAGGTATAGACTAAAATTTTTGATAGACGGTATATAGGAGTACTACATTGTATGTTAACCACCGACGGTAGGTATAGACAAATACTGTTGATAGACGGTATATACATTGTAGGAGCACTATATTGTATGTTAACCACCGACGGTAGGTATAGACAAATACTGTTGATAGACGGTATATAGAAGCACTATATTGTATGTTAACTACCGACAGTAGGTATAGACAAATACTGTTGATAGACGGTATATGGGAGCATTATATTGTATGTTAACCACCGACGGTAGGTATAGTCATATACTATAATTGATAGATGGTATATAGAAGCACTATATTGTATGTTAACTTCCGACAGTAGGTATAGACAATTACTGTTGATAGACGGTATATGGGAGCACTATATTGTATGTTAACCACCGGCGGTAGGTAAATTCAGATACTTTTGACAGACGGTAGATATGAGCACTATATACGGACCATATAATACGTTATATTGACCATCGACGGTAGGTATAAATGAAAACTGTTGATAGACGGTTTATAGGAGCACTTTATTGTATGTTTACCACCGACAGTATGTATAGACACATGATTTTAATAGACAGCACTATATTTTACGTTTACCACCGACGGTAGGTATAGACAAATACTTTTGATATACGGTATATAGGAGTACTGTATTGCTTGTTAACCACCGATGGTAGGTATAAACAGGTACTGTTGATATACGGTATATAGGAGTACTATATGTCATGTTAACCACCGACGGTAGGTATAGACTAAATACTGTTGATAGACAGCATATAGGAGGACTATATTGCATGTTGACCACCGACGATAGGTAAAGACAAATACTGTTGATATACGGTATATAGGTGCACTGTATTGCATGTTAACCACCGACGGTGGGTATAGAAACAGGTTAGAAACATAGTGTTGATAGACGGTATATAGGAGCACTATATTGCATGTTAACCACCGACGGTAGGTATAGACAAATACTGGTGATAGACGGTATATAGGAGCACTATATTGTATGTTAACCACCGACGGTAGGTATAGACAAATACTGCTGATAGACGGTATATGGGAGCACTATATTGTATGATAACCACCGACGGTAGGTATAGACAAATACTGTTGATAGACGGTATATAGGTGCACTATATTGAATGTTACCTGCCGACAGTAGGTATAGACAAATACTGTTGATAGACGGTATATAGGAACACTATATTGTATGTTAACTACCGACAGTAGGTATAGACAAATACTGGTGATAGACGGTATATAGGAGCAATATATTGTATGTTAACTACCGACAGTAGGTATAAACTAAAATTCTTGATAGACGGTATATAGGAGCACTATATTGTATGTTAACCACCGACGGTAGGTATAGACAAATACTGTTGGTAGATGGTATATACATTGTAGGAGCACTATATTGTATGTTAACCACCGAAGGTAGGTATAAACAAATACTGTTGATAGACGGTATATAGAAGCACTATATTGTATGTTAACTACCGACAGTAGATATAGACAAATACTGTTGATAGACGGTATATGGGAGCATTATATTGTATGTTAACCACCGACGGTAGGTATAGACAAATACTGGTGATAGACGGTATATAGGAGCACTATATTGTATGATAACCACCGACGGTAGGTATAGACAAATACTGTTGATAGACGGTATATAGGTGCACTATATTGAATGTTACCTGCCGACAGTAGGTATAGACAAATACTGTTGATAGACGGTATATAGGAACACTATATTGTATGTTAACTACCGACAGTAGGTATAGACAAATACTGGTGATAGACGGTATATAGGAGCACTATATTGTATGTTAACTACCGACAGTAGGTATAGACTAAAATTTTTGATAGACGGTATATAGGAGTACTACATTGTATGTTAACCACCGACGGTAGGTATAGACAAATACTGTTGATAGACGGTATATACATTGTAGGAGCACTATATTGTATGTTAACCACCGACGGTAGGTATAGACAAATACTGTTGATAGACGGTATATAGAAGCACTATATTGTATGTTAACTACCGACAGTAGGTATAGACAAATACTGTTGATAGACGGTATATGGGAGCATTATATTGTATGTTAACCACCGACGGTAGGTATAGTCATATACTATAATTGATAGATGGTATATAGAAGCACTATATTGTATGTTAAGTTCCGACAGTAGGTATAGACAATTACTGTTGATAGACGGTATATGGGAGCACTATATTGTATGTTAACCACCGGCGGTAGGTAAATTCAGATACTTTTGACAGACGGTAGATATGAGCACTATATACGGACCATATAATACGTTATATTGACCATCGACGGTAGGTATAAATGAAAACTGTTGATAGACGGTTTATAGGAGCACTTTATTGTATGTTTACCACCGACAGTATGTATAGACACATGATTTTAATAGACAGCACTATATTTTACGTTAACCACCGACGGTAGGTATAGACAAATACTTTTGATATACGGTATATAGGAGTACTGTATTGCTTGTTAACCACCGATGGTAGGTATAAACAGGTACTGTTGATATACGGTATATAGGAGTACTATATGTCATGTTAACCTCCGACGGTAGGTATAGACTAAATACTGTTGATAGACAGTATATAGGACTATATTGCATGTTAACCACCGACGATAGGTATAGACAAATACTGTTGATATACGGTATATAGGTGCACTGTATTGCATGTTAACCACCGACGGCGGGTATAGAAACAGGTTAGAAACATAGTTTTGATAGACAGTATATAGGAGCACTATGTTGCATGTTAACCACCGATGGTAGGTTTAGAAAAATACTGATAATAGACGGTATATAGGTGCACTGTATTATATGTTAACCACCGACGGTAGGTAGAGAAAAATAGTATTGATAGACGGTATATAGGAGTACTGTAATGCTTGTTAACCACCGATGGTAGGTATAGACAGGTACTGTTGATATACGGTATATAGGAGAACTGTATGGCATGTTAACCACCGACGGTAGGTACAGACAAATACTGTTGATAGACGATATATAGGAGTACTGTATGGCAGGTTAACCACCAACGGTAGGTATAGACAAATACTGTTGATAGACAGTATATAGGAGGACTATATTGCATGTTAACCACCAACGGTAGGTATAGACAAATACTGTTGATAGACGGTATATAGGAGCACTATATTGTATGTTAACTACCAACAGTAGGTATAGACTAAAACTCTTGATAGACGGTATATAGGAGCACTATATTGTATGTTAACTACCAACAGGTATAGACTAAAACTCTTGATAGACGGTATATAGGAGCACTATATTGTATGTTAACCACCGACGGTAGGTATAGACAAATACTGTTGATAGACGGTATATACACATGTAGGAGCACTATATTGTATGTTAACTACCGACAGTAGGTATAGACAAATACTGTTGATAGACGGTATATAGTAGCACTGTATTGTATGTTAACTACCAACAGTAGGTAAAGACTAAAACTCTTGATAGACGGTATATGTAATAGCACTATATCGTATGTTAATCACCGACGGTAGGTATAGACAAATACTGGTGATAGACGGTATATAGGAGCACTATATTGTATGTTAACTACCGACAGTAGGTATAGACAAATACTGGTGATAGACGGTATATAGGAGCACTATATTGTATGTTAACCACCGACGGTAGGTATAGACAAATACTGCTGATAGACGGTATATAGAAGCACTATATTGTATGTTAACCACCGACGGTAGGTACAGACAAATACTGTTGATATACGGTGTATAGGAGCACTATACTGTATGTTAACTACCGACAGTAGGTATAGACAAATACTGTTGATAGACGGTATATGGGAGCATTATATTGTATGTTAACCACCGACGGTAGGTATAGACATATACTGTTGATAGATGGTATATAGGAGCACTATGTTGTATGTTAACTACCGACAGTAGGTATAGACAAATACTGTTGATAGACGGTATATGGGAGCACTATATTGTATGTTAACTACCGACAGTAGGTATAGACAAATACTGGTGATAGACGGTATATAGGAGCACTATATCGCATGTTAACTACCGACGGTAGGTTTAGAAAAAAATAAAATAATAGACGGTATATAGGAGCATTTTATTGCATGTTAATCACCGACGGTAGGTAAAGATAAATTATGTTGATAGACGGTATATAGGAACACTATATTGCATGTTAATCACCGACGGTAGGTATAAACAACTGTCAATAGACTGTGTAATGGAGCACTGTATTGTATGTTAACCACCGACGGTAGGTACAGACAAATACTGTTGATATACGATGTATAGGAGCACTATACTGTATGTTAACTACCGACAGTAGGTATAGACAAATACTGTTGATAGACGGTATATAGGAGCTCTATATTGTATGTTAACTACCGACGGTAGGTATAGACACATACTGTTGATAGACGGTATATAGGAGCACTATATTGTATGTTAACTACCGACAGTAGGTATTAGACAAATACTGTTGATAGACGGTATATAGGAGCACTATATTGTATGTTAACTACCGACAGTAGGTATAGACAAATACTGTTGGTAGACGATATATAGGAGCTCTGTATTGTTATTGGTTGCTGTCTTTGATATTGATTTTGCGTTTATCGTTTCAGCATTAATCGGGCTGTTAGTTTTCGTTTTTCGTCACATCTAGTCAGGAATGGGTTTGAATAGCATTTTACATGAATACATATGTGTAACTCATGGCTGATTCACATTCGTTTGTCTTTGGTGGATAAGTTTCCCATTGGCAATATTACCACATATCTTCTGAATTTTCATTGCATCATCTAAACATGTAAAATTCGTATATAGAAAATATATACGTATAGATAATATACATATAATATAAAAAAGTAGATGTTGTATGATTGCCAATGAGACAACAGTAGTGTTTGTGGGACAGAATGACCCCCATTAAAGTGGACGTCGGACGCTGACGCCATATTCGGAAGTTGGCGCAGACGCCGACGCCATATTTGGGCCTTAAAGCGGACGCCATAGTCGACCCTGAAATCAAGACGCAAACTTCGGGTTGGACCATGTTACTCGGACATCGAGACGCCGACGCCATATTTGGGCTTAAATCCTGGACGCTATATCTTAATTTTTGACCAGGCTACACTCCCGGGTGGATACTTTTAGTGACCCTAGAAAGAGTTTTTCAAGACTTGAGACCTGCTATACATCCATGTAGGTGTTTTAGGATTTTTTTTTCTTTCTTTTTTCATTATTTTTTTTTGTATCATTATTTTGCATTTAACCAAATAGAGCTACGAGTTTACTGTCATTCTGAATCGTGTCAGTGGATGAAAAGTTGTTGTTATGTCCTTCATCTCGAGTCCCGACATCTCAATTTGACGTAATAAATGCAATACAGGCCACATGTATCTGAATCATTGGGTTGGATTTGATTGCAAACCACACAGTATTTCGGTCCATTGACGATGAGTACATTTCTGAAATAGCGTTGATACTTTTCCGGTAATCGTTCTAAGGAGTCGAAAAATTCTGATGGACCCGATGCGGGGAAATGAAATGCAACCCAATGACTCCCCTTTTGATCACAGTTGTCCGTATTGACCACAAACCTTCTACGTCGCTCACATATCTAGGCAAGTCTTCTGCACAGCAAACGGTCACGGGCAATCCACTCAAAGCATCCTCTACATCTTTCCCGGTCATCGTTAAGGGCAATGCCGTTTTTATTCCCACAACCTTGCTGACGTTGGGCTTCTAATCCACGTAGGTGAGCAAACACTAAGTACTCCACAATCCTGAAAGGCGATGAGATCTTTCCGTGTTTCAGCATCCTCTGACGAACTATGTGTTGTCTCGTCAGCAATACTTTCGTCTGATGAGACTGAACTATCGTCTTCAAAAGTATTCGAGAGACGGTCGTCATCCCTCTGTCCGTCTGGTGTCTCTCCTTGACCGACCTGCAAGACCTCTGTGTGCAATCTGGAGGCTTTAGTCCGGCGGCTACAAGCATATTTCAGACGAATTGTGCACATCCTGTTACAAGCATGAAATTTGGCATAGACCTTCCTCAACTATTACTCTTTTATTTCAGATAGGGAGGCATTTGAAAAAAATGATTCACTTCCGGTAAAATCCAAAATGGCGGAGGTCATACTTAAATCAGCCCAATATCGAAGGCTAGCGTGTAAAAATGTGTTATTATCATGCTACTATCATAATATTTGGTACAGACCTTTGTTTTTTACTACTTTTGGATAAATTAAATAGATTAGATGTCTTCAGAAACCCCACTTTCGGTTAAAATCCAATATGGCGGACATTGTACTTAAATAAGCTTATTTTTTAGGGAGGGTAACTGAAATGTGTTTTAATGTATTGCTACTATCATTACATTGTGTATGAACCTTTCTTTGGTGTTTCTGATGGATACAATGCATAAGACATATGTCTTAAAAACCCTTTCTTCCGGGTATATCCAAAATGGCGGACAGAGAAATATCAATTTTTTATTCAAATTTTCATTTTTTTCAATATGTAAAGAAATGATTTTATTTTGTGCTAGTCATTAAACTTTTGGCTTAAAGTTATCCTAAAAACCACTTATTCTAGCATGTTGTTAATATTTAGATATAAAGTTGACACTTCCGGTTAAAAATATGACGTAAATTTCAAAGATGAGTCCTCAATCTATTTCTTCGATTTAGAGTTTTGGATAGATTGATTAAAACAAAATAAAATCACTATAGTACTAAAAATTATTTAAAATTATTACTATTTGGCCAAGAATACATGTTTATTCACAGTCACCATGACATGCACACATCGCAGTGCACGGGATACCCGATTTTCCACATTAAAAAATGACCGCGGAATCCTTTCTTACATCCACAATGTATAAGCTTTTGACAAAATGATGAGGCCTCAAAAAGAGTTTTTCAAAAGTTATCCTCTTTGTCCCCGCCTGGAGTGGGTAGCATAAGAGCCAATCCCAAGCTCGTCTCCCTAAACACCTGCCCAAGGATATTGCATTATTTACATGCTGGAAAAGACTAGACCAAGTTGAGAGAATAGCCTCGAAAAGCCGTCCCTGTTGCGCAAATAGTTATTTTCTTGCTTCGTTAACCATGTTATACTCATCTGCGAATTTTGTGCGATCTTACAGTAAAACCCCGGTGATTTAGTCTGATTAATCATTATTCTTTTTGTTAAAGTCACATCTTCAAATGCAATCAATGTCTCCCACATAGTCTTTTTCCCCCTTTCAAGCAAAGAGAGAACCATATCACAACAGGTAAAGACATGGATAACAATAAGTGTTTCAGATCACCCAGATCACTCATTGCCTAGTGCATTTGAAAGGCCATTGATAGATATTAATCCAAAGTCGTTTGCCCTCCCAAACACAACGTCTACCCCTATGTCACGGAATAGCGAAACAGTATTGACAACATCATCATTAACGACTGTTCGAATCATGACTCGTTTAAGTGCGTGTTTCACTGCATCAGACACATGCACCATGATTTTAGTGTCTGCCTCTAAATGTGAACTTGGTGCTGAACTTGAAATACATTACGTGGTGGATAAGATAGAATATCCTGACCATTTGTTGCTATAACTACCATACGCATCCAAGACTTCATCCACTCGTATTTCAGTTTCAAGGTATTTTATTTAGGTAAGGACATAATACCCAATCAGCATACTCAGTAGGCCGCAATTCACAATCGGAGAGCTGATTTCCAACATTTACAAAGACTTTGGTATTGTTTCTCACATCTTAATAAATTCTGCAAAAACACATATTTTCTTGCCTTGTTAACCTAATCTGTTTCTTTTTTTTTTTTTATCTTCCAACAAAACCACGTATCGTTTTCAATGACATTAAACATCAAATCCATATGGTGATGTTGGCTGGTCAATCATCATTCTAAATGCTATAGTCACATCTTCAAACTCCATTAATGTCATCAACGCAGTTCCTTTTCCAGCGAACGTGTTATCTTTTAATGCCTAGTGCATTTGAAAGGTCATTGATTGATATATATCTTATACTTTTCCCCCTCTAAATGCAAACCAAAGTTTGTCTGCCCTATGTCACGGAATAGTGAAACAGCAATGACATCAGTATCGACTGTTTGAGTCATGACTCAGTTAAGTCTATGTTTCACTGCATCAGACACATCTATCTTGATTCTAGTGTCAGTCTCTTCGTGTAAACATGGTGCTAAACTTGAAACATCATCAAGTGGTGGATAACACTAAACATCCTGAGCATTTGTTGCTTCAACTACCTTGTACTCAAAATTGTATTTCTCTCAGAAAACTTTCCCATCTTTGAGGATGTTTTTAATCCTGGGTTCGTCTGTGTATTCCCTGTCCCCTAAATGTTGCTTCTTTTAGCAGCTTTAAAACTACCAGTATTTCGCTATTCCGTAACAAAGGGGCAGACGAACTATTGATTGTATTTGGGGAGGCAAAAATCTTTGGATTAATATCTATCAATGGCCTTTTAAATGCACTAGGCAATGAGTGATCACACACTTTTATTTCTGACCAATACCTTATGACGGGTTGTGATACTGTTCTCTCTTTGCTTTAAAAGGAAAAAAAGACTGCGTGGGAGACATTAATGGTATTTGAAGATGTGACTTTAACATGAAGAATGATGATTGATCAGCCTAAATCACCGGGGTGGTACTGTACAAACTTGATTAACATCTAACATCTAACATCTAACATGATTAACGAACCAAGAAAGTCAATTTTTGCACAAAAGGGAAATCTCATTTTAAGTGAGGCTATTCCCACGACTTGTTCTAGTCTTTTCAAGCATGTAAAACGTGTAATATACTAATGCAGGTGTTTAGTGAGACGAGCTTTGGATTGACTCTTATGCTACCTAGTCTTGTCACTAATGGATTGCGAAGGGACAAAGAGGGTCCCTTTAAAAAAAACTCTTTCTGAGACCTCATCATTTTTTCAGAAGCTTGTACATTATGGATGTAAGAAAGGATTCCGCGGTTATTTTTAATGTGTAAAATCGGGTCTCCCGTGAACTGCCTTGTGTGCATGTGGTGGTGATTGTGAATAAGCATGTATTCTTGGCCAAATAGAAGTAGTTTTAAATATTTTTTAGTACTATAGTGATTTTATTTTGTTTAAATCAATCTATCCAAAACTCTACATCGAAGAAATAGATTGAGGACTCATCTTTAAAATTTACGTCATATTTTTACCGGAAGTGTCAACTTTATATCTTAGCATTTACAACATGCTAGAATAAGTGGTTTTGGGGATAACTTAAAGCCAAAAGTTTAATGACCAGCACAAAAAAAAATCATTTTCTTTACATTTTGAAGAAAGTTGAAAATTTGAATAAAAAATTGATATTTCTCTGTCCGCCATTTTGGATACTTCCGGAAGTAAGGGTTTTTAAGACATATGTCTTATACATTGTCTCCATCAGAAGCACCAAAGAAAGGTTCATACACAATGTAATTATAGTAGCAATACGTTAAAACACATTTCAATTACCCTCCCTAAAAAATAAGCTTATTTAAGTACAATGTCCGCCATATTGGATTTTAACCGGAAGTGGGGTTTCTGAAGACATCTAATCTATTTAATTTATCCAAAAGTAGTAAAACACAAAGGTCTGTACCAAATATTATGATAGTAGCATGATAATAGGACATTTTTACACGCTAGTCTTCGATATTGGGCTGATTTAAGTATAACGTCCGCCATTTTGGATTTTACCGGAAGTGAGACATTTTTTTCAAATGCCTCCCTATCTGAAATAAAAGAGTAATAGTTGAGGAAGGTCTATGCTAAATTTCATGCTTGTAACAGGATGTGCACAATTTTTTACAAAGCCGCCGGACTATTCTGGGGTTCTAGCTTTTAGGTCAACAAGAAAGTACACGAAAGGTGTCCTCTTTGCCTCTTCAAATTTCCGGAGAAAGAAGTCCCCTCGAGAAGGATACATCTGTCGGCCAAGAGTCACGATGGGCTGTCGATCAATGGGGTTATTAAAGAGAATGAGATAATGACAGTTTCGTCTCTGGGTGGGGTCTTTGCCAAAGTATAAATTCTGATTAAAAACGACGACCGATAAATTCCTATGGTGACACCCTTCCGTAAACCAATCATTTATTCTGGAGTCTTTGTCCGATGTCGACATGAGGTCATCTAATAGGATCATGTTTCGAATGTTGGGATCGAAAAAATCGTCCCTTTCGAGATCAAAAGGAATTCCACGAATGAATTCAACGCATGGAAGCACTGCATGTTCGTTGTATTTCCTCGTAAAGAGGTTGCCACCTTTTATACAACCAAACGATCCTGTCTGGACTAGGACTTCACAGTTTTTTTATGTGTTGAAACAAATAACATAAAATAAGTTTTATCGCAGGAGGTTGGAACGGACACAATCATGGTAGAAGGGTGTCTAAACACGAAAGCCTTCTGCTGCTGCTTTTGCTGCTGCTGCTTCTTTTTCTGCTGCTGCTGTTCCTTTTTTGCTGCTGCTGGGTAACACCTGGGTGGTATAGTGGCTCATCGGAAGAATGCTTACTTCTTATGTGTCTTTGAAGATCGTGCGGCCACACATACACTTAACAGCAAATATTGCAATTAAACATACTCGTAATTTCCTAAATGACAGTGAGTAGTTTCCTCTTATAGATTTACTTCACTTCCTTCGAAACTATAGCAAGAGAAATACATGGTCATCTTTTAGACGACATATTTGAAGATGATCGTATCTCAAAACAAATTCGATGTGATACAATTAATTCCTGGTTACCGTGAAATAGACTGGTTTCCCAAACGTCACGTCCGTAATATCTTCATTTAATCGTATCGACTGGAGAATATGGAGAGATTTTTCCTAACGTACGACTGGTGCACGAAATCGGAACAGAAGTACATACGTCTCGTTTAGGCTTCTAATTCCGGTATGAACGACACCTTCAATGAACATTCCCACGATCCATCCAGCGTATAGCGTTTTGCAAGGCGCACTTTGAAATTGCCACGCACGTTATTTTCAAACGATGGATGAAAGCGAGTTTTCGCTATTAATAAATAAACAAAACTCGTCCATAGTGTTAATTCCAGTGAAACCTTTAGTATCTCTCTTACAGCTTTGTTATACTCAAAGCCGTATTTAAGGAAATAAACGGAAATAGTAATTGATTGCTTAACTTCCAGTGGCAAATAATTCATGAATGTTTAGAACACGTTACCATAAATACAATAGGTATAGGTCTTGTAAAAGAGGCCACCCCGCGGGATAAAGGGTATATTGGATAGGAACATAAATTTTGCCTTGCAATAGGCTAAAATGTGTTGTGTATAACTATATAAGTACAGTAGACTAATTTATCTTCTATACGGTTGAAATAATTATTATAGTCAATACAATTTTTTGTGTTTCTGTATAATTAATGAATCCTCCTGATCATCTTTCTTCCTTAAGCATTTAGTAATCTTCATCATAATTTTATGTTAAGGACTATATAGACATAAAACTTGTTTGATTGGACCGTATGCTAAGAGCCGGCCACCTACAGAGCCAGAATCATCTCATTTATACCGGTTCAAACCGGTTCTTGTTTCTCTGCACGGACATAATTCTTGCACGTGCACAAACAAACAAAAAATGCTACTGCAATTATATACTGTAACAGTCGTATTTGTTTGTATTCCTTTATAATTTTTTTTATAGTTTAACATCCCATAATTCTTAATTCCTTATATTTAAGCAGCCGTATATTTCTCTATTCGATATATTTTACCAGTCCCTATTTCACTATTCTTTATATTTATTTTGGTCATATTTCTTTATTCTTTATTTTTCTCGCCCATATCATTCTTTATTTATTTTTTCGTCCATTATTCTCTATTCTGTAAACCCAATCCAAACTCCTTGTATATAAATATTGATTGATTAAATATATTATCTGTGTAATTTTTGAAGATAAAAACCAACTACGACCGTGGAATTTTCAAATATATAGTTAAGATTATGTTAAATGAGAAACAATTTTAAATGACCAGACGTGGTTTGGGTTGAAATCCTAATCATATGATAGTAATTATATGTGGTTGAAATGAGTTGGAATGCAATACTACTCAATGTTTACGGTTGTCATGCTTATCTAAAAGATAAAGATAATTATTTAATGTCACAGACTATATTTTTATAATTGGTGTCCGTTGATTAGAACCAAATAAAAAAGTGTACACCTGTAAACATGTTATTGAAAGAAAGTGTATAAAGATACTTATTCTTAATCACCAGATGTGCTTTATCTCTTAATCTAATTATTTGAGATGTCATGTTAAACAGGACCATAGGATATTAATTAAGTGGTTCAAATAAGTCGGAAAGCTACGGACGCCCATAGGACCTCCCACAAATATAATTTGAATTCGAAATCACGAATTTAAATCGTTATTACGAATTTTATAATTCGTTACTGGTATAACATTAAGGTATAGCGTCCAAGCCCAAATATGGCGTCGGTGTCTCGATGTCCGAATCATACGGTCCAACCTCAAATTCGCGTCCCGATTTCATGGTCGACCATGGCGTCCGCGTTAAGGCCCAAATATGGCGTCGGCATTCACACCCAGGTCCAAATATAGCGTCAGCGTCCGACGTCCACCTTTATGGGTTCATTCTGTCCCACAAACACTACTGACAACTCTCCACAAGAGACCAAAATGGCACAGAAATTAACAACTATAGGTCACCGTACGGCCTTCAACAATGAGCACAGCCCATACCGCATAGTCACCTATAACAAGTCCCGAAATGACAATGTGAAAAAATTTAAACGAAAAAACTAACGACCTAATTTATATACAAAAAATGAACGAAAAACAAATATGTAACATATAAACAAACGACAACCACTGAATTACAGTCTCCTAACTTGGGACAGGCACATACATAGAGAATGTGGCGGGGTTAAACATGTTAGCGGGATCCCAAACCTCCAATAACCTGGGACTTTGGTGTAACAGTACAACATAAGAACGAACTATAAAAATCAGGTAAAAAAGGCTTACTCATCAGATGGAAAAAAAATACATATATAAGATCCATACAATACATACAGACCATATATCGAAACCAATATATACTAAGCATTCAGCCAATCAAACAAAATGCATCTTAGAACCAAAGATCATTTTCACACTGTATATGGGTTAGAGATCTTAAAACAAAGTTTTTTTGGACACTGTATATGGGTCAGAGATACAGTTTGTATACAGACTGTATATAAAAATTAGACCCATAGATAAAGCATACAGAAAATGCATACAGACTGTATATAAGAGCCACAGGCAGTGCACACATTTTATCTTGCAGTAACAGGCAAAACATACAGACTTTTATTTCAACTTGAAACAACTTACAATGCATACATACTGTGTCTCTGATCCATAGACAGTGTTAACCGACTAAATCTAAGATATACCGACAATAGAAGTATCTTAGACTCATAATCAAAGCATATAAACAATGTATAAAGACTAAGAACGACGTACAATACATAAACTTAATTTAATTTACAACAAAGAAAATGCATACAGACTGTATCTGGGAAGCACAGACAATGCATTGACTGTGTGTAATCAAAGAAACTTTGTGAGCACGCTCACATACTTCACAGCCCGACATTGTCACTAAGCAAACAAAATTTCAACAGATTATTTAGTTCAAACACGCATGAAATTCTGTTGTGTAATTTCAGAAGATATGCAGAAGTATATTTAGGCCGAAATTCTAAGTTCAGAAGGCATAGTTCCTAATTCCTAACAAGAGTACACACGTTGAAATTTCTCGCCTTATTTATGTCGATAGACCTAAATATAAAGTTTTACCACAATTATCACATAAACTTATTAATAACATGACCAAAGAAAATGAGATCAAGGTCATATGACCAAAATGAGGAATACATTTACACCTTACAATCATTCAATACAAATCAGGTCAAGGTCAGATGACACTTGGCACAAAAACTAAACACTGAACAATGAACCTCGAAAATGAGGTCAAGGTCAAATGAGACTTGCGAGACTGACATCATAAGATATTTCCAGACACCAAATAAAGTTGACCTATTGCATATAGTATTAGAAAAAAACGGACAAAACTCAAAAGCTGAACTTTGACCATTGAACCAAGGAAATGAGGTCAAGATCAGATGACACCTGCCCGTTGGACATGTACACCTTACAATCCTTCCATACACCAAATATACAAGACATATTTCATATAGTATCTGAGATATAGACTTGACCACCAAAAACTTAACCCTTTTCACTGATCCATGAAATGATGGCGAGGTCAAGTGAAAACTGTCTGATGGGCATGCTGACCAAGGTACGCAAATACTAAACATAGTTACCCATAATATGAGAGAAATTACAAAAACTCTTAACTTTTTTTCAAGTAGTCACTGAACCATGAAAATGAGTTTAAGGACAATGGACATGTGACAGACGGAAACTTCCAAACTTAAGGCATCTGTATTTAAAGTATGGAGCATCCAGGTCGTTCGCCGTCTAAAATATAAAGCTTTTAAGAAGTGAACAAACGCTGTCGCCACCGCCGCCACCGGATCACCATTCCTATGTCGAGCTTTCTGCGACAAAAGTCGCAAGCTCGACAAAAACAAGAATGTGTCCATCGTACACCGTTCCCCACTTGCCCTATCATTTTCTTTGTTCAGTGGACCGTGAAATAGGGAAAAAAAACCTTCTTTGGCATTAAGCTTAGAAAAAAACATATTATTGGAAACATATGTACTAAGTTTCAAGTTTATTGCACCTGACCTTCAACAAAAACTACCTTGACCAAAACATTTAACCTGAAGCGAGAAAACGGACGAAGGAGCAGACGCATAGACCGGAAAACTAATGCCCATTTACTATCGTAGGTGGGGCATAAAAAAATTAATCATGATTTTCTGCCAATATGCACATTTACATAGCATGTCCTAACTATCTAAAAAATTCATGAAACTCTGTTGTGGTCTTTAGACAGATTTTATGACAAACTGTTGTAGGAGTATATAGAAAATCAATGAATTGATAATTTCATAATTTCCTCATTATCTACAAAAATTTATAAAACTCTGTTATGTGGTTTCAGGAGTTGCAATAACGAGAACAGGACTGGCAGACCGATGGATCAAAAACATTGTACCATAAAGAACTTTGTTTGGTTTGGTATAATAAAGGGTCTGCTAAATAATGTAAGGCTGAGATAAATTAGTCATTTGGTCACATCAGTTTTTTGGCGAGGTTCGTTTTGTTCAGTCTGTGATGTTCTTTGTTGTGTTTTGCATTCTGTTGTTGGTTTTTTAATCTTTCTCTTTTGCCGTGGTTTTGTCAGTTTATTATTGACTTATGTGTTTGAATAAGCCTTTAGTATCTTTCGCCTCTCTCTTCGGTCAATTTGATTATGTGGGACATACAGATTTAGACCCAAACTTGTCTCTGATTGTTTCGTGATTATTGCAGATGTAAATCATACTATAAAATTGAGTATGGAAATGGGGAATGTGACAAGGAGACAACAACCCGACCATAGAGCAGACAACAGCCGAAGGCCACCGATAGATCTTCAATGTAGCGAGAAACTCCCGCACACGGAGGTGTCCGTCAGCTGGCCCCTAAACAAATATGTATACTAGTTCAGTGATAATGGACGTCATACTAAGCTCCGAATTATACACAAGAAACTAAAATTATAAATCATACAAGACTAACAAAGGTCAGAGGCTCCTAACTTGGGACAGGCGAAAAATTGCGGCGGGATTAAACATGTTTTTGAGATCTCAACCCTCCCCTATACCTGTAGCCAATGTAGAAAAAACAAACGCGAAACAATACGCACAGTAAAACTCAGTTTAAGAGAAGTCCGAGTCCGATGTCAGAATATGAAACAAAAGAAAATAAACAAAATGACAATAATACATAAATAACAACAGACTACTAGCAGTTATTGACATGCCAGAACCAGACCTTAATTAAACTGATTGAAAGATTATGTCTTCATCATATGAATATCAGGCACAATCCCTCCTGTTAGGGGTTTAGTATTATACCGTCATGAAATATACAACCCTCTTATTTACAATATCATTTGATCAACACCTATTTACAAGGGTCTATTTGATATGATTTTTCTCATTGTTGAAGGCTGTATGGTTGCATATAACTGCTTACATCCACTTTATTTGAACTTCAGTGGATACATGTAGGCGTCTCATTGGCAATCATACCACATCTCCGTATTTTTACAGTATTGTATCAGTACTGTTACCTAATAACAGGACAAAACAAGACAGCAATTTGACAAAACTAAAGACATACATACTTGATTTTACTTCTCTAAAGATATAAACAAAATTTTCATAGTTCGTATCTGAACATGTACACAGCCATGGGAATTTTAAGGGACTATATTTCAGTGTGCATATATTAAGTAGCGAATCTGGCTACTTCCTGTTTATCAGACCGGTACCTTAGAAAAGAATTGTGACAATATATCCAATCTTTTCAAAAACCAAAGACTAACGTCACAAGGAGCAGCAGTTAGTTGTCATAGATACTCTAGATAGAAAGATAATCTGCCACTTTTATAAAAGGGACTACACATAGTTTTTGAAAGGGTATAATCGGTTTGTGCCGAAATTACTTTCTTTAGTCCAGAAACTCATTTGTGCTAAATGGTAATCTCCACCCACATTTAGGACTGGCAGTTATTTGTAGTTTTTATCAACAGCTGGCACTTTTTCTAAATTATATTTGCTTCTTTTAAGACTGACCAAAACTGTTTTTTACCATTGTGGTTTGATTAAGGTAGTGTATATCAAACAGCTGTTGGAAATATTTTGGACAACCCTCTTATTTACAATATCATTTGATCAACACCTAGTGGTCTTTGGTGGTATCTCGCATAACATTAATTAAGGTCTTTTTTAAAAGGCAACTTGAAATTATTGGTCCCATATTTATGTGCTATAGCAAATGTATGGGCTGCTGATCTGCAATATTGCAATATATGATAGCAATATATTCTTATGTTTTCAATGACCCCTTATTTCTTCACTCCACTTTATAAGATAGAAATAAATGTTATTCCATATTTTATTGGTTTTTTTAAAGGTATCATAATTTAGACATAAAGACAAAACTAAGCACAGTGAAAAAAGTCTACTCTGTCCTGTAAAGTTTGAGATGTTTTTGTTGTTCAATCTTTATCACTTGTATGGAAACACTAACTCTTGATAACCTACAACAGAAAAATTATCACTTTTATTTCAATTCAATTGTTGCAGTTATCATGCATGTAATAGAGAAAATGATAAATTAGACCAGATCTCCACATTAATAATATCAAAACTAGAGGCTTCAATGAGCCTGTGTCACTCACATGATACTTTTATTTACAATTGATGCATGATACAGAAATTGTCCATACCAACCGTCAGTGTTTACCATACAATACAGTACTTCTATACACTGTCTGTATACAGTATTTGTCGGATTTTGTCCATACCTATCGTCGATGTTTGACATAAAATACAATACTCCTATATACCGTATATCAACAGTATTTGTCTATACCTATCGTCGGTGGTTAACATACAATACAGTCCTCCTATATACCGTCTATCAACAGTATTTGTCTATACCTACCGTCAGTGGTTAACATACGATATAGTACTCCTTTGCACCATCCATCAACAGTATGTGTCTATACCTACCGTCGGTGGTTAACATGCAATAAAGTGCTCATATATACCGTCTATCAACAGTATTTGTCTATACCTACCGTCGGTGGTTAACATACAATATAGTGCTCCCATCAACCGTCTATCAACAGTATTTGTCTATACCTACCGTCGGTAGTTAACATACAATATAGTGCTCCTATATACCGTCTATCAACAGTATTTGTCTATACCTACAGTCGGTAGATAACATACACTATAGTGCTCCTATATACCGTCTATCAACAGTATTTGTCTATACCTACCGTTGGTGGTTAACATACAATATAGTGCTCCTATATACCGTCTATCAACAGTATTTGTCTATACCTACCGTCGGTGGTTAACATACAATATAGTGCTCCCATAAACCGTCTATCAACAGTATTTGTCTATACCTACTGTCGGTAGTTAACATACAATATAGTGCTTCTATATACCGTCTATCAACAGTATTTGTCTATACCTACCGTCGGTGGTTAACATACAATATAGTGCTCCTATATACCGTCTATCAACAGTATTTGTCTATACCTACCGTCGGTGGTTAACATACAATATAGTGCTCCTATATACCGTCTATCAACAGTATCTGTCTATACCTACTGTCGGTAGTTAACATACAATATAGTGCTCCTATATACCGTCTATCAACAGTATTTGTCTATACTTACTGTCGGTAGTTAACATACAATATAGTGCTCCTATATGCCGTCTATCAACAGAATTTGTCTATACCTACCGTCGGTGGTTAACATACAATATAGTGCTCCTATATACCGTCTATCAACAGTATTTGTCTATACCTACCGTTGGTGGTTAACATACAATATAGTGCTCCTATATACCGTCTATCAACAGTATTTGTCTATACCTACCGTCGGTGGTTAACATACAATATAGTGCTCCCATAAACCGTCTATCAACAGTATTTGTCTATACCTACTGTCGGTAGTTAACATACAATATAGTGCTCCTATATACCATCTATCAACAGTATTTGTCTATACCTACCGTCGGTGGTTAACATACAATATAGTGCTCCTATATACCGTCTATCAACAGTATTTGTCTATACCTACCGTCGGTAGTTAACATACAATATAGTGCTCCTATATACCGTGTATCAACAGTATGTGTCTATATATATATATACCTACTGTCGGTAGTTAACATACAATATAGTGCTCCTATAAACTGTCTATCAACAGTATTTATCTATACCTACCGTCGGAAGTTAACATACAATATAGTGCTCCTATATACCATCTATCAACAGTATTTGTCTATACCTACCGTCGGTGGTTAACATACAATATAGTGCTCCTATATACCGTCTATCAACAGTATTTGTCTATACCTACCGTTGGTGGTTAACATACAATATAGTGCTCCTATATACCGTCTATCAACAGTATTTGTCTATACCTACCGTCGGTGGTTAACATACAATATAGTGCTCCTATATACCGTCTATCAACAGTATTTGTCTATACCTACCGTCGGTGGTTAACATACAATATAGTGCTCCTATATACCGTCTATCAACAGTATTTGTCTATACCTACCGTCGGTGGTTAACATACAATATAGTGCTCCTATATACCGTCTATCAACAGTATTTGTCTATACCTACCGTCGGTGGTTAACATACAATATAGTGCTCCTATATACCGTCTATCAACAGTATTTGTCTATACCTACCGTCGGTGGTTAACATACAATATAGTGCTCCTATATACCGTTTATCAACAGTATTTGTCTATACCTACTGTCGGTAGTTAACATACAATATAGTGCTCCTATATACCGTTTATCAACAGTATTTGTCTATACCTACCGTCGCCGGTTAACATATAATATAGTGCTCTTTGATACCGTCTATCAACAGTATCTGTCTATACCTACTGTCGGTAGTTGCTCCTATATACCGTCTATCACCAGTATTTGTCTATACCTACCGTCGGTGGTTAACATACAATATAGTGCTCCTATATACCGTCTATCAACAGTATTTGTCTATACCTACCGTTGGTGGTTAACATACAATATAGTGCTCCTATATACCGTCTATCAACAGTATTTGTCTATACCTACCGTCGGTGGTTAACATACAATATAGTGCTCCTATATACCGTCTATCAACAGTATCTGTCTATACCTACTGTCGGTAGTTAACATACAATATAGTGCTCCTATATACCGTCTATCAACAGTATTTGTCTATACTTACTGTCGGTAGTTAACATACAATATAGTGCTCCTATATGCCGTCTATCAACAGTATTTGTCTATAATACCTACCGTCGGTGGTTAACATACAATATAGTGCTCCTATATACCGTCTATCAACAGTATTTGTCTATACCTACCGTTGGTGGTTAACATACAATATAGTGCTCCTATATACCGTCTATCAACAGTATTTGTCTATACCTACCGTCGGTGGTTAACATACAATATAGTGCTCCCATAAACCGTCTATCAACAGTATTTGTCTATACCTACTGTCGGTAGTTAACATACAATATAGTGCTCCTATATACCATCTATCAACAGTATTTGTCTATACCTACCGTCGGTGGTTAACATACAATATAGTGCTCCTATATACCGTCTATCAACAGTATTTGTCTATACCTACCGTCGGTAGTTAACATACAATATAGTGCTCCTATATACCGTGTATCAACAGTATGTGTCTATATATATATACCTACTGTCGGTAGTTAACATACAATATAGTGCTCCTATAAACTGTCTATCAACAGTATTTATCTATACCTACCGTCGGAAGTTAACATACAATATAGTGCTCCTATATACCATCTATCAACAGTATTTGTCTATACCTACCGTCGGTGGTTAACATACAATATAGTGCTCCTATATACCGTCTATCAACAGTATTTGTCTATACCTACCGTTGGTGGTTAACATACAATATAGTGCTCCTATATACCGTCTATCAACAGTATTTGTCTATACCTACCGTCGGTGGTTAACATACAATATAGTGCTCCTATATACCGTCTATCAACAGTATTTGTCTATACCTACCGTCGGTGGTTAACATACAATATAGTGCTCCTATATACCGTCTATCAACAGTATTTGTCTATACCTACCGTCGGTGGTTAACATACAATATAGTGCTCCTATATACCGTCTATCAACAGTATTTGTCTATACCTACCGTCGGTGGTTAACATACAATATAGTGCTCCTATATACCGTCTATCAACAGTATTTGTCTATACCTACCGTTGGTGGTTAACATACAATATAGTGCTCCTATATACCGTCTATCAACAGTATTTGTCTATACCTACCGTCGGTGGTTAACATACAATATAGTGCTCCCATAAACCGTCTATCAACAGTATTTGTCTATACCTACTGTCGGTAGTTAACATACAATATAGTGCTCCTATATACCATCTATCAACAGTATTTGTCTATACCTACCGTCGGTGGTTAACATACAATATAGTGCTCCTATATACCGTCTATCAACAGTATTTGTCTATACCTACCGTCGGTAGTTAACATACAATATAGTGCTCCTATATACCGTGTATCAACAGTATGTGTCTATATATATATACCTACTGTCGGTAGTTAACATACAATATAGTGCTCCTATAAACTGTCTATCAACAGTATTTATCTATACCTACCGTCGGAAGTTAACATACAATATAGTGCTCCTATATACCATCTATCAACAGTATTTGTCTATACCTACCGTCGGTGGTTAACATACAATATAGTGCTCCTATATACCGTCTATCAACAGTATTTGTCTATACCTACCGTTGGTGGTTAACATACAATATAGTGCTCCTATATACCGTCTATCAACAGTATTTGTCTATACCTACCGTCGGTGGTTAACATACAATATAGTGCTCCTATATACCGTCTATCAACAGTATTTGTCTATACCTACCGTCGGTGGTTAACATACAATATAGTGCTCCTATATACCGTCTATCAACAGTATTTGTCTATACCTACCGTCGGTGGTTAACATACAATATAGTGCTCCTATATACCGTCTATCAACAGTATTTGTCTATACCTACCGTCGGTGGTTAACATACAATATAGTGCTCCTATATACCGTCTATCAACAGTATTTGTCTATACCTACCGTCGGTAGTTAACATACAATATAGTGCTCCTATATACCGTTTATCAACAGTATTTGTCTATACCTACTGTCGGTAGTTAACATACAATATAGTGCTCCTATATACCGTTTATCAACAGTATTTGTCTATACCTACCGTCGCCGGTTAACATATAATATAGTGCTCTTTGATACCGTCTATCAACAGTATCTGTCTATACCTACTGTCGGTAGTTGCTCCTATATACCGTCTATCACCAGTATTTGTCTATACCTACCGTCGGTGGTTAACATAAGATATAGTACTCCTATATACCGTCTATTAACAGTTTTTGTCTATCCCTACCGTCGGTGGTTAACCTACAATATAGTGCTCCTATATACCGTCTATCAACAGTATTTGTCTATACCTACCGTCGGTGGTTAACATACAATAAAGTGCTCCTATAAACCGTCTATCAACAGTATTTGTCTATACCTACTGTCGGTAGTTAACATACAATATAGTGCTCCTATATACCATTTATCAACAGTATTTGTCTATACCTACCGTCGGTGGTTAACATACAATATAGTGCTCCTATATACCGTCTATCAACAGTATTTGTCTATACCTACCGTCAGTAGTTAACATACAATATAGTGCTCCTATATACCGTGTATCAACAGTATGTGTCTATACCTACTGTCGGTAGTTAACATACAATATAGTGCTCCTATATACTGTCTATCAACAGTATTTATCTATACCTACCGTCGGTGGTTAACATACAATACAGTCCACCTATATACCGTCTATCAACAGTATTTGTCTATACCTACCGTCGGTGGTTAACATACAATATAGTGCTCCTATATACCGTCTATCAACAGTATTTGTCTATACCTACCGTCGGTAGTTAACATACAATATAGTGCTCCTATATACCGTGTATCAACAGTATGTGTCTATACCTACTGTCGGTAGTTAACATACAATATAGTGCTCCTATATACTGTCTATCAACAGTATTTATCTATACCTACCGTCGGTGGTTAACATACAATACAGTCCACCTATATAACGTCTATCAACAGTATTTGTCTATACCTACCGTCAGTGGTTAACTTACGATATAGTACTCCTTTGCACCATCCATCAACAGTATTTGTCTATACCTACCGTCGGTGGTTAACATGCAATAAAGTGCTCCTATATACCGTCTATCAACAGTATTTGTCTATACCTACCGTCGGTGGTTAACATACAATATAGTGCTCCTATATACCGTCTATCAACAGTATTTGTCTATACCTACTGTCGGTAGTTAACATACAATATAGTGCTCCTATATACCATTTATCAACAGTATTTGTCTATACCTACCGTCGGTGGTTAACATACAATATAGTGCTCCTATATACCGTCTATCAACAGTATTTGTCTATACCTACCGTCGGTAGTTAACATACAATATAGTGCTCCTATATACCATCTATCAACAGTATTTGTCTATACCTACCGTCGGTGGTTAACATACAATATAGTGCTCCTATATACCGTTTATCAACAGTATTTGTCTATACCTACTGTCGGTAGTTAACATACAATATAGTGCTCCTATATACCGTTTATCAACAGTATTTGTCTATACCTACCGTCGCCGGTTAACATATAATATAGTGCTCTTTGATACCGTCTATCAACAGTATCTGTCTATACCTACTGTCGGTAGTTGCTCCTATATACCGTCTATTACCAGTATTTGTCTATACCTACCGTCGGTGGTTAACATATAATATAGTGCTCTTTGATACCGTCTATCAACAGTATCTGTCTATACCTACTGTCGGTAGTTGCTCCTATATACCGTCTATCACCAGTATTTGTCTATACCTACCGTCGGTGGTTAACATACAATATAGTGCTCCTATATACCGTCTATCAACAGTATTTGTCTATACCTACCGTTGGTGGTTAACATACAATATAGTGCTCCCATAAACCGTCTATCAACAGTATTTGTCTATACCTACTGTCGGTAGTTAACATACAATATAGTGCTCCTATATACCATCTATCAACAGTATTTGTCTATACCTACCGTCGGTGGTTAACATACAATATAGTGCTCCTATATACCGTCTATCAACAGTATTTGTCTATACCTACCGTCGGTGGTTAACATACAATATAGTGCTCCTATATACCGTCTATCAACAGTATTTGTCTATACCTACCGTCGGTGGTTAACATACAATATAGTGCTCCTATATACCGTCTATCAACAGTATTTGTCTATACCTACCGTCGGTGGTTAACATACAATATAGTGCTCCTATATACCGTCTATCAACAGTATTTGTCTATACCTACCGTCGGTAGTTAACATACAATATAGTGCTCCTATATACCGTTTATCAACAGTATTTGTCTATACCTACTGTCGGTAGTTAACATACAATATAGTGCTCCTATATACCGTTTATCAACAGTATTTGTCTATACCTACCGTCGCCGGTTAACATATAATATAGTGCTCTTTGATACCGTCTATCAACAGTATCTGTCTATACCTACTGTCGGTAGTTGCTCCTATATACCGTCTATCACCAGTATTTGTCTATACCTACCGTCGGTGGTTAACATAAGATATAGTACTCCTATATACCGTCTATTAACAGTTTTTGTCTATACCTACCGTCGGTGGTTAACCTACAATATAGTGCTCCTATATACCGTCTATCAACAGTATTTGTCTATACCTACCGTCGGTGGTTAACATACAATAAAGTGCTCCTATAAACCGTCTATCAACAGTATTTGTCTATACCTACTGTCGGTAGTTAACATACAATATAGTGCTCCTATATACCATTTATCAACAGTATTTGTCTATACCTACCGTCGGTGGTTAACATACAATATAGTGCTCCTATATACCGTCTATCAACAGTATTTGTCTATACCTACCGTCAGTAGTTAACATACAATATAGTGCTCCTATATACCGTGTATCAACAGTATGTGTCTATACCTACTGTCGGTAGTTAACATACAATATAGTGCTCCTATATACTGTCTATCAACAGTATTTATCTATACCTACCGTCGGTGGTTAACATACAATACAGTCCACCTATATACCGTCTATCAACAGTATTTGTCTATACCTACCGTCGGTGGTTAACATACAATATAGTGCTCCTATATACCGTCTATCAACAGTATTTGTCTATACCTACCGTCGGTAGTTAACATACAATATAGTGCTCCTATATACCGTGTATCAACAGTATGTGTTTTATACCTACTGTCGGTAGTTAACATACAATATAGTGCTCCTATATACTGTCTATCAACAGTATTTATCTATACCTACCGTCGGTGGTTAACATACAATACAGTCCACCTATATAACGTCTATCAACAGTATTTGTCTATACCTACCGTCAGTGGTTAACTTACGATATAGTACTCCTTTGCACCATCCATCAACAGTATTTGTCTATACCTACCGTCGGTGGTTAACATGCAATAAAGTGCTCCTATATACCGTCTATCAACAGTATTTGTCTATACCTAGCGTCGGTGGTTAACATACAATATAGTGCTCCTATATACCGTCTATCAACAGTATTTGTCTATACCTACTGTCGGTAGTTAACATACAATATAGTGCTCCTATATACCATTTATCAACAGTATTTGTCTATACCTACCGTCGGTGGTTAACATACAATATAGTGCTCCTATATACCGTCTATCAACAGTATTTGTCTATACCTACCGTCGGTAGTTAACATACAATATAGTGCTCCTATATACCATCTATCAACAGTATTTGTCTATACCTACCGTCGGTGGTTAACATACAATATAGTGCTCCTATATACCGTTTATCAACAGTATTTGTCTATACCTACTGTCGGTAGTTAACATACAATATAGTGCTCCTATATACCGTTTATCAACAGTATTTGTCTATACCTACCGTCGCCGGTTAACATATAATATAGTGCTCTTTGATACCGTCTATCAACAGTATCTGTCTATACCTACTGTCGGTAGTTGCTCCTATATACCGTCTATTACCAGTATTTGTCTATACCTACCGTCGGTGGTTAAAATAAGATATAGTGCTCCTATATACCGCCTATCAACAGTATTTGTCTATACCTACCGTTGGTGGTTAACATACAATATAGTGCTCCTATATACCGTCTATCAACAGTATTTGTCTATACCTACCGTCGGTGGTTAACATACAATATAGTGCTCCCATATACCGTTGATGTCTATCAACAGTATTTGTCTATACCTACTGTCGGTAGTTAACATACAAAATAGTGCTCCTATATACCATCTATCAACAGTATATGTCTATACCTACCGTCGCAGGTTAACATACAATATAGTGCTCCCATATACCATCTATCAACAGTATTTGACTATACCTACCGTCGGTGGTTAACATACAATATAGTGCTCCTATATACTGTCTAGTAACAGTATGTGTCTATCCTACTGTCGGTAGTTAACATACAATATAGTGCTGCTATATACCGTCTATCAACAGTATTTGTCTATACCTACCGTCGGTAGTTAACATACAATATAGTGCTCCTATATACCATCTATCAACAGTATTTGTCTATACCTACTGTCGGTGGTTAACATACAATATAGTGCTCCTATATACCATCTATCAACAGTATTTGTCTATACCTACTGTCGGTAGTTAACATACAATATAGTGTTCCTATATACCATCTATCAACAGTATTTGTCTATACCTACCGTCGGTGGTTAACATACAATATAGTGCTCCTATATACCGTCTATAAACAGTATCTGTCTATACTTACTGTCGGTAGTTAACATACAATATAGTGCTCCTATATACCGTCTATCAATAGTATTTGTCTATACCTACCGTCGGTGGTTAACATACAATATAGTGCTCCTATATACCGTCTATCAACAGTATTTGTTTATACCTACCGTCGGTGGTTAACATACAATATAGTGCTCCTATATACCGTCTATCACCAGTATTTGTCTATACCTACCGTCGGTGGTTAACATAAGATATAGTGGTCCTATATACCATCTATCAACAGTATTTGGCTATACCTACCGTCAGTGGTTAACATAGAATATAGTGCTCCTATATACTGTCTATCACCAGTATTTGTCTATACCTACCGTCGGTGGTTAACATGGAATATAGTGCTCCTATATACCGTCTATCAACAGTATTTGTTTATACCTACTGTCGGTGGTTAACATACAATATAGTGCTCCCATATACCGTTGATGTCTATCAACAGTATTTGTCTATACCTACTGTCGGCAGTTAACATACAAAATAGTGCTCCTATATACCATCTATCAACAGTATTTGTCTATACCTACCGTCAGTGGTTAACATAGAATATAGTGCTCCTATATACTGTCTATCACCAGTATTTGTCTATACCTACCGTCGGTGGTTAACATGGAATATAGTGCTCCTATATACCGTCTATCAACAGTATTTGTCTATACCTACCGTCGGTGGTTAACATACAATATAGTGCTCCCATATACCGTTGATGTCTATCAACAGTATTTGTCTATACCTACTGTCGGTAGTTAACATACAAAATAGTGCTCCTATATACCATCTATCAACAGTATATGTCTATACCTACCGTCGCAGGTTAACATACAATATAGTGCTCCCATATACCGTCTATCAACAGTATTTGACTATACCTACCGTCGGTGGTTAACATACAATATAGTGCTCCTATATACTGTCTAGTAACAGTATGTGTCTATCCTACTGTCGGTAGTTAACATACAATATAGTGCTGCTATATACCGTCTATCAACAGTATTTGTCTATACCTACCGTCGGTAGTTAACATACAATATAGTGCTCCTATATACCATCTATCAACAGTATTTGTCTATACCTACTGTCGGTGGTTAACATACAATATAGTGCTCCTATATACCATCTATCAACAGTATTTGTCTATACCTACTGTCGGTAGTTAACATACAATATAGTGTTCCTATATACCATCTATCAACAGTATTTGTCTATACCTACCGTCGGTGGTTAACATACAATATAGTGCTCCTATATACCGTCTATAAACAGTATCTGTCTATACTTACTGTCGGTAGTTAACATACAATATAGTGCTCCTATATACCGTCTATCAATAGTATTTGTCTATACCTACCGTCGGTGGTTAACATACAATATAGTGCTCCTATATACCGTCTATCAACAGTATTTGTTTATACCTACCGTCGGTGGTTAACATACAATATAGTGCTCCTATATACCGTCTATCACCAGTATTTGTCTATACCTACCGTCGGTGGTTAACATAAGATATAGTGGTCCTATATACCATCTATCTACAGTATTTGGCTATACCTACCGTCAGTGGTTAACATAGAATATAGTGCTCCTATATACTGTCTATCACCAGTATTTGTCTATACCTACCGTCGGTGGTTAACATGGAATATAGTGCTCCTATATACCGTCTATCAACAGTATTTGTTTATACCTACTGTCGGAGGTTAACATAGAATATAGTGCTCCTATATACCAAGAGGGATAACGGATCTGCATCTAGAATTTATCATGCTGCCCTTTTTTTTGGATTTTTTAAATTCTTGTTATCCCTCAATTTTTACATTCATCCCAAATAATACAACAGTAGTCAATTAGGGGCAGAACACCCATTGTATTATGTTTTCTTGCAGTTATATAAAAAAAATGTATTTAAGAAAGATGATATATTCTGGATGATATATTAGCACAACCTTGGTCAATTTGATTTCTTCAGTTACTTAGTGGGCTGTCAATTTTGAAACTAATATTTTTTCACATGAAGAATTTTGTAATACTTTAATTTATTATCAAGTTTGGTTGAAAAGTCTGAATAGTTTCTGCTTTGTTCCAGTAATCAAACATTTTGTTTCATTTGCATCTATGAACATGTTATTCATTCTACACCACTCTTCAACCCTGTATAAATCTTCTTGAACATCATCATTTATATTTTCTAGATGTTTCCCCCTGATTTATGAATAGTGGTGTCATCAGCATATACAACGATATAGGTCTGTTTCACAATTTTTAATGCATAAGGGAAGGTCATTTATAAATAGCACAAACAATAGAGGACAAGGTATAGAACATTGGGGAACACCAAATTTTACATGTTGTTGTTCAGAGTTAACATTACAAATGTATACCTTTTGTTATTCAGGTACACTTAAAAAAACTAACAATAGTCTCACTAAATCCATACATGTCGAGCTTTAAACAAAGAAAGTCATATTCTACCAAATCAAAAGCTTTTTTTTGAATCTTAATAAAATTGCTAGGTTTAAATTACCATCTTTCATTTCTTGCAACCATGTGTCAATGATATTAAATAAATGTCAAGCTCAATCCAGTATATATTCCAAGTTATGGACAAATGATAATGCTATTAAAAATACCAAATCATAACCAGTGCTTTTCTCTTTTTCTATTTACAGTATATGACTAGGTAATAATGATTACTTTTTTCAACTATTTTCATACTTTTTTGTTTCCTCTGCTTTTGTATCAAGGGCATAATTGTTTATGGCAAACTAAGCATCTGCATAATCAAACTATTCCTAACTATACTCTACCTCAAATTCTGGAAACTGCAGAATTTTTGTCATAGCAGTCTTATGGTAGCTGAACTATTTCTATTTTTTGTAAATCTGGATTAATAAGTCTTTTGTCACATTCTGGGGCTATAGAAAAAAAATATTACAGAATTATCAAAATTATGTGTGTATAATGTTTGTGTACAGTCATTCAACTAAAAAAGGACAAAAATTATTTTTTTGTGTATAAATAAATAATTGTGATTTTAATGTCTTAATATTATAAAAAAAACTTCAAAAGATTAAATTTAAATTATAATCTAAACATGAAAGAGCACATATAAATCAACCTTTTACTCAGATTTATATCTAAAACCAGTTATAACTAGCTATAATATCTTTGACTTCACAAATATCATCATCTAATTTTACAAATCAGTATTTATTTGGTGGCACTTCCTGCACACTAAGTATGTTATGCCTTAGGTTTAATTTTGATGCAATCACATTTCAGAAGGTACATGTCTTGAACTGTTTTAATGAATAAATTACAGTTTTTAAACTCAGTTTAGGCTGACCTGAGGTCAATAGTCTTAAACAATGTCATCAAACTATCAGTTTTACTGTAATATATTGATATTGTGACATTAATGGGAAAGAGCATATGAGTTAGTCATATTGGTCAATACAATGGAAAGTTTATAGCTGAGACTACTATAACACTATGTGTTATACTAGTAGTCTCAGTTTATAACTATGTTAATGTTAATTATATACATGACATAATAATTAAATCATTTAAAAAACTATTCCAAAGATTTCTCTCAAATCATGTTTACATCTTTTTAAAGAAGAGTCTGTCTGAAATATATTCAGGGGTAGTCCAAATAATTATGACTTCTTAAAAAACTATATTATGGGGGAAAAGGTGTGTGTGTGTGGGGGGGGGGGGGGGGTCTATTATGTTTTTTTCATACAGGAGGAAGACGTCAATTAAGCAAAAAAAAACAACAACAAAACAAAATAAAATAATAGCCTGTCAAGACGTCCTTATATCATAATAATTTGGTCTAATTTTGGGATAATACATTTAACTTCCTTTGATGTCGGGGAGGGGATAAGCTTTGACGATTTATTATTCTTTAAACTAACAATAATTATTTCTTATTGTTACTTGTTAAGCGAGCGCGATGTGTGGTTCTCGAGTTATGAGGCCCCTCATGGGGGGGTCCTAGTAATCACATAATCACAATTTTTTTGCCAATATAATCACATAATCATTAAATATTTGCTTATCTTTAGTAATCAAATAATCATAAACTAAAAATACAGTCCTAGGTAATCAAATAATCATGAAATATTTGGCTTAATAATCAAATAATCATTAAAAAAACGGCCAAGTAATCACATAATCAAAAACCCCATGAGGGCCCTCAGTTATTTAAAAAAAAAAAGGGGGGGGGTGTTACTATATCAAATTTACCCAGTTTGGAGACAAGAAATATTTAAAATCTAACCATAAACTCCAATGTTCCTGCTTTTTTTAGCAGAACAAACACGATGGCATTCTCGTCTCTGTTATAATCAATAGTTAACTCATTTCTTCTTCCAGGTTATTTCTTAATCAATTATCTGTCTATCTATTTACCATGTTTATGTTAAACTGGTCCGTAATTCCATCGTAGTGTATCGATAAGTGAACACAACAGGGATCCAGTTTATTAAACGTCTGTAAACCGAGGTATATAATATACAAGGTTTCTGAGTCAGTAACCGTAACTATCACCGTGCTTTGTGCGCATGCGCAATAAACACCAACAACAAGGATAAAACAGGGTACACAGTTCCGTAATTTCGTATATTTTTCTTATCTTCATACAAAAGAGCTCCAAAAGTAGGCGTGCTTAGGTGCACTGGGCGGGTCTAAAAACCGACTCTCGGTGGTTAACGTCTCTCGATGGTTAACTTTAAGTGCCTACCATATAAAAACGCCATGACAAAAACAAAACATGATCCAAAAACAAAAACCAGTTTATAAAAACAACATAGAAACTAAATACAAACCTAACAAAAACCCGTGGGGAAGGGATCTCAGGTTGTTCAGAAGGGTTAGCAGATCATGCGTCATATGTTGAAATGTCGTATTGCTCATTTCAGGGTTAAGTATTAGGTAAAAAATAACCTTGGTTCAGATTTAAAGATAAGTGTCCAAGATCGTCTGACATGTTCATCTTGCATTTGTATCATTTTTCATGGGATATTGATCAACGTTTAGAGCATGTCCGTTTCGTTTGTTCTATAAGTAATATTCTAGTTATGTTAGTTGTATACAATGCTGTCAATCTGAAACGGCTAATCTGATCTTTATTGATTGGTCAACGTATTTTCGTTGTTCTCTAATTATTGTGCTATTTTCACATATCTTGATCGGTGTGAGAAAAATAGTCATCCTCACTGGTAACATATTTTTTCTCGTGATAATGATTGGTCGAAATTTAATTATGACGTCATATTTACTTGGTTTCTTTTCAATTTTCCTATTGTTCATGTCGGCCTGGGAAAGTACGTATATCTTTTAGAAAACTGTCAACAGATTATTGAATTATTCCCGGGCATAGATTATCTTTTCATATTTTGCTTAACCTTTTAGAATTTGAACTTTTCAATGCCTTTCAACTTCATACTTGATTTTGTTTCCCACCTTTTTAATTTTGATTCGAGCAGTATATATGACGTTTATATAGACGAATTGCGTATCTGGTGTACACATTCATAAGACTGGTATCTTTGAGATCTTTTTTGAAGTCGTTTGCATTAGTCCTTGTTCAACATTAAACGAATTAAGGCGAAAGTTTACCAATGTTACAATCTCGTAAATCGCTTAACGTTGGACAAATCTAAGTGGCAAACAATTATCAAGGAAATCACATGAACTCCAAATTGACGCTATATCGGGCCGTCGACAGGATTATGCATGCATAACTAGCTGTAAACTCCTCCAAACTTAGTCAAAATAATAGGGCACATTCGATTAACTGACAAATCAGACGAGCTGAATACAAACAAATCGTATTGTAAAATACAATAATAAACAGTAAGCAGTCAAGATTTTTGAAATAGTTATGGATGGATTATTTCTATACAGGTACACTATCAGAGATTAAAAATACAATTGTTTTATAGGAAACTCGAAGTCATCGGACATGGATCTTACTCTAATGATTTGTTTACTGCGCAATTTACAAAATATGGCCATAGAAGATACACTTCCAGCCGAAGCATTGATCAGCGAAGAAGCGGATTTATCTCGGATAAAATATTATCGGAACTGGGTAGCCCATAACACAGCTGGTTCCATTGATAAAGAAGATTTCCTGGCGATGTGGACAAATGTTTGTGAGGTAAGACAGTTTCAATATAAAATAGGAAGATGTGGTATGATTGCCAATGAGACATTTCTCCACAATGACACATATATAAACAACTATAGGTCACATTACGGACTTCAACAATGAGCAAAGCCCATACCGCATAGTCAGCTATAAAAGGTCCTGATATGATAATGTAAAACAATTCAAACGAGAAAAATAACGGCCTCATTTATATACAAAAAAATAACGAAAAACAAATATTTAACACATAAATAAACGACAACCACTAAATTACAGGCTAAAGTATACTTATAAAGTTGTATTGATAATAAGATACATGAGCATGCTTGCATTGAAGTAAAAAAAGTTGTATTTAATAATAAGGTTGATGAATAGCTTACAAGCACAAATATGTTGGGTGTTTTGTGCTTGCCCCAAGTCAGGAACCTCTGGCCTTTATTTGTCTTGTATGTTTTATTTA
Organism: Mytilus edulis; assembly: GCF_963676685.1. NCBI lineage: Eukaryota > Metazoa > Mollusca > Bivalvia > Mytilida > Mytilidae > Mytilus > Mytilus edulis. Next base: position 56,401,969 of record NC_092344.1, read on the forward strand.
AAATTTTAGTTCATTTATATGTTTTGGAGGTTAGTATGAAGTCCATTTTCACTGAACTAGTACATTTTTTTTTATGTAGGGGCCAGTTGAGGCCCACCTCCTGCTGAGGGATTTGCTCTCTGCGGTGAAAAACAATTGGTGGCCTTCGGCTGTTATCTGCTCTTTAGTCGGGTTGTTGTCTCTTTGAAATATTCCCCTTTTCCATTTTCCATTTTAAATAATTTGTATTGAATGTTATTCTTCTAAGCTTTGAGTGCAATTCCTTAGCCAATTCTGACTTTGTGTAACCTTTTTCCATCGGGGAAATCTTACACTGACACACCGCGTCCTCATGGGATAACTATTACTAACACAATATGTATTACAATAACACAAAGGTAACAGGATAAGTAACAATAAATAACAATATTAAAATTCATCTGTTTCATTTCATATTGTGTCATGTTCAGTAACATTATGTTTTCATGAAAAATAATTTTGATTTTGAATCGTAATTCGTAAACTATTAGTTCTCATTATTTTTTTATTTTTTTTCAAAAAATTTTCATCTGCCAATTAAGTCATTCACTATAGATCAAATGAATACCAGTGTGGAGAATTCGTAAGTTAACCCAATCTAATATAAAGGTCTGATTTAGAAAGAAACTTTTGATTTGGAAAAGAGATTCAAGTGTGAGATACATTTGATAAGTGTCCTAAAAGTATACAACTCGCCCCTCTAGAATCAAAGCATCTTTTAATTGAAATGACTATATAATTTGAAATTAAAGATATATTTCTTTGCTTTTAAGGTTATTCAGCGAATTGGCGGTGCCTTGTTTAAGATAGAATGTGATATTTTGATGTCATCTGATCTTGACAGTTCATACAGAGAAATTTGTGTTTCATTTGCACAACAAGAGAACAGATTGGAAAAAGTGGAAGAAGAATATAATAAAGTTGATGAAGAGTTACAATCTGCGAAGGAAAGAATATGTCAGTTAGAAGAAAGTAAAGATAATACAAAAGGTAATTGCTACTTACAGTCGGACTTAAATGGAATTATTGTGTAACTAATTCTTATTCAACGAACTACTAGTATGAACAACGGGGTGATTGGTTTACAATTGTCTGAAAGAGGCAGCATGTACGAAAGTCATATTTATGGGAAAATATGCTTCACGTTAGTTATGTCCGCCGTTTGTTAATCCAGAGCTCATTAATCATTCAAGCAAAGAGTAAAATAACAAAAATACTTACGTCCGAGGAAAATTCCAAAAGGAAAGTTCCCAAACCAATTGTAAATTGAAAAGGACACATTAAACGAATTGACAACAACTGTCATATTCCTGACTTGGTAAAGACATTTCCTATGTAGAAAGTTGTGGATTATAGCTATCTAAATCTCTTACGTCACGAGTGATAATTTATGCATTCTTGAGAACCATGGGTACTTCATCAATTATAATTACTTTGAATTCACTTCAATATTCAGACTCTGAATCAATTAATTTATTTTCAAGACCTTGGACGTATGTATATTGTCAGTAAAAGTTTTCCAGTCTTGGCACACTTTTTTTCTTGTAATTTTTATACGCCCGTCAAAATTTTGACGGGACGTATTATGGTATACAAATGTCCTGTGTCCGTCCTTCTGTCCGTCTGTCTGTCCGTCTGTCTATACGTCTGTCCGTCTGTCTGTCCGGCGTAAACATGTCGCACCGTAAATTGAGAACGACTTATCTAAATATCATGAAACTTAATATACGTGTTTTTTATGATGGTCAAATGATCTGTATACTTTTTGGTGAAAATAAGATTTAAACTTTTTGAGTTACGGCACCTTGTAACTAAAACAGGGGTGTGTGTTTTTTTTTCACATGTCGCACCGTATCTCAAAAAAGATTCCTGATTATTGCTTAAAACTTTACACACTTCTTAGTTATATTAATCTTAATATCTGTATACTGTTTGGTGATGATTCAAAATTTCATTGTTGAGTTATTGAGTATTTTGTAAAAAAGGGGGAGGGGTTTTTTACATGTCGCGCCGTATCTCATAAACGATTTATGACTATTGCTTAAAACTTTACATATTTCTTTGTTATATTAATCTAAAGATCTGTATACTTTTTGGTGATGATTCAAAATTTCATTTTTTAGTTATTGAGTATTTTGAAAAAAAAGGGGAAGGGGTTTTTACATGTCGTGCCGTATCTCAAAAACGATTTATGATTATTGCTAAAAACTTTACACACTTTTTTGTTATATTAATCTAAAGATCTGAATACTTTTTGGTGATGACTCATAAATTTTATTTTTGAGTTATTGAGTATTTTGTAAAAAAGGGGAGGGTTTTTTTTACATGTCGCGCCGTATCTCAAAAACAATTTATGATTACTGCTTGAAACTGTACACACTTCTTTGTTATATTAATGTAAAGATCTGTATACTTTTTAGTTTGATTCAAAATTTTATTTTAGTGATATTTGTAAAAAAAAAAACAGGGTGGGGGTGGTGGTGGTGGTGGTGGTGGTGTGTGGGGGGGGGGGGGGGTCACATGTCCCGCCGTGTCTCAAAAACAATAAATGGTTCTTGCTTAAAACTTTCTCAGAAACTATTTATGATTATTGCATAAAACTTCCACACAAGACGTCGGGCGTATCATGCGCTCATGGCGCAGCTGTTTATTACATGTTTTCATACAAGCAATTAAACAATCAATACACTTTTCAAATTATCGCCTGTAAATCGTAAGAATTTCTATTTAGACTTGATAAAGCATTGAATAGCACGGTAGTGTTTCTAAAATGTTAAATATTTAATGCCATAGATATATATATATATATATACAAATGTATATTGAAGTCTATAAAAAGGACCAATCAGCAAATTAAATATAATACCATAGTATAGACGATACTGCGCGGATAATGAAAAAAATATATGTTTAAAGATTTGCACAACGGTACTAATATTATAGATATTCACCATAAGCCGATACCGAAACCAAAAATAGTAGTTAGGTAAATGGTAAATGTTAATTACGTTAATTAACTCAACCGTTTTGCTTCATTACATTGTTTGTAATTTGAATACTCTAGATTGAGTATTACTTCTATGTCTCTATCAAAAAATCAAAGTTAAACTCAACCATTATTGAATACACTAATGAAAGTAATATACATTTTAAGATGTTGATACAATCTATTTATAATGTAAATTAATCATGAAGCATGATTCGTCGTAAGGAAAGAGCTGCAAATAGTTCTACAATAGCCCCTTCTCTTCAAGCGGGTTTCGGGTTGACTCAGTCGATCTGTTTTAGTTGTTTCTGTGTTGGAACATATTGGTTGACTCTGAGTACCAGACTGTACAGGATGCTTTAGTACACAGCTAACTTGCTACACAATCCATGACGTCAAAAGTATACATTTAATAACTTTGGATTTGCACTACATTAAAAGATTCTATAAAGTCATGTTTCAAAAAAAAGAATAAAAAAATACTACACCTTTGAAGATTCTCATTTCCATTCAAAATTATAAAAATGAAAATGTTTTGACAAGAAAGATGTCAAAAAATTGCTTGCACCTCTTTTAAATTTAAATTAGGGCAATATAAAACCCTTTTTGAAAGAAGGATTATGAAAATTGAAATAGTTGAAAATATGTTGAAAAAAACGTGATTCGAAAAAAAAATAGTCTGACTAACAACAAAATTGACTGGATCACAGCACCGACAATGCTTTGATTTGCCATTGAAATAATTATATTCTTTAATTTCTGTAAACTTTTGTCATAATAAGTTCAACAGTTTTAGAACAGATGTAAGACAATAATATTCATAACTTAAATTCCTTTGGAAAATTCTGCTTACGTCGCATTATAATAACACGAAGTCGGTTCAATCCACCATTTTCTACATATGAAAATACCTGTCAGGAGTATGATAGTTGTTCGGTGTTCAGTATTTTTGTGATTTTCATTTAGATTATGTTGTATTTTCTGTTTGATAATAGAAAAAAAAAGCAATTTCATATATATTTGACTGAGATATGAAAATTTACATAGGAATCACAATAAAGTAAATGAAGAGTAACTCTTCATTGTCCTCGTGCGATGGGTAGTGAGGGAAATAGAAATATCGTCCGTTCGTCCAGCTGTGTGTCCGTCTGGTCTTATAAGCACTCTCACGTGAACAAGTCTTGCCAGATTTTATAAAACTTATATCCTAGGTTTATACAAAAGTCTTGGAAAAAATGTGAAAATCAGAGCCAATCAATTATTTTCTGAAAGAGTTATATCCCTTGGAAATATTAATCAAATACAGTTCTTGCCAGATTTTTATCAAATTTACACCCTTGGTTTATAAATTAGGGGCTTATCGATTCAAATAACTCCTGATTTGTTTCAAACCAATAGATTATGTCTGAAAATTGGAAATATTGAATGTTTTTATTTAATTGAAACTCTTTTGTAAAAAAGGGACGAAATATACCAGAGGGACCGTCAAACTCATAAATGGAAAATAAACTGACAACGCAATGGCTTAAAATGATAAAGACAAACAGGCAAATAATAGTACACATGACGTAACATAAAACTAAAGAATAAGCAACACGAACCCCACCAAAAACTAGGGGTGATCTCAGGTGCTCCAGAAGGATAAGCAGATCCTGCTCCACATGTAACACTATTACAAACTCAATTCCAATTTGATAGTCTGTTTTTTTTAAATTTACCTGTGATAAAATAAATGTCACGAGTCATCCTTTTTTTTGCGGTGTTGATATATTCGTGCAATTCAATATTATACCGTTGTGTACTGATGTACAGTCGTAAGTTCATGGGAGGTGGTGGTCAATGTTTTTCTGTGGTTTACATGATGTTTTTTACTATTGTATAATGTATTTATGCGTTTATTAAATTTGTACTATATTCTTGTCACGTAATGTTGTCGTTTTCTCGGTATTTTAACATTGTCATTTAAGCGGGAGATTTGGCTAACCGAAAAACAGGTTCAACCCACTATTGTTTCCTAATAAGCCCTGTACCAAGTAAGGAATATGGCTGGTGTAACCAACAGTCTATTTCTGTGCATGTTGACGTTTGTTTTTGTAGCAGCTCATTGTTTCTGTTATTCCTTTGTTTTCTTTCATAGTTGATCTGTCAACCTCGGTTTTGGTTTCTGACCCGGATTTGTTTTCGCTTTTCGTCCACACAATAGTAAGACATTAATATTTTTTGAAACAATAGTTCAAATATTTTTTTTTTTATATAGATAACCTTTTATTAGAAGTTGCTACCTGGGAACAAGATAATAAAAAGTTCTTTTCGACATTTGCTGTTAAAATTATTTTGGAAACAGTAAAGCAGACATCATTCGTTGTAATCACTGGTAGTGGAGGTATGGGGAAAAGTGCAACAGCCTATAACATCGCGTTATTATTTCGTAATATAAAGGGATATGAAATTTTACCAATAAATGAGCCATCAGATATTTTGAAATTTTGTAAAACTGGAAGAAAACAGATAGTAATCGTTGATGATTTATGCGGCAAATTTGCCATTGACAATCGTATAGTCAGTTCTTGGATACGGTTAAAACCTTCCATTACACGACTTGTCAAGCTATCCAAGGATTCACTACGTATTGTTGCAACATGCCGACTACATGTAAGCAAATGTAAGCAATTTCAAAAACTTATACAGGCATTTGAAATAACGGAATGTGATCTCCTCTCAGATGAACTGGTATTAGATGTGGATGAGAAACGTAAAATTGGATTGTGTCATTTGAATGAGGAATGTCTAGAGTTATTAGGAGAAGACTTAATATCTCAAACAGACATGTTTCCCCTTTTATGCAAGCTATCAGCGGAAAATACGTTTAATCCGGACTTCTTCAAAAATCCATTTGATTTTTTTGAAACGGAATTAGATGGAATGGCTTTGGAAAATAAAGAGTGCTTTTTTGGCCTTGCTTTACTTGTACTGTTTAACAACAATTTAAAAAAGAGCTTATTTGAAGATAGATGCAATACCATATTTAACGAAATATTTGATGAAGTGTTTGAAGAATTAGAAATGTCAGAAAGGCCGTCAAGACTCTTCGTTCTACGTAGTCTAGAAACACTAAAGGGAACATTCATTAACGAAACTGAATCTTCAGTTTCAGCGATACACGATAAGGTGTTCGATTTTATTGCGTTTTTCATTGGGAAAAGGTTATTGAAAACCATCCTGAAGTATGGAAATAACCATTTTATTTCTGAACGAATGAGTTTTGAATTTTTGAACGAATTTACGGATGACGATTTTGTAATTATGATTGATGAAGATAATGAGGAGCTGTACTTTCAAAGAATTATAAAAGAAATAGAAAATCGAAATTTTAGTATCGTCACCTGCAATAGAATAGCAAAGACGACATATTACCAAGGCAAAATAATAGATTTGTTGTCTAAAGAAAATGATACACTCTCCATATTCATAGGCAATACTTGGACATTGTTATATAGTGCACTTGCCAACTGTGACATGCTATCTAAATTTATTATAGAAGAACGATTAAAAAAAGTAAACATAAAACAAACATTAGACACAAAGTCAGAAGCAGAAGGTGCTTTATCAAATGTATTATTTGACACAGAAATAGATATTGAAGACGATGAAATTGACCTTGGGTTTTTATCAAGTTCAAATGGCCCTCTAATACTAGCAATTGATGACGCACGGGAAGATATCATTAGTGCATTGCTTAAAACGGGAAATGCAATCAATATTAATGAAGCTGTTTTGGTGGGTGAGGCAGAAATCACGCCAATTGTATATTCATATTTCTCGGAAAAGTTAAATATTACAAAAATGTTAATCGATTATAAGGCTGATGTTAACGTACAGTTTTCTGATGGCGGGACATTGTTACATTTTGCTTGTGAAGAAGGAAATATTGATTATCTAGAAGTAATCCTAAGCAGTGAAGAATGCGATTTGAATAGGGTGAACGATCTCGAAGAAACACCTCTGTTTCTGGCTTGTCGAAGTGGTAATACGGAGTGTGTAGAACTGCTTGTTGCAAGTCAATGCGATATAAATAGCAGTAACGTGGAAGGCAAAAGTCCCTTGCATATAGCTTGTTCAGAGGAAAATGCTGATATTGTCAGAATTCTTTTGAATACAGATTTCTGTATAATCGATCACTGTGATAATGACAATAACACCGCACTCATGATAAGTTGTGAGCTAGGTAATACAGAAATAATACATCTTTTAATATTACACGAGTGTGATATAAACACGGCAAATGTTCATGGAAGGACTGCGTTACATATTGCATCTACAATGGGATATACCGAATTAATACAATTATTACTTGCAAACAAATGTGAAATCAATGTTTGCGACAATGATAATCAAACACCTTTAAATTTGGCCATTGAAAACTATCAAAAACCTTGCATTGAATTGCTTATTACTAATGGCTGCGCTGTAAATATTTCTAATATTGATGGAAGAACCTCACTTCATATAGCCTGCAAAATAGGACAGTCAGACATTGTTGATTTTATTTTAAACACAAATCATTGCGATATTGATAAATTGGACGATAATAAAGATACTCCCTTGGCGATAGCATGTACACATGGGAATAAAAACATTGTCGAACGTTTGATATTGAAAAAATGCAATATAGATACTGTCAATATTTATGGACTTTCTCCTATACACATAGCTGTGCGTAGTGACTACATCGAGATAGTACAAACTCTAATTCAATACGGATGTGATATAAACTTATGTAATGCCAATAAGCAAACACCTCTTTTCTGTGCATGTGAGATGGGTATTTGTTCAGCAGTTCAATTGCTGTTAAATGGAGGCTGCGATACAAACATCAGTAATTCGGATGGATTGACACCACTTGAAATAGCAAACGACAATGGTTTCTTAGACATTGTTTCATTTTTTAGCGAGAAAAAAAAGCCTAACGAGATTGAAATAATATATTCAAGAATCTAAAACATAAATTAGTAGATATTTTTACATTTTTAAATCTTTTAAAGAACGACTGTGTGGAAGTTTCCAGGAAAACGACTTGTTGACAAAATACTTACATACATTGGCTCGTACATCGTGTATTGCTGAAAAAGCCTTACTGTCAGAAATATTAAGATATGGGACAAGATTTTTACAACAAAAGATATTTGCTTCATCATGTTTAATTTGCATTTTATAAAGATGTTAACGTCAAAATTATCTTCTCGTTATACAACTTCTTATTTTTAGTCATAAAAATAACTAAAAATAGAGACCATGGGAATAAGCTCTCAGATTATTACAAATTCATTCACATGGCAGGATTGTAACATTATTTTTCTCTTGTATCTTTAAAATGTATCTAATGTATTGTAGCAAGGTACCCCCACCCTCTTTATTTTTGGTAAGAACACCCCTCCCCTCTTTTGTTTTTGTAAACAACAAAGAGTATTTTATTTGTAGGTGTAATGCTGTTTTATGACAAGAGTTATATACTGTGGTCTAGACCGCTGGCCAAAACAAAACTGGCTTTATAAATATCTTATAATTGTTTACATATGAGATTCTGTAATGTTTCTGAAGTTTCATTGTTGACATTTTTTTTGTTTATGTTTTGAACATGTTCAACAATTTCTATTTATAGCTTGGGGCTCTCACATATTGCTTCTAAGACTTTCTGGGTATAATAACTGTGTATAACTATAGTAGTCAGAGTATGCTTTTAGAATATTGATGTAGTTTTACCTGAAATATGTTTTTCAGGCCGTCTATATATTTTGAGATTTTCCCTCGTTGTAAAAGTTGCAGAAGACGTTCATTCACACGGACTTTTAGTAATAATTGGGCCATGTCAGCTAAAATTACTTATACAAGTATTTTCCTGAAGTCGAATTGACTTTCAGAATTCATATAAGATCAGTGAGAAGTTGTAAATTACGGCTTAATCTGTCAAACATCGTGTGCAACTTCTGCCATCCTCGCAATCCGCCATTGTTAACAAGTACGGTCTGCGATTCGATTGGCTGGGAAAACTAAAATTCTTTATTTTTATTCTTTTATTAAAATAACTTTGTACAATATACCATTTTTATGTACATACAAGAATATATATGTGAAACTTATTTTAAAATATGTTTTAATAATCAAATGTTCGATTCTGCTGTGTCAGTAGCACTGTAGCACACTAGCGCACATTTGAACTCTCGTAAGGTCAACGGTGTACTTGTGCAGATGATTTGATTGGTTATCGATCTGCAAATGCACAGTTGACCTAAAAGGGGTGAAATGTGCGGCGCGGGTAGTATAAAAAGGGCCCGAAAACGCTACTTCTACGTCACTTTTCCCATTTTGGCATAAGGAAGGACTCTGTCAAATTTATTCCAAAGAAAAGTAAGACCAGTTATTTTATATAGAAAATATTTAACGTTAACGTTTATCTCTTATAGGAAACGTTATTTTATTCCTTTTTGGAACTTTTAAATGAAAAGTGCATTAATAACAATGCTTTACTAAATTTAGATATTCTATTTGGAAATTATAAAAATGTTTAAATTCACGTTCACGGCAAGGAACAATTATTTAGAAAAGTAATAAAAACTTTTAGAAAAGTTGTTTAACAGAGTCCTGTAAAATTTAAACTTTAGAACAAATAAATAAAGATTCAGAGTCAGAAAGATTATTATTTATTTAGGTTTTCTATACATAGAAGATTGACAGTGTAAACTGGTTAAACATTACATCGTATGTGTTTAGATTCTAAACACTTAGGGAAATACTCAGATACACCTTTATTATTATAAGTATAGTTATAATAACCTGTACAGTTTGCTTATAGGTTATTTTGTGACCCGTTACTAGTAAATTTCTAGTACCCTTGTCCTCTATTTTGGACTTTCATTATTTGTAAAGACTTCAAATATACGTTACTGGTAATGTCTCCAGTATGAATGTTATTAAAAATTACCCCTTTTAGTGACCAAACACCTTAGCAAACTGTACCTTAATATATTTACATGTATATATATGTATTGTGATCTCAGTATCTGTGCATCTGGAGAAAAACTAAATATTTTATTTAAGATAGCTCATGAAATAGATCTGGTACAGTCAATCTAGCATTTTAATGTTTGTCAAATTGAGTAATATATTGAATTTTTGAATGAACATTCTGCCTTAACAAAATGTTGAAATAAAGTATTGAAACTTGAAACGTATCCATTTTTATTAACATAGACTTATATAGACAGCAGACCTAGATTATATTATTTTTCGGTGTTCATCAATTAATTGGTCAGTGGTGCTTTTGGTCAGTTCTGGAATAGTTTCATGGTCTAATAGTGTTTGGAGATTTTGGTGGTCATTGATACCCTCTATCATCAAAACCCCTTGCGCGCTACATTTTTGGCATCCTCGGTGGGATCCTTATATTTTTATTTGGGGATCCAGAGATACGAACTTAAACGATGGTGAAAAAGAGAGCTCAGGCTCTACCTAAAATAGGTTGTGATGAAAATGAAACTGAGACTGACATGTTAGAAAGTGAAACAGAATTTAATTTACCCGATGACACTGAACCTGAGACTGACGAAGGTCAGCCCCCTGTTCTGCCTAGAGCAGAGTTATTTCCCTCCCCTAGCATAAGTCGGTTAAATATGCCTCCTCCAGTAGATTTAAGACCTAGGAGAAGTCAGAGACTGCTTAGGAAGAAACAAGTTGTTCATGAACCTGATTTGTCGGCTAATGAGACAGATGTTGAACCCCAGGGTGATACTGCTGGGCTTTATGGGGTTATAAAAGGGGCAATACAAGATATGACAAGTCAAGTTGTTACAGCTATTCAGGCTGCATTTAGAGGAAACTTTTTCCAAAGTCCTCCAGACCCTCATAAGTTATCAGAGACCAGAGCCATACATGCTAGAACTAGCCATGAAAAAGGCAGTATAAGGTCAGCTAGGTCAAGATCAAAATCCTATGCTCCCTCTGATAATACCTCAAGTTCTGAGGACAGTTGTACTGATTCATCTGATGATGAAAGTTTAGGTACAAGTTTGTTAAATAGGTCAAAATCTAAATCCAAATCTGCTTTTCCTCAAAATGTGAAATTGCCCGCATATACTGGTAAAGAAAAATGGGAGGTTTGGTATAACAGATTTGAGGCTGTTGCACGTCTTGGTAAATGGGACGAAAAGAGTAAACTCAGGGAGTTGCTTCCCCATCTCCAAGGGGCAGCAGGAGATTTTGTTTTTGATCAACTTCCTCAGAAAACTTTGTCTAGTTATAGAAAAATAACAAAAGAAATGCAAAATAGATTTGGTGTGTTTGAAACCAAAAAGAATTATAAGGTCCTATTTAATAGGAGAAATCAAAAACAAGGCGAGACATCTGAAACATATGCTGCTGAGCTTAAGCGCATATATGATAAAGCCTATACTAATAGGGATAGAAAAATAAGGCAAGAAGACCTTTTACAAAGGTTCTTGATGGGTCTCTCAGACCATAAAACCAGGGTTCATGTAGAATTGTATAAAGATCCGAGTACAATAGAGGAAGCTATACATGATGTTATAACTTATCTTGAGACTACTAGTAGTCCTCAAGAAGAACAATCTGGGGGGAAATTTAAGAAACAAGTAAGACAACTCAAAAATGAGTCAAAGAAGCCTGACTGGAAAACAGGCAAATTAAATGGCAAAAAGGAACAGAATGAGACTTCTTCTGTTGAGGGGTTGGGTAAAACACAGTTGGAACAAGTACAGAAATTGTTCAACCAAATGTATGAAGAAAATAAGAAAGGAGAAAATCAAAATATAGGCAATTATCAAAGAAATAAATCATTTGGTCCCAGTTCTAATAGAACAAGCTATAAAGACAGAAAACCAAATAATTTTAATGGTCCCAGAGACAGCGTCTCAGGTCAACACCCTCAGGGTGATAGACAATTCCTGTGTTTTCACTGTGGTCAACCAGGACATTATGCCCGAAATTGTTTTAGCAACCATAAAAGACAACCAGATCAAAAGCCAAATGGTCAGAATTGGTCTGACAGTAAACCCAGGGATAATACCCCAGGGACATCTGGTACAAAATTCGGGAATAATGGACCTTTCCCTGATTTTGCTTTAAACTAGAAAGGGTCAACTCTAATGACCAGGAGCTGACCCATCATTTTTGGGGAAAAGGTCAATCTTTGAATGTAGGGAAGGGTGATGTATCACACAGCAGCCAAAATTCGGAGGTTATTGAAGTTAATAAAAATGGTTCAAAAGATGAACTTGTTACTTCTCATGATGAGAAGAAAAATCCTAGTACCTACTGTGACGACAGTAAGGAACAAGACTTGATCAATCCACAGATTGTTGGACGTCAAGTACTCCGTAGTGATGGAGTTTATGTTAAGGGTCAAGTACAGGGCTATGGGGTAAATTTTACGGTGGATACAGGAGCTGCTCGAACAGTATTGTCGAAACAAGCTTTCCAACAAATTCCAAAGTCCAAAAGACCCATTTTGAAAAGTTCTAATATGCTGGCCAGCGCTGATGGCAAACCTTTAGATGAGCTGGGGAAAGCCATGTTTAATGTTAAATTAAAGGAATTAGATTTTAATATTGAATTAGTAGTAGCTAATATTGAAGATGAAGCCTTATTAGGTCTGGATATACTAATGAAGGCAGATTGTGGTCCTGCTAATCTTAGATTAAGCGATGGAATTATGCTGCTGGGGGGTGCCTCCATTCCTTGCAAACAAATTGGCTTACCTGAAAAAGTGAGAAAAGTCAGGGTAGCAGATAATTTTACTATACCTCCCCGTAGTGAAATGTTAATAGATGTTTTTATTGATCGATTGGAAATAGATCAAAGTTCCCAGTCCCAAGATTTTGTATTAGAATCTAATGCTGATATTTTACAGAAATTTCCTATTATTATGGCCCCTACTATTGTTAATTTAGAAAAAGATGTTACTTGTATTGTAAGAGTTATGAATCCGTTTGATCAGCAATTTGAGCTGCATCAAGATACTGTAATTGGTGAAGCTGAAAAGTTAATCACTGAGACTAAAGTATTGGTCGAATGTGAGGACAAAGAAGAAATTACAAATTTTTCTTCAGTCCGGCGCATCAAGCTGGCTGATGCTCAACCTGTTCAGTGGGAAACTAATACTGGTATTATTAGAAATATAACCAAAAAGGGAACTGCTGATGGGGGGAAAAGTGGGATAGTCCCAGATCATTTACATGGCATGTATATTGATGCCATAAAGGGCCGTTCAGAAAATGAATGTGCAGATATTGCAAGGCTTTTGACTCAATTTTCAAACGAGTTTTCAACGAATGAAACAGACTTAGGTCTCACCCAGTTAACAGAACATAGTATAGATACTGGTGATGCTAAACCAGTAAGGCAACCGCCACGCAGGGTGCCAATGGCATTTGCAAATGATGAAAAAAAATTAATAGATCAGATGTTAGGTCAAGGTATTATACAGAGGTCATACAGTCCTTGGCCAGTCCTCTCGTTCTTGTGGTCAAGAAGTCTGGCAAGCTGCGCCTATGTGCAGATTTTCGCAACGTAAATAAACTAACAAAACGGGATAATTTTCCGTTGCCACGTATACAAGACTGTTTGGACACTCTAAGTGGCTCAACTCTGTTCAGTACGTTTGATTTGACCAGTGGATTTCATCAAATTCCAGTTAAGAAAGATGACATTCCAAAAACAGCTTTTGTGACTAAATATGGTTTATATGAGTATAAAACTCTTCCCATGGGTCTGTGCAATGGTCCTTCCACTTGTCAAAGGCTTATGGAGTTAGTTTTGAATGGTTTGCAATGGCAAACATGTCTGATTTACTTGGACGATATAATTGTTTTTGGTTCAAATTTTGAACAGCATCTAAAAAGACTAGATGTGGTACTAACAAGAATATCTGACGCTGGTTTAAAATTAAAACCAGAGAAATGTCAAATTTTCAAAACTAAAGTAACCTTTCTAGGTCATGTAGTATCTGGGGAAGGGGTACAACCTAATCCAGACAATGTTGCTAAAATATTAGCATGGCCAACTCCACAAAATGTAACCGAAGTTCGTAAAATATTGGGAATGGGTAGTTATTATAGAAGATTTATTAAAGATTTTTCTTTGATGGTGAAACCCCTTACAGAATTGACCATGAAATCCAATAAATTTATTTGGACAGTTGAAAGTCAAAAGGCATTTGATAGCCTTAAGCAATCATTTATTAGTCCAGATATAATGGTTTTTCCTTTAGACAAAGGGGACTTCATATTAGATACTGACGCCAGTGATGTATCCATTGGTGCAGTATTAAGCCAAATTCAAGATGGCCAGGCTAGAGTTATAGCATATGGTAGTAGAACCCTTAACAAAGCTGAACGCAATTATTGTATAACTGATAAAGAATTATTAGCAGTTAGATATTTTATAGAATATTACCGACAATATTTGTTGGGTAGAAGTTTTACTGTTCGAACTGATCACCAAGCTTTAATTTGGCTTTTCAGTCTGAAAGAACCCAAGGGTAGAAAAGCTCGTTGGGTGGAGATATTATCTCCCTTTGATTTTAGAGTAGAATATAGACCTGGTCCCAAACATGGTAATGCTGATGCCATGTCAAGATGTAGCAACCCCCGTGATTGTGATTGTCCCGAGACCGATAACATGGAATATTTAAAATGTGGTCCATGTGCAAAATGCACAAAAAGAGCTCTTGACATGGCGTGTTCCATGAAAAATTCCCCAAATTTAGAAAAAGTTAAAAGTTTACAGAATTTAAATTCTGTAAAAACCAGACACCAATCAGAACAAGAACATACTTGGACTGTTTGGAAGTCTGGTTATACCATAATGCAATTAAAGCATTTTCAAGAGTCTGATAGTAATATAGGACCCATACTAAAATGGAAAACAGAAGGTGAAAGACCTTCCTGGAAAGAGTTGGAACGGTATAGTCCAGCCACCAGACATTATTGGCATTTATGGGACTCCCTTCAAATCAAAGATGGTTTATTATTTAAGGAATTTTTAAAACGGGATGGCAGTGGTCATCATCTTCAATTCATGACCCCTTGTAAAATGAAAGATGAAGTCCTCATGCAGATGCATAATTCAATTACATCTGGACATTTAGGACAGAAAAAGACTAAAGAAAAATTAGCTCAGAGATTTTTCTGGTTTGAAATGAAGGAAGACATTTCAATTTGGATTTCCAAATGTGATGTTTGTGAGGCTATAAAACCTCCAGTAAAACATGCCAGGGCTCCTTTAGGGAGCATGCTAACAGGTGGGCCTTTGGATAGGCTAGCCACTGATATACTGGGATATACAGAGATAACAGATATGTATTGGCGATTTCAGACCATTTTACAAAATGGGTGGAAATATTCCCCATTCCCGATCAGACAGCAGCTACCTGTGCATATTTTATTCTTAATGAGGTTATTTGTCGCTATGGCTGTCCTTTGTCCTTGCATTCTGACCAAGGTCGGAATTTTGAAAGTGACATTTTTAAAGAACTATGTTCCTTATTAGAAATAAGGAAAACTAGGACTAGTGTTAGAAACCCTAAGGGTAATGGACAAATTGAAAGATTCAATCGTAGTCTACTGGCCATGATTAAGTCCTATCTATGTGGGGAACAAACAGACTGGGACCTTAATCTTGGATGTTTAGCAGGGGCTTATCGATCAACTCCAAATGAGTCAACTGGCCTTACACCAAATCTGCTGATGTTGGGCAGGGAGATTAGACTCCCATTAGAGGTTACCCTCGGGACCAGTCAATGTGTTAGCAATGACATTTTGACACCTGGAGAGTTTGTTCATAACTCAAAAGGCAGACTAGAAAAAGCCCATATTGTGGCAAGAAAACATTTGGCAAACAATGCCCAAAGACGTAAAAATTATTACGACAATAAAGTCAATTTGGTTATATACCAAAATTTTGACAAGGTTTGGTACCTTCATGGGACCAGAAAAGAAGGCATAAGTCCAAAGCTGCAGCCTCTTTATATGGGACCCTGTCTGATAACTAGAAAATTAAACGACTTAAACTATAAAATCCAGTTGGATAGCACTGGAACTTGTAAAGTTGTCAATCATGACAAGTTAAAGCCCTATCGGGGGGAAAATATTCCTAAATGGATGAGAAAAGTTGAAAATAAAAAGATTTGAGGTGTTTCTGATTTACCTTATATATACTGTTTTTTTTTTTAAATATTTGAGTAGATTGACTGTGCCAAATGTTGTTCTGATGAGCTGAAAAATATTTGTTCACATTATCAGTAAAAGTTAAATTTGTGTACATATTGATTGTATATAAATAAAAATTAATTAGTTAACAATTTGTTTGTAAACTTAAGAATGTTTTTTTTAAGAAGCATAAATGTTTAATGAATCAGTGAAATGCAATTGATAATTAACATAAGCTAATAATATCAGATAGATAATTGTTGAAAATTTTTTTTTTTGACAAATGATGAATAATTCATTGTACTGTTAGATGATTATCTCCCTTTTGTAAAATGTTTGATTATCTCCCTTTTGTAAACTGTTTGATTAACTCCCTATTCACTGCAGCATCAGTATGGCTGTGTATTGGCTGCATATACATTGTCAGCTTTCTTTTCCAATTTATGGTTTGTGGATATTTTGATCTACAAATAAAATTTTATATAAATAAATAGGAAATTAAGTCAAAGTTTCTAGCTAATGAAACAGTAAATTGTTATCTCCAGATGAGCAAAGTTGAGATTTTTTTTATCTTAATAAGAATATAATTAGACAAGTTGCTAAGGTCCTGTGTTATTTTCAGATGAGTACTTACAGTTATGATAGCAACAAGGCCGTTAGAAGGGCTACAGTATGTCTTCGGTGTCCAGAGGAGCACCCATACCAGGGCCCAAGATTCAGAGTCATAATCCACATTTTACTCAAACATGTAGAAATAACACAGGTTCCATATTACTGCTTGCTATGTGGATACAAAACCACCAAGGAGAGTCAGTTGAAGGCTCATCCTGCCTTCCACCAACATCATATAAAACAGAGGGAAGAGGCTATGGCTGCCAGGACTTTTGAGGGGGATAATTTTTACTTCCGCAAGAGTGAGCAACCCTATCAACCAAGGCCGGAGGAAGACTATAAATTGATGAGTACCAAAGGCACCCAACAAGATCCAATTTGCTGTTCATCTGGGGGAAGCACCTCTTCGTTGGATTTGACTGTCATAAGACCTTATGAACCTACCTATGGTCCACCAGAGTCCGATGCTGATCTGGCCTCATCAGAATCATCCTCAATTCTGCCAGACTTCAGATTTGGGCAGTTGCCTTCTCCGCAAGATTTCACAGTTCCAGTCGAGTGCCAACCGTATGGTCCAGTTCCTGAACCTATGGAAGTTGTACAGGAGGTCCTGGAGCAGGCCTCCACCCAATTATTGACGGATTCCGATTTGGATTCAAGCTTTAGTTTCCTCCGATCACAACCAACCTCACCACTCGTCTCCACTCCCTCTTTAGCCACCCCAGTCAGAGAAGTAATGCTGCGAGAAAGACAGGATGACGAAGATATCCTGCAGCAACTGTTGCCAACAGCTATTCCGCTGGAGATAGACCTCACCCACCCTGCCAGTGAGTGGGACCACATCCCCCTGACACAACAGAGTAGAAGCCCAAGTCTGCCAAAGGAATCTTCTTCTAGTTCGTCCAGTTCTTCCAGTTCTACTTGCCATCACCTGGAGAACCTACAAGAGATTATAAGCACAGGTAATTGTGGATTGACGGTCGAGGTGGGTAAGGTTCAGGACCAGCTCCGTAACCTTACCAACCTCGTGACCACCATGTCAGCACAGATACAGGGCTTGAGGAGCGTGGTTAGGCAGCAGGGAGAGGAAATACGGGGCTTGAAGAGTGACGACGGTTTTACCAGATTTGGAAGAAGAAGACCTTACGGAAATACATACAGCAGGAGCCAGAGACCGCAGACACCCTGGAGGAATTAAACTTTTGTTAAAGGTACTTTCATTGTAAATTTTGTTTTAATTAGAATGTATTAAGTATGTTTTTTTTTTGATAAGTAAAAATAAAAAAAAAATGATTTTTTTTAATAATGAGAAATATTTTGAACAGATAATGATCAGTAATTTCTAAAAATTAATACCTTTTGAGATTTATCTCCCTTTGGCTACTTTGAATTTGTTTTCCAACTTTAATTTTTGGGGTCTGAGTCTCTGAGGTCTGTTTGGAGTGTGGTCTTTCCTTTCCCTGGTGCCTACAAATATTAATATTATATACTTTATATAAATTCCAATATATAAAACTGTTTTTATAAACAAATCAATTTTAATGTAGGGATAATAACCATTTCTATTTAACTGTAGATCTAGTTTTACAGTATTTAAAACATCTACTGTCATCAGTAGCCACTGATTCACTGTTGATACGGTTTGTCGAAGTATCATGTTATTAAAATAATTGTTAGGGTCAGTATTTTCTGACAGTTGCTTAAATTGATTTTTTTAATGTCGAATCAGTACAAACTCAAAAATTGTCCTGGGGAATAGAAGGGTGGATTTTTGAAACAGTGTAGAAGGTTTGCTCATAGTTTTTGTCGAGATGACAAAAGGATAATATTTAGCTCAGCCATGTTGTGTTCAAATATGTGTTCAAATTTTTAATTAGAATTTAGACTAATTAAAGGAGTCAAGGATAATGTGTGTGAATTAATTATTATTAAAATATGTGTATCAGGAAGAAAATGCTTACCATTGTTGGTTAACTGTTTTTTTATTTCAATTGTTGATATAAATTTTCTCTTGGGTGAACTGTGAAGAAAATTTAAATAGATATATATAATATGTTTGAGTGATCATGATTGAAGCATAAGCATATATGATGAGCAATAAGGAGAGGATAATTTATTTGATAAATTTTTAAGAAGAATGAAAGATTGTGTGAAATTGACTGTATTTAATTATTTATTGAATCTGTTATTGTTAAAGTTTCATATTTTTGCTAAGGTAGAATAGGTAAATAAATCATGTTTGAAGCATAAATTCCGAGCTGTAACTGACAATTAAATGATTTTGTCGAATTTGTGAGGACACGAAATTTCAAAAGGGGGGATAAAATGTAGCAAGGTACCCCCACCCTCTTTATTTTTGGTAAGAACACCCCTCCCCTCTTTTGTTTTTGTAAACAACAAAGAGTATTTTATTTGTAGGTGTAATGCTGTTTTATGACAAGAGTTATATACTGTGGTCTAGACCGCTGGCCAAAACAAAATTGGCTTTATAAATATCTTATAATTGTTTACATATGAGATTCTGTAATGTTTCTGAAGTTTCATTGTTGACATTTTTTTTGTTTATGTTTTGAACATGTTCAACAATTTCTATTTATAGCTTGGGGCTCTCACATATTGCTTCTAAGACTTTCTGGGTATAATAACTGTGTATAACTATAGTAGTCAGAGTATGCTTTTAGAATATTGATGTAGTTTTACCTGAAATATGTTTTTCAGGCCGTCTATATATTTTGAGATTTTCCCTCGTTGTAAAAGTTGCAGAAGACGTTCATTCACACGGACTTTTAGTAATAATTGGGCCATGTCAGCTAAAATTACTTATACAAGTATTTTCCTGAAGTCGAATTGACTTTCAGAATTCATATAAGATCAGTGAGAAGTTGTAAATTACGGCTTAATCTGTCAAACATCGTGTGCAACTTCTGCCATCCTCGCAATCCGCCATTGTTAACAAGTACGGTCTGCGATTCGATTGGCTGGGAAAACTAAAATTCTTTATTTTTATTCTTTTATTAAAATAACTTTGTACAATATACCATTTTTATGTACATACAAGAATATATATGTGAAACTTATTTTAAAATATGTTTTAATAATCAAATGTTCGATTCTGCTGTGTCAGTAGCACTGTAGCACACTAGCGCACATTTGAACTCTCGTAAGGTCAACGGTGTACTTGTGCAGATGATTTGATTGGTTATCGATCTGCAAATGCACAGTTGACCTAAAAGGGGTGAAATGTGCGGCGCGGGTAGTATAAAAAGGGCCCGAAAACGCTACTTCTACGTCACTTTTCCCATTTTGGCATAAGGAAGGACTCTGTCAAATTTATTCCAAAGAAAAGTAAGACCAGTTATTTTATATAGAAAATATTTAACGTTAACGTTTATCTCTTATAGGAAACGTTATTTTATTCCTTTTTGGAACTTTTAAATGAAAAGTGCATTAATAACAATGCTTTACTAAATTTAGATATTCTATTTGGAAATTATAAAAATGTTTAAATTCACGTTCACGGCAAGGAACAATTATTTAGAAAAGTAATAAAAACTTTTAGAAAAGTTGTTTAACAGAGTCCTGTAAAATTTAAACTTTAGAACAAATAAATAAAGATTCAGAGTCAGAAAGATTATTATTTATTTAGGTTTTCTATACATAGAAGATTGACAGTGTAAACTGGTTAAACATTACATCGTATGTGTTTAGATTCTAAACACTTAGGGAAATACTCAGATACACCTTTATTATTATAAGTATAGTTATAATAACCTGTACAGTTTGCTTATAGGTTATTTTGTGACCCGTTACTAGTAAATTTCTAGTACCCTTGTCCTCTATTTTGGACTTTCATTATTTGTAAAGACTTCAAATATACGTTACTGGTAATGTCTCCAGTATAAATGTTATTAAAAATTACCCCTTTTAGTGACCAAACACCTTAGCAAACTGTACCTTAATATATTTACATGTATATATATGTATTGTGATCTCAGTATCTGTGCATCTGGAGAAAAACTAAATATTTTATTTAAGATAGCTCATGAAATAGCTCTGGTACAGTCAATCTAGCATTTTAATGTTTGTCAAATTGAGTAATATATTGAATTTTTGAATGAACATTCTGCCTTAGCAAAATGTTGAAATAAAGTATTGAAACTTGAAACGTATCCATTTTTATTAACATAGACTTATATAGACAGCAGACCTAGATTATATTATTTTTCGGTGTTCATCAATTAATTGGTCAGTGGTGCTTTTGGTCAGTTCTGGAATAGTTTCATGGTCTAATAGTGTTTGGAGATTTTGGTGGTCATTGATACCCTCTATCATCAAAACCCCTTGCGCGCTACAGTATCTACGTCCAATAAAGCATCGTGTATCGTACTCTTATGCCTTTTCGCAAGATAAAATTATGGTCTATATAAAACTGAATCCTCAGTCATATAAATGACCTTGATTGCACGAAATGTTTAAGAAAACGAATAGGAAAATATCACAGATTTTGTTATTCCCACGTTTGTACCACAAACGGTGTCGAATTTACTTGATAAGGTATGAAGAAAAACGTCTGTTTGGTTATTAGTAACATTCAAATTCTATCAATTTTATGTTATCTGTAGCCAAATATTTATTTTTTCAAAAGAATGAGTTTACTGAAGAAAAGAATAAAAATATAATTTTTAAACATTAATATCTCTTATATATGGAGCCCGATAAGAGACATATTATATGTATAATCCCATGGATTTGGAACGGATTAAAAAATTATATAACATGTCCCTTCCCGGCTTCCGTATTACTTATATGTGATTTTTCAAAGCATAATTTTGCTGAAAGAAAAAAAACCAAGAAAGATGATGATTTATAACTATCCTCCATTAGAAATATAGAGTAGTCTCTTTTTATCAACAAGTTAAACTTTGGTACACGCCGATAATTTATTCTTAACTCACGTACCCAAATTGACACGGGAGATTTTATCATATATCTTCTTTTTCCGATTTATTCTTAAGATTTTAGCACCTCATTAATCTCTCTATTCTTTATTTTGTTGTATTTTTCTCTAATTTTTATTTTTGTTGTTGTCCAATTTCCTCTTAATTCTTTTTTTATTGTTCATTTTTCCTTATTCTTTATATTATTTTGCCCATGTAAGCCCCCATCTATACCCTCACATCCCATTAGAATTATTAAGTTGCTATAATTAACCAGATACAGCGTTGTCATTAATTTGGATTTTTCTTATATTTTATCGCCCTAAAAGTACATGGTTACCAACAAATGTAAACACAAAGATGTTGCATGTTACAATTTTTTTTTGCAGGATTACTGCGTATTCATTTATCATTCTAATTTGGATATGGATATTCATTAAAGGTACAGTCATGCATTTGCTTTTTTAGAATAGTTTGAATACAATTTTTAATTTTTAACAGTAAAATGTATATAAATGTAATCAGCTATCAATACAAAGCTTCTAGGCAATATTTCACCAATAAATTTCTTAATTACCACTGACTTCCAGAATGCATATGGTACTAAGAGTTGACTTTTTATGGTATCTCTGGTGTCCTCCTTAATATCAATGGGCACAGGACTATCATATTATCGTGTCGATCCTTGTAAGTTTTGTAAGGTGTTATTTGGGAATTACTGTAGATAAATGTAGTTATGCCAACTTTACGAATCTGATAGAGGTTAAAAAAAATTACAAAGTTGAGTGAATTTTTTATATGTTCAACTACAAGCTTAAGAGGGACGAAAGATACCAGCGGGATAGTCAAACTCATAGATCAAAAATAAACTGACAACACCATGGCTAAAAATAAAAAAGACAAACAGACAAATAATAGTACAAAAGAAACCACGTAGAAAATTTAAGACTAAGCAATACGAACCCAACCAAAAACTTGGGTGATCTCAGGTGCTCCGAAAGGGTAGGCAGTTCCTGCTCCACATGTGGAACCCGTCGTGTTGCTTATATTATTACAAATCCGGTAAATAGTCTAATTCGGTAGGTCGCATTCGTGAAAAGGGAAGGGTATTGTAGCTACGACATAAGGAACATATCTGATATCATCTGTGAAACAGTTATTCGAAAACGGTCAACCAACTCGTGATGGCGTCCGTAAAATTTACGAAGAGATTTTTTCATCTTCACCATTTGGAACTCTTGGTTTAATAGCTTCCTTGTGAGCAGCAATACCCTATCAAGGTAATCATGATAGGAAATACAAGCCCGGGCATATCGAATCAATTGGAAGATATAAACTCTGTATGCTATAGCATGTACACATGGGAATAAAGACAATGTAGAACGTTTGATATTGAAAAAAATGCAATATAGA
The DNA here is from genome assembly GCF_963676685.1 of Mytilus edulis. Taxonomy (NCBI): domain Eukaryota; kingdom Metazoa; phylum Mollusca; class Bivalvia; order Mytilida; family Mytilidae; genus Mytilus; species Mytilus edulis. Next base: position 56,425,155 of record NC_092344.1, read on the forward strand.
TACTGTAAATATTCATGGACTTTCTTTCTCCTCTACATATAGCTGTGCGTAGTGACTCCATCGAGATAGTACAAACTCTAATTCAAAGCGGATGTGATATAAACTTATGTAATGTCAATAAGCAAACACCTCTTTTCTGTGCATGTGATATGGGTATTTGTTGAGCAGTTCAATTGTTGTTAAATGCAGGCTGTGATACAAACATCTGCAATTCAGATGGTTTGACACCACTAGAAATTGCAAAGGTCAAAGTTTTTTCAGACATTGTTTCATTTTTTAGCGAGAAAAAAGAGCCCAACGAGATTGAAATAATATATTCAAGAATCTAAAACATGAATGAGTAGACAATTTTACATTTTTTAAATCTTTTAAAGAACGACTATGTGGAAGTTTCCAGGAAAACGACTTGTTGACAAAATACTAACATACATTGGCTCGTACATCGTGTATTGCTGAAAAAGCCTTACTGTCAGAAATATTAAGATATGGGGCAAGATTTTTACACCAAAAGATATTTGTTTCATCATGTTTAATTTGCATTTTATAAAGATGTTAACGTCAAAATTATCTTCTCGTTATACAACTTCTTATTTTTAGTCATAAAAATAACTAAAAATAGAGACCACGGGAATAAGCTCTCAAAATATGACAAATTCATTCACATGGCAGGATTGTACAGTATTTTTCTCTGTATCTTTAAAATGTATCTAATGTATCTACTACCAATAAAGCATCGTGTATCGTACTCTTATCCCTTTTCGCAAGATAAATTTATGGTCTCTATAAAACTGAATCCTCAGACATATAAATGACCTTGATTGCACGAAATGTTTAAGAAAACGAACAGGAAAATATCACAGATTTTGTTATTCCCACGTTTGTACCACAAACGGTGTCGAATTTACTTGATAAGGTATAAAGAAAAATGCCTGCTTGATTATTAGTAACATTCAAATTCTATCAATTTTATGTTATCTGTAGCCAAATATTTATTTTCAAAAGAATGAGTTAACTGAAGAAAAGAATAGAAATATAATTTTTAAACCATTAATATCTCTTATATACGGAGCCCGGGAAGGGACATGTTATATGTATAATCCCACGGATTAGGAACGGATTAAAAAATGATATAACATGTCCCTTCCCGGCCTCCGTATTACTTATATGTGATTTTTCAAAGCATAATTTTGCTGAAAGAAAAAAACAAGAAAGATGATGATTTATAACTGTCCTCTATTATAAATATAGAGTAGTCTGCGTATTGTTATGCGTTTACTTGTCTACATTGGCTAGAGGTATAGGGGGAGGGTTGAGATCTCACAAACATGTTTAACCCCGCCGCATTTTTGCGCCTGTCCCAAGTCAGGAGCCTCTGGCCTTTGTTAGTCTTGTATTATTTTAATTCTAGTTTCTTGTGTACAATTTGGAAATTAGTATGGCGTTCATTATCACTGAACTAGTATATATTTGTGTAGGGGCCAGTTGAAGGACGTCTCCGGGTGCGGGAATTTTTCGTTACATTGAAGACCTGTTGGTGACCTTCTGCTGTTGTTTTTTTTCTATGGTCGGGTTGTTGTCTCTTTGGCACATTCCCCATTTCCATTCTCAATTTTATCTTTTTATCAACAAGTTAAACTTTGATACACGCCGATAATTTATTCTTAGCTCACGTACCCAAATTGACACGGGAGATTTTATTATATATCTTCTTTTTCCCGATTGATTCTTAACATTTTAGCACCTCATTAATCTTTCTATTCTTTATGTTTTGGTAATTTTCTCTAATTTTTATTTTTGTTGTTGTCCAAATTTCTCTTAATTCTTTTTTTATTGTTCATTTTTCCTTATTCTTTATATTATTCTGCCCATGTAAGCCCCCATCACATACCCTCACATCCCATTAAAATTATTAAGTTGCTATAATTAACCAGATACAGCGTTGTCATTAATTTGGATTTTTCTTATATTTTATCGCCCTAAAAGTACATGGTTACCAACAAATGTAAACACAAAGATTTTGCATGTTACACATTTTTTTTTGCAGGATTACTGCGTATTCATGTATCATTCTAATTTGGATATGGATATTCATTAAAGGTACAGTCATGCATTTGCTTTTTTAGAATAGTTTGAATACAATTTTTAATTTTTAACAGTAAAATGTAAATAAATGTAATCAGCTATCAATACAAAGCTTCTAGGCAGTATTTCACCAATAAATTTCTTAATTACCACTGACTTCCAGAATGCATATGGTACTAAGAGTTGACTTTTTATGGTATCTCTGGTGTCCTCCTTAATATCAATGGGCACAGGACTATCATATTATCGTGTCGATCCTTGTAAGTTTTGTAAGGTGTTATTTGGGAATTACTGTAGATAAATGTAGTTATGCCAACTTTACGAATCTGATAGAGGTTAAAAAAAATTACAAAGTTGAGTGAATTTTTTATATGTTCAACTACAAGCATAAGAGGGACGAAAGATACCAGCGGGATAGTCAAACTCATAGATCGAAAATAAACTGACAACACCATGGCTAAAAATAAAAAAGACAAACAGACAAATAATAGTACAAAAGAAACCACGTAGAAAATTTAAGACTAAGCAATACGAACCCAACCAAAAACTCTGGGTGATCTCAGGTGCTCCAAAAGGGTAGGCAGTTCCTGCTCCACATGTGGAACCCGTCGTGTTGCTTATATGATTACAAATCCGGTAAATAGTCTAATTCGGTAGGTCGCATTCGTGAAAAGGGAAGGGTATTGTAGCTACGACATAAGGAACATTTATACCACACAGTTTCTCCATGAAGGTATACTATAAATAACTAAGTTGTGACATAGTTAAGGACTCATTGATTACCGTCTGTAGGTTACAACTGGTATACACTTGTAATTGACCTTAATGACCTGTACCAAGTCTGTAATTAAGTGGCTGGTGGTGCTATAACAGAGACAAAATGCCTGACTGAAACGAATACATTTCAACAGAGAAAAACTGACAAATATAAAAGATATATAAATTTATTACAAAAAATAAAATTATATAGGTATTGCCCTTGGGAAATCATCTCAGCTAATTTTGAAAATATTTTTGCTAATTATGAAAATATTTTCCCGTCGAATTCCCTGAATCCTGAGCTGTTGTAAAGCGTAGTTTGCGCGAACTATTGATGCTTGCGAAACAGTGGTTGACAGGAAATTCGACGTGACTTGTCCTATCAACTGTAGTATAACTAATGAAATGTGAGTTGTAAGTTGATAGAACTTGGGGGATAAAAAATTGTCATTTAAAAGACTGACCAGTGATAAAAAATGCAATGAATGGCATTGCAGAGGTATTGCTACGTAGCTGAGATCTCCCCGTCACATGCGGAATGAAGGCTGGCTGTCAGGGGCAGGTTGGAGGGATTATTTTTGGTAAGACAAGAACTGCTAACGAAACTGATCAAAAGAAGAAGACAGCGTTATCTATCAAAATAATTTCAATAATGATTATTTTAACGCCTATGGTCTGACCGCTATCTGACTGCTAAGCTATAAAATTCTCGACGAGACACAGAAACAAAAACAATCACCCGAAAGTCGTTATGGATCATTAAGAGAAGAACTTCTCAAACGAGCAATAAAATGCAGCTGTCGAAACAATTATAAACCAAATTATATGCTATATATTCAAATAATTTAACATTTATACCACACAGTTTCTCCATGAAGGTATACTATAAATAACTAAGTTGTGACATAGTTAAGGACTCATTGATTACCGTCTGTAGGTTACAACTGGTATACACTTGTAATTGACCTTAATGACCTGTACCAAGTCTGTAATTAAGTGGCTGGTGGTGCTATAACAGAGACAAAATGCCTGACTGAAACGAATAGATTTCAACAGAGAAAAACTGACAAATATAAAAGATATATAAATTTATTACAAAAAATAAAATTATATAGGTATTGCCCTTGGGAAATCATCTCAGCTAATTTTGAAAATATTTTTGCTAATTATGAAAATATTTTCCCGTCGAATTCCCTGAATCCTGAGCTGTTGTAAAGCGTAGTTTGCGCGAACTATTGATGCTTGCGAAACAGTGGTTGACAGGAAATTCGACGTGACTTGTCCTATCAACTGTAGTATAACTAATGAAATGTGAGTTGTAAGTTGATAGAACTTGGGGGATAAAAAATTGTCATTTAAAAGACTGACCAGTGATAAAAAATGCAATGAATGGCCATTGCTCAGATTATATGAAAAATTATAAAAAAAATATATATGAGCTGAGAAATCCCCCAAGTGGTAAGATTTTAAGTGAGGTGGAAATCAAAAGGGGGTATAAAGGGAGCCTTCAAGTCGCATGTGCTGAAAAAGTATTAGAGAGAGAGAGAGAGAGAAACAAAATGAATATATACAAATATGATGCACAACACATAACTGTAAAGTTTGAATGTATCTAGAAAAATAAAACAGCAACTCGTCACATGGCTGAATATTAAGAAAATTATAAGGTTCACATGTGTTTCTTTTCACATTCCAAGCAGGCTCTACATTGAAATACGCGTTTTTTGGCTAAAAACTCAATGACACAAGTTCTGTAAACACAGTGAAATATAAATCCAACTTGTATCAGGTGAAAACAGCAACTCTTCGAACGGCTGAATATTCTATGAAATCGGTAAATTCGAATTCAAATAATTGTCACTATATAGATAAGACTTAAAGTTAAAATACATTGTTCTTCTGCTAAACGATAATGTACAAATATAAGTCCAAGTGTATCGCAAGACAAAACAGCAACTCTTCGTATGGCTGAATACTTCATAACAAGTATAGTAATTCGCATAAAAGTTCTGTAATGGTCAACAAGTTCACATTAAAGTTCATTGTCCTTGGTAATCCATTCAAGTTCGATAATGTCCACATATCAAATATCACTCAGGTATTTTTAGACAATGTCAAAGACTTCTGTGCTTTTCGAATAGTGTCATTGGAAATACGAATATAACGACAATAACTGTCTGATGTCCACCGACCAAGTGTTTTGATAAGATGATCTTGAATATTAACGGATCCTGCCGATGTACTGGCACCAATTCTAAAGGAATGACCATTGTATAAGCTTGAGTTGTACCCACAAATATCTAGTACATGTCTTAGACTTCTGATGAAAAAGTCCCGGTCTAAAGCGTTACCATTCTCTTTGACAAACAATGGATCTGAAAAACAAAAAGATGCTTCTCTACCCTTCCTGATTGCAATATACTTTTGGACAGCAGAGAAAGGACAAATGGTATGATCAGATTTGTGAAGCTGTATACTGACACCTTTACGAAAAGGATCTGTTTTTGAGGTTTTAAGGTGTAAAATAGCATAAGAATCGAGAATCTCAACATCCGTTACACTTAGATTTACAGTAGAATCAAAATGTTTTGAAACTGTAAATTCACCACATCTAAGAAATCCAAAAAAGGCTACTGTACAGGCCGTTTCTAACATACAATCAGTAAAGGTAGAGAAAACACCTGCTCTAAGAGAATTGCAAATTCTCCCAAGTACCTGAAAAGTAATAGGAAGACGTGGTTTTGAATTATGCTCTCCTTGTATACGTTTGACGGCGCGCATTATCATATTGAGTCTAAGGAGTGTCGATTCATTTGTATAATCAAATGGATGGTCACAGTTACTTTGGATATAATAAAACCGAATTCCACATAAATACAATTTAATGGTTGTATGTAAAAGTCTCAAGTTTTTGTAACAATGTGCGACAAAATAAATCAAAATATCCTCAGAAATCGGAGGCATAGGTTTACCTAACCAGACAACCCCGTTATTAGCCAGAAATGCAGTATAAGCTCGATATCCAACTTTATACGTCTGAGATGTTCTAGTTGATAACACATGTCGCCATAAATCCGATACTGTAGACTTTAATGCCACATTACTCGTGAGACTGGCGGGCACTTGTGAGGTACTTTGTCCGCTAAAGGTGCAAGTATCTTGAACCGCTCTAGCTGTAAACGAGAAAGAGAGTCACTGATATTATTCTGAACTCCAGGAACGTGTTCGGCGCGAAAACAAAAATTATTTATACATGCATACAAAGTAAGAGTTCTCATAAGTTTCATTATCAATAAACATCTGGAACGACCTTTATTAACAATATGTACGGTGGCTTCATTGTCACATCGAAATAAGATTCTTTTAGTTGTCCATGAATGACCCCATAAGATGGCTGCAACGACTATAGGATAGAGTTCTAGAAAAGCCATGGAAAATTTCTTTTCGCATGGAGAATTTAAATCATCCGGCCAAGGAGAACAAAACCATTTTCCCTTGAAATAGCCACCATAACCAATGGTAGAAGCCGCATCTGTATATAGTTCGATATCCCTAACACTAGTATAGTCAGAATCATAAAACATATTAATGCCATTCCAGTTTACCAAAAACGAGTACCAAAAACGCAAATCGGTACGACATTCATCGGTCAAATATATTTTGTCTTTGAGATCCTTGACAGTTGTTGATAAAGATATTAGGTATGAGACAAAAGAACGACCCGGAATTATAACCCGCATAGCAAAATTTAAATGCCCTAACAATTGTAGAAGTTCACGTTTAGTACAAGATTGTCTGTTTAAAAACTTCTTGATAAATTCACTTATGCGACTTGTTTTATCTAAAGGCAAGCGGGTCTCCATCTTTTCCGTATCAAGTATAATACCCAAATATTCGATAACTGTACAAGGGCCTACAACCTTGTGTTTAGCCAGTGGAATATTAAGTCTTTTAAAAAGAGTAGTCATTAATGCCATAGTTCTCTCTGCGCAAGAATCAGGTTTATCTATAGTCAAGAAATCGTCTAAAAGATGAAATATATATTCAATTTTGTAGATATTAGTAGCAATCCAACAAATCGCTCTGGATAAGTTATCGAAAATAATTGGCGAGCTTCTACAACCAAACGCTAGTCTATTAAAGAAAAAGTATTCTTTACACCATTTAATGCAAAATAAATGCCACTGGTCCTTTCTTATACCTAATTGTTTGAAAGCGGCCTCTATATCGAACTTTGAACACAATGAAAAACGACCTAATTTTCGTATAACTTTGATTGCATCATCTATTCTGACATACGTCATTGAACAATCTTCCTTACTGATCAAGTCGTTAATACTACAATTATCATCATCGTCATGTGGGGCTGATAAATCCAATATAAGACGCTTTTTCCCGGAGTACTTTCCGACAGCAAGTCCCAAAGGGCTGACTCGATAATAGTTAAACGGTGGAATTTTATACGGACCTGACAAGAAACCTTTTTCACATTCTTTGTTAATAAGTTCCCGCACAGATAAAGGTTGAGAGCGAGCAGAAAAGTTATTCTTACATTCAAGTGTCGGTAAATCAGTGCATTTAATCATAGTGTCAAAACCCTCGTTAATACCACTACAAAGATAATTAACAAAATTTATATCTGGATGCGTTTGCAATAAATCACGTAACAAGTTAACATTGATAGGTGAATTTTCGATAACAGGAATTGTTACTAGTCATTTTGTATTTTCGTTGATTGTAGTCGACCCTCTAGAAGATTTGTTCCTTTGAGTATCTTTGTTGCAGTTAAAGGCGGAATGAAAAGCGAAACAAGAACTGCAAATATGAGTCAAAGAACAACCCGGTCTGGCACACCCCCTTGCCGTGTTATAGTTATTGCAGACCTCTTTCCCATCGTGCAAAACTCGTGTTCTGCCCCTCCTATCGACGCGATCGGAAGATGGTCTATTCCTCGGATAAGTACTACGTTCTACTGATTGAGAAGAAAGAGGGCAAAAATTTGTTCCGTGATCAATAGCGTAACAAAGTCTACAAACTTCTGGCCTTGCATGAGGTGCTAAAAGCGTAAGAATGTCATTGTCTTTAACTCCCCAGTCAAATTTAACTTTGAAATCGCGAAGTGCAGTTGCAGCTTTGGCAGCAAAAAGCTTATGATATTCGTAAAATTTTTCACCGTAGCTAGATTCAATTTGTAAAATGTTAGCTAAGTAACAATCTAATTCTTCATTGCGTTGAGGAAAAACCCTACACATGACGCGTTTATATTTGCCAAAAGCGCAAACGAACTCTTTAATAGTGAGCGTTCTATGTAGCCGGATATCCTTTTTTCCTGGCAAATTAATTTCAAGACCACTGCTAGTAAGTAAAGTACTAGCTGCCTGAACGGATTCGTAATCTTTCATAAGTAATCCGGCTAAATTAACGTCCCTACCTTCAATAATTTGCTTTTTAAGCGCTGGTGAAATTATATCCAAAAAAGGAACAGATGATGACGGCACTCCGTTAATAGTAGCTGTAGATGTGTTAAGGGTGGGATTTATCGCTTTCACTAGGAGAAACACCGTACCATTTGTATAATGAAAACACATGCTCATCTGCTGTGTGCACTTGTTGAAATCTATTTCGTCTTGAATCTTGTATATTCCCGGAAAAATCCGCTGATAAAGAAGTATTAGAATTATTCCTATTTGTGTTAGAATTCATTGAATCCCTTAATCCTATAACAACTTCGGTTAAATTTCCGATCAAAAGTGGAAGCTCATTAGACGAATTACTGGTCACATTAGGTAAAGTTGGCGAGACTTCCTGGTCTTCATTTGACAATTGTTCAGGTTCGGAAACTGATTTGAGATTATCAAAATAAATTTGTTGTAACACTGTTTTACTTAATTTTGAAGTAATGTTTATTCCAATATTTGTCAGTTCTTCTTTGAACTTCTTAACTGTCCAAGACGAACAGTCATTTTCTTGTCTGCTGCTTTCAATTGAATCCGGAGAAAACCGACTTGTAGATTTCCTTTTTCTCCGAGAAGCCATAATGTTAAGTAATCCGTAAAAAACATTCAAAAGTTAAAACTAAACTTTGCATATATATTAAAAGTGTTGTATTAATTCCAGAATATTATTTTTGGTAAGACAAGAACTGCTAACGAAACTGATCAAAAGAAGAAGACAGCGTTATCTATCAAAATAATTTCAATAATGATTATTTTAACGCCTATGGTCTGACCGCTATCTGACTGCTAAGCTATAAAATTCTCGACGAGACACAGAAACAAAAACAATCACCCGAAAGTCGTTATGGATCATTAAGAGAAGAACTTCTCAAACGAGCAATAAAATGCAGCTGTCGAAACAATTATAAACCAAATTATATGCTATATATTCAAATAATTTAACATATCTGATATCATCTGTGAAACAGTTATTCGAAAACGGTCAACCAACTCGTGATAGCGTCCGTAAAATTTACGAAGAGATTTTTTCATCTTCACCATTTGGAACTCTTGGTTTAATAGCTTCCTTGTGAGCAGCAATACCCTATCAAGGTAATCATGATAGGAAATACAAGCCCGGGCATATCGTATCAATTGGAAGATATAAACTCTGTATGCAGGCGCTGCTGGAATGTTGCTACATAGAAATGGAAAGTTTACAATTGGGAAGCTGTAATCATCTCTTATGTCGTAAAATTTTGTTTTCAACCGAAGTACATAGCCCAAAAAAACCACTGTAATTTAAATTTATTTGTACTACCCATTAATCTTACAATACTTTATTGGTGGTCCACAATCTTTCTCATATTTAATTTTAAGTAAAATCTAGCCACTCCTTTATGGACAACTATAGCAGTTTTCTCAAATATAACTATTTTAGAAGAAAACGAACACAGTTTTCTATCAACTGAGATTTTGAATTTAAACACACTTTTCTTTCGTTCCATACACAGAAATACAATTATTGAGATGCTCATAATAACTAAATTTGCAATCTACGTGTCAATATCTATCTTCCCGTACCTTTCTTTCCGTACAATGTGAACAATTTAACGAGAAATTAAACAATTTCGAGGCAAGTTTCACTCAATTCGTCATTTTGACATGCATTTTGACTTATTTCTCCGTTAATATAGAACGGTTGTAGAAAATATTGCATCTCACAATAGAAAAATAGTTGTATATGTATATATATATTCTAAGATATCATAAAAAAAATAAAAAAAAATAAGGAGAAACCTACCTTTCTTTTGTCTATTGGTGTACCGTCATTGTGCCGGATGTTAGATACCATCGAGTCCGAGCAAATTTTGCCGGTGTGGTATAGACACAGTGTAAATGATTAACATCTGTTTTACTAACCATGTTAACACTTGAAGTGAGCTTTTATAACTAAATGTTTTTTTTAAATTGGATATGTTACTTTTACAATTTCACTCGAAGGTGGGAATAATGTTTTAAATTGGTCATACAATACTTGGTCATGTTTTATTATCAATCAAAACACTCGGCTGCGCCTCGGGCTTTAAGTATTAATAAAACATGACCAAGTATTATCCAACCTATACATAACGCATGTAAATAAAGATATTTGTACTTAGCAGTAAGTAGTTTATTATGATAATTGACGGGTTTATTTTCATTTATAGATGTATTTCAACTGCATTCAAAAGTCAGTTGGATCAAACTATACCGTTATCATTATAAGTGATGTTGGACAGTTGAGAATCAGTTGACATGTGTTGTCTGGTGAGTGAATATGTGGACACTTTTAAATATGTATAGTTTTTATGGAAAGTTGTTGTTATATTAATTATATTTTCAAGATATCAATTAATTTTTATAAGATATTTTTGAATGAATAATCTAAATGAAAAAAAATATATCATCGTAAAAAGATCTCTGATAAATCATTTAAGGTATCTAAACATTCAAAAATATAAGTTGTCTTGCATAAATAAATTAGTTCAAATATCTTATAATCAATAATATAAGATGTCATGTATTGCTTAAAAGAAATCTCTTGTCAAGTTTATAAGATATCTTATAAACTATACAGTATATCTCATAAAGCATTTGTAAAAACGATTTATCATATACTTAGCATTGATATGATAGCTTTTGAATATGTGTAATGAGCGGAAGTACACCAGCCATAATTTCCCACCCGGGCTGATAACCCATATCAGGTGCATCTCGTGCACAAAACTCATAATAGTGCCTCTTGTGCAAGTTACTTCCGGTATTTCCGGTATCAGTTGTTTACTTTTCCATTGTGACGTCAGATATTTTTATGACGACGTAAACATTTTCGGGAACTTTTGTGGGGATAGTTTAGTACTTGCATTTGCTAACAAATGCCATTGACAATTATGAATTATGTTATAGTGCAACAAACATGGAGTATTAATGATCATAAAACTCTTTCAAATTTTCAATTTTTCAAAATGCCTCTAAAGGAAATAGTAACATAAATGAATATGGAGGTAGTGATGTTATTGTTGGGCAATTATAGTGTATTTGTTGGATCCATAATATACTTTTTATAAAGTTTTTATAAAAAAGAAGATGTGGTATGATTGCCTATGAGACAACTGTCCACAAGGTACCAAAATGACACAGACATTAACAACTATAGGTCACCGTACGGCCTTCAACAATGAGCAAATCCCATACCGCATAGTCAGCTATAAAAGACCCTGATATGACAATGTAAAACAATTCAAACGAGAAAACTGTTTTAGTTATTTTATTTGTTAATTTGTCATACATAAAACAGTTGTCGGAAGTATATGATAAAGGGATTAATACATGGCCCTTCCCATATCGGCCCGGGTATCATCCCTCGACCCATATCAGCACCTCGACTACGTCTCGGGCTGATATGGGGGTCTCGGGATGATACCCGGGCCGATATGGAAAAGGCCATGTATCAATCTCTATAGATTTACTGATTAATCAGTTATCTTTTAAACAATATAACATTAGTTTACAAGATATCTTATGAAGTGAGTAAGATATTAAGCATATGTAAGATATCATAATTATTTTATAAGATATGTTTTGAAATTAAAAACGGCTTGCTATACCTTTACGTATTAAATTGTTATTTCACATATTTTTCTATGGCTAATTCTCAATGAAAAATATCTGATAATAGAAATTATAAATCTCCGAGGAATAGCCATCACTGCTCAAAGATGCATTTGTTCATGGTTAAATCTTAATCATACGTTCCATACTTATTTCTGATATGATTCAAATTCGAAACATCTACCTTAAGTCTACATGTTTTTGTACTTTTAAGACACTTAGAATTTAACCCAAAAGATTTATAAAGACCAATTTTTTTTATATAATTAATATTAGGCAGTAAAGTGTTCTAACAGTTTTAGTAATTTACCTGTTATGCGTATTATCTGAATACGGCCTAATCCATAGATAAAAACTTTAAACAACAAATTGTTTCAATATTACAAGATGTGCATCAACAGCTCCCAAAAGTCCAAATCGCTCATGTGTTAGATGTATACCATTGTGATATCTATTTTTACCTTAATTTAATCAGTTGTATTTAAATAATTACATTAGATGTATGTTTCATTATAATACGTCATTCTGATTGGCCAACTGCACATCTCGTGGTATTCCTGAAACAATTGTATTAGACAATAACATTTATCATTCATGATGACACGAGGTCCCACAATAAAGTGCACAGGTAAATTAAATGAAAACTTGATAAAAATCGTGTTTTCATGATTCTAGCTAAAAAAATGTAATTATAAGTATTGAATGCTTCTTTTTGTAACTTTATAGGGTTGTAAAAGCGTTGACCGTGCGCACATTTTTAGTATGAAGCGCTTCCGCGCTTCATACAAAATGTACTTCGGTCAACGCTTTTACACCCCAATAAATTTACAAAAAGCAGCATTTTTTGATTTTTGATTTTGATAAAAATTTCAATATACATTTCTATATCAAATACTAGTATATCAAAATTGACAAAGGCCCGGGTAACCGGTTATAAATTTTAGTATTCAATATTCGGTCCTTCCGACGTTTAATAATTTACAACACTTAATAAAACTAATTTCTAGTTAATTACAAGCATGAAGTTTGATCTTAATACTACTTTATAAGTATACTAATTTACATCGCAAACATTTGTCCACATCGACAGGAAATCTGTTCTATTGATGTAACCATCTGTGTTATGAACTATCCAGTTCCGATAATATTTTATCCGAGATAAATCTGCTTCTTCACTGGTCAATGCTGCTGCTGGAAGTATATCCTCTATTTTCATCTTTTGTAAATTGCGCAGTAAACAAATCATTAGAGTTAGATCCATATCCGATGACCTCACTGTCGCTGTTCCTATAATATAACTTTTAACCTCAGACAATGTACCTAGTAAGCATGATTTCGACATAGGCCCAACATAAACATTTTAAATGTTTTGCTGCCTACTGATTATCCCTATGGTAGCAATACACAGTTAGGAAAAAAAAACTTTAAATTGACACTCATAATTTTTAAACACCCTCTTTCCCTTCCTTATTAACAAATAAGACTTAATATTTGTGTCATGCATGTGTATATCTATAGAAAGAGAATCTGCCAAAGATTTGATTTCTAATGGTTATAATAATGAGATATTATCTCTTTTTGGTGTAATCATGGCAACAATCTGCATTTATTTGATACAAAATATTGCAAAAAGGGGAGATGAACATGTCACAAAAGAAAGTCTTATAAATTTGGTCCAAAGGAAAATTTCAATCAATTACAGTGATACCTTTCCTGAGGTATAGATCTATCAAGAGGTCCAAAAATAATCATATGCATTTCTGCTCGTTTTTCAATAAAATTGAATTGAAAGATTGGACCTATAGGCGGTACGAAATACGTACTGTCAAACATTTAAATGGCCTATAAAAACATTCTAAAAACAATATAAATGTTCATATAGACCCACTAAGAAGGCTATATTATTCTTCAATTATCTAAAAATCAATTTTATTGTACAAAAACTTTCATAGTCAAAATATTCACCATGGCCATAATGCGAAACTAAACTTCTAAATGTGTATTGTTAACTATAGTAGACCTTACCATGGATAAAACACGAGTGGTTGTGGGTTATTGGATGGGTGGTACCTCCGGAAATGTTAGTTTGCTCTCTGAATCCGCCGTACCGATTCAAGGCAGTTAAAACCTATCATATATGGAACCAATAATCTAAACAAGTATGATTTTTAGAGCATACTTCAAGATAGCACGAAACAAATACTTATCGAAAACAGTCAGTTTTATTTTGTTTTATATTTCTCGTTTAAATATTTATGGATTACCTCAACTGCATCCATTAATAAGGATACTTTTAGCTTCAGAAAACGTAAAGATTACGGAAATCATTATTTAACAAAAGTTTATAGTATGTACAGATTGGTTTTACCTTGTAAAGGATAAAGTAATTCCATCTGCGACTTGTTAAGAATTTTTCTTTGATTCAGATATTCCATTTTTCCTTTTGACTGATTCAACACCACACTTAATCCACATGGTTGGAAATACTTATCAAATACAACCCGAACAGCTTTTGGTGCAATACGAATTAGAAGATTAACGAATCTGAGGAAGTTTGTCTCATCTTCTGTTAGTAATGGCGCAGCAGCAGTTACTTTAGACGAAGCCATCTTTATTAATCGTTCTCTCAATGTATTGTCAAATATATATGGAACTTCTAAAAAGTAAAAGCAATACAGACATTCGAATAATCGTTTCCAAACAAAACAAAAAACAATTGCATTACCTTAATCTAGTTGTAAATGATTCAATTAAACTTTCATTAAGTTTTATTTGCACTATACTTACTTTAATTGTACTAGTTCTGATGCTTTTTTATTCTTGCTTAGGATTATTTTCTCTTATCTCGGATCTTTGCATAACTTCTCCTCCGATTTCAATATGCTGCAAACAGGGTCAACTAAAAATTTTCAAATCAATATAACCAAAGTTTCCTAAGAATTTATATGAAATTTCTAACAAAATATTTTTCGATAAATTTACTGTTTATAAAATGTTAAAAATCGTTTAAAAGAATTTGAAATATTGGAGGTTCTTTCTCCTTGGCCAAGATAGCAATTGCCAGAATTTGCATAACATTTTGATGAGTTTTGGTTATAGCTTTATTATAGTTTTATTCGAGCTCAACTGGTGAGTCAACATAAGACATTGGAACTGTAAATAATAACAAAAAACTATGTAATTTTCGGGAGTTTTTAAAGCTTGATGATTACTTGTTGCTGTACATGGATACGTAGTAAAAAGGTATAGAAGATATCAATCGGTTTGAAAATCATAAGTCCAATAAAACAGGCAACACCATGTTCAAAAATAAAATCGACTCAAGGACAAACCACATAACAAACTATCACATTCAAAACTAAAAACTTGCCGATACCAACTACAATAAATACTGAGGATGGATTCATGTGTTTCAGAAGTGTAAGCAGTACTTGATACACATGTGCCACACATTGTATTCCGTACGGTAAAAGCCTTTTTCGGTAATGTATCAATCCAGCAAAAAAGGACAGAGTAGTATGTACGACAAGTGTGATATATATATCACACATATATTCAAAAACTGTCTACCAAAACAGTATGGCTTTCGAAATGCCGGATGATATTCAATATAAAATACCTAAGGGACATCCAAAACTTACAAGTCAAGAAATGAACTGACAATGTCATAAACTATGGAATGAGAACAAATTCGATGTTTGTTCATGGGAGTTGTATTCAAAACTTTAAGGTTTGAGCCAAGGCTCCGTGTTGTGAAGGCCGTACATTGACCTTTAATGGTTTACTTTTATAAATTGTTACTTGGATGGAGAGTTGTCTCATTGGCACTCACACCACATCTTCCTATATCTATTTCAGCAGAATTCATGTTCAATAGTTGTCAAATATATTATTGAGATGGGTTTAATTTCGGTCAGATGTTTGTAAAAGTGACTTGATTAAAATTATTAGATAGCAGTTAAATGTAACTATGTATTGGATAAAAATGTTAATATTTTGTGAAACATACTTTCTAAGGTTAACAACTATCATTTTTTTAACAATAGTTGTATCTGTAGTTCGGAAGCAAGTCAAAAGAGACGAAATAGCTAGAATAGTAACTCATATGTCATGTGTGTTAAAAATAATATATGATACAATTTAATAAGATCTTTAAAAGCAGGTTGAGAGAAAATTCAAAAAGATCACATAAATAAGATTAACCAGTCCAAAATCGTCAGACTCCTTCTAAGTAGTTTTGTCCTTAAATTATGATATTTTGTTTTATACTTATTTCACATTTTGCGAATAATCTGGGAAACCTTAAAAGGCGGATATATAATGTTAACAGAAAATAAAACACGACCTTCAAAAATGCCATTTTATCATGGCGACAGTATTCAATTTTTTTCTATAAAAATCTTGATTTATTTGCCACAAAGTCCTCTTTTTCTATTAAATGCAATGGAACAGTAAAAAATAATGCTTTGCATCAAGTTTCCCCTTGGAATATGTACAAAATGGCCTATCTCTATTATTCATTATATCTTTAGTTTTGATACAATTGAAGTTTGAAAAGTTCGTACAAAAATGGCTACAGAAGGGTACACAAACCTTAAAACTACGCCTCTTTCGGGGTGATATGATTTTTATGGTTCCAAGATACATGTGTGAACTCTATGGTTCATCTCTTAGAGACATAACTTGGGAATGTTACCAGAATAAAAACATATAATTGCGGTTAAAATTTATTTCTGAAGTAGGCCCAAAGTAAAGGAAGGGGTAGTAGAAAACTTTAGTATAAGTTTAAACTCTAACAAGTTCGGGGCATATAAATGTTGAAAATATGCCGCACAGCCCTATATTTTGACCTTTGAATAAATAGTAATGTATATCAATTTTGCATTCTAGGAGATATTTTGTTTTCAAATTTCATTGTAAAGGTGGCACAGTTTTAGCCGCAAAGGGATAATTGGGCTTTGTCTATATTTACAGAAATGCAACTTTAAATATCTCAAATTGATCACTCCACATTATTGTTTAGACATCCGAGAAAACGAAACAATGAACGTTTTCAGACATTGTCAATTCAACGAGATCAAGATCATTTTATTTTCTTATCTGAAGTCATTACAAACTTCATAGATACAATTAGATTATTAAAACTTCACCAGGAATTCCCAAAGCTTAGCTTTATGATTACCAAGGACAAATCTCAATTCATCGTTTCTTAAAAACGTATATGTGTAGGGTAATATTGACAAAGCTGCCTTTGTAAATCAAATTAAATACCAGTTGACCAGTTACTCAGTCGACTGATAATCCAAGTAATCGGTAAGTTAAAACTGTTCATTTAGACAACACTAAAACTTTTATTAAATAATCAAATTGATGAATAGCTCACAAATTACTTTTTGGGGGTATTTTATTCATATTTAATGTAACTCTCTACCAAACTGTGCCTGCAATCCACAACAACAGATTAACCTGTACAAAATGTTCTATAGGTCTCCAAGTTACCAAACACATCATTTATTTATTTGATTCCACAATGATTTCGTCTCACACAGACCGGTTAAATTCCATTATAAAGAACCTTGTGTTTGAAATCGTTAATATTTCGTGTTTACAACGATGCAACATCAGATAAAAAAAAAGTTTATGTTTTAGGTACTAATAATGTGTTAATAACGAAAATAGTGTCCATCTATCTCCGCTTTGGTGCTAACATAATACTTTATATATAAATGTTGCCAGAAAATGCAGTCTTTTTGTTTTTATTTCTTAACCCGAAACATTTGACTTGATATATTTTTTGTCAAAATGCAGAACTAAACTTGTACAAATAGCTAAGAAATAAGTGTTTGCACACTTTCATCAGTTACTTCATACATTTCTCATATTTTTCATTGGTATACTAAACACTTACTTTGAAACTAACGTTTACTGCTTTTGTATCTCATAAACTGATTTTGCTTTTAAGGCTATTCAGCGAATTGGCGGGGCCTCGTTTAAGACGGAATGTGATATTTTGATGTCAACCTCTCTTGACAGTTCATACAGAGAAGTTTATGTTTCCTTCGCACAACAAGAGAGAAGATTGGAAAAAATGGAAGGAGAATATATTAAAGTTGATGAAGAGTTAAAATATGCCAAGGAAAAAATTTGCCAGTTAGAAGAAAGTAAAGATAATACAAAATGTAATGGCTACTAACATATGAAATGGAGTATTTGTTGAGTAAGAGAGGTGGACAAAGCTCAAACTGACAATGCCATGACAAAAAAAAACCCACGGAAAACAACCAAAATACAAGCACAGTCTACTAAACACACCTACGGGTGCGGGAATTCTCGCTACATTGAAGACCCATTGGTGGCCTTCGGCTGTTGTCTGCTCTATGGTCGGGTTAGTGTCGCTTTGACACATTCCCCATTTCCTTTCTCAATTTTACAACATAATAAACTAAAGACTGAACAAGAAGAATCCAACCAAAACCATTGATGATTTCAAGGTTTATGCAGAAGGGTTAGCAGATCATGCGTTACGATTTCATACGCATATGGAGCTATTGACAAAGTGATGAATGATTTGAAGTTTCAAACTTCAAAGAAATTAATGGAAATTTGTTTTTTTTATCATTTATGATAATTAATATCGTTAACGATATTAATTTTGGTATAGTGACAATGTATGTTCCTTAAATGATCCTCGATGGCACATTATTGGTAGCATAAACTATATCGTCGAAATGTGTTTTTAATAAGTCTTGTCAAATTAGTTTACAAAAAGAGGTTAACATTGTCTTATTTTTCGTTTTTTCAATGGACCTTGAAATTGCAGCTCATACACATCTTTAACCATGTTTCACTAAGGAAAACATTTGTTTGTAGTACAAAATATGCAATTGTTACTAAACAATTTGCAACTATATAGTCCGAAATCTAAGTGAGGCATTTAAAAATAAACTATATTAAGGGTTGTGATCACTTTTGTAGGTCTGTATATTACGAAATTTCACAGTGTAATAATATAGCAGCAAAAGAAATGAAAACAAATATGCGCAATTTTGTTCATATACCAAACAGAAACGTCGTTCACATAATTGCATTTATCGTTTCACTGCATTAAATAGAAAATGATGATTTAGTAACAAGGTTCCTACAAGAAATTCCCAGACTTTGTTAAATAAATTTTTATCATAAAATTTGAAAAATAAATTACTTGTTTGTTCATGTGGTACTAGACTTCATTGTTTACAAAAAGTTCTACACATATTTCCAAATCAAAACAAACCTCCAACTGAGTCACAAAAGTCGAACACATCATTAAAGGTGACCTGCATAGATACAGATTTATACTTGTTTTAGCTATATCTTTATCAGAAAACTTTTTTCAGTGAAATCATTTCTAGTAGCGTATGCAGTTATCCCCTATCTATAAGCCACATAATTGTCAAATACAAGAGAACAAGGGGAAATCATGTGATTTTTTTTTATAATACTTTCATATTTTTAGCATTGAAACAACAAAGGGGTGCGTAATCATTAACAAGTTGCCCCAAAGTTTCATTAAAAAGAAACAAAAGATACAAAAAGGATTTTCAAACTTAAAAGTCGAAAAAAACCTGTCGATGACTTGCCAAATAAAAACTGGAAAACGATAAAAAGACAAAGAACAGTATTTTTATAGTTCGTTCTTATGTTGTACTGTTATACCACTGTCCCAGGTTAGGGGGAGGGTTGGGATCCCGCTAACATGTTTAACCCCGCCTCATTATTTATGCATGTGCCTGTCACAAGTCAGGAGCCTGTAATTCAGTGGTTGTCGTTTGTTTATGTGTTACATATTTGTTATTCGTTCATTTTTTTTATATAAATAAGGCCGTTAGTTTTCTCGTTTGAATTGTTTTACATTGTCTTATCGGGGCCTTTTATAGCTGACTATACGGTATGGACTTTGCTCATTGTTGAAGGCCGTACGGTGACCTATAGTTGTTAATGTCTGTCGTTTTGGTCTTTTGTGGATAGTTGTCTCATTGGCAATCATACCACATCTTCTTTTTTATAGTACACGAAACACAATCAAGAAAACTAAAGACTGAGTAACGCAAACCAGGTTGGATTTTCGTTGTTCTTTAAAACTATTACATTGAGTTGTACTCAGATTAATGGTCGTACTCTTTAGGTATATCCCCTTATTTCTTCTCACGAACACGTATCTGATGCGTTTGGATACGTTTTTAATTGACCGCCCCCATTAGCAACATTCGTTGGGTACATCTGTGTTAAGTCATCTAATATTAAGTACACATTCGTTCTCTATCTATTGTTTTGCTATACCATAACATTTTCTAAGTATGAACTTGTTGGTTACAGATAACCTTTTATTAGAAGTTGCTGATTGGGAACAAGACGATAAAAATTTCTTTGTGACATCTACTGTTCAAAAGATTTTGGAAAGTGTACAGCAGACATCATTTGTTGTAATCAGTGGTAGTCCAGGAATGGGAAAAAGTGCTACAGCCTATCACTTAGCGTTACTTTTTCGTAATGTAATGGGATATGAAATTTTGCCAATCAATGAACCATCGGATATTTTGAAATTTTGTAAATTTGGACGAAAACAAATAGTCATCATTGATGATATATGTGGGAAATTTGCTATTAACAATCACAGTGTTGCCTCATGGATGAATTTGAAAAAGTCCATTGTCAAACTGATCAGTCAAACAGAAGATACGATACATATCATTGCAACTTGCAGGCTGCATATACGCAAAACTAAACAGTTTGAGAAATTCATCCAGGCATTTAAAATAAAGGAATGTGATCTTCTCTCTGATGAATTTGCATTGGATTTGAATGAGAAATGTAAAATCGGATTATGTCATTTAAATCAAGAATATATTGATCTAATAGGAGACGGAGTTATCTTTGAAACGGATTCGTTTCCCCTTCTTTGTAAGCTATCATCGGGAACGAAATTTAATCCTGATTTTTTTAAAAAGCCGTATGATATATATAAACAAGAATTAGATGAAATGGCGACGAGTAATAAAGAGTGCTTTTTTGGCCTTGCTTTGCTAGTTCTGTTTAACAACAATTTAAAGACATGCTTATTTAAAGACAGAGATAACCAAATATTTAATGATATGTTTGAGGAAGTGTACGAAGAACTGGAAATGTCAGAGAGGCCGTCTAAATTATCCGTTCTACGTAGTCTGCAAACACTAAAAGGAACATTTGTTAAAGAAAGCGAAGGTTCGTTTTCAGCTATACACGATAAGGTGTTCGATTTTGTTGCATTTTTCATCGGGAAAATGTTGGTCAAATCCATCCTAAATTATGGAAATCGCACTTTCGTTGCAGATCGAATGAGTTTTAGAGTCTTTGATGAAACAGACGATTTTGTAATTATGCTTGATGAAGATCAAGAAGAGCTGTACTTTCAAAGAATCAAGGAAGAAATAAGAAGTCGATCATTTGTGACTGTTTTCCGCAGTATAATAGCCACAACAACTTATTACCAACAGAAACTGATATCATTCTTGTCTAAACACTGTGACACTTTGTCTATTCTTACCGGAAATTTGTGGGCAGTGGTTTTGAGCGCATCAAACGGCTGTGATATCTTAAATATCTTCATTATAGAAGAAAGATTTAAAAGACTAAATCGTGATCACGCAACTGAAACAGATTTGAAAGCCGATGACGTTTTGTGGGATGTATTATGTGACACACAAATAAATACTGACGACGAGATACATAACGGTATTTTTATAACATCTATAAACGGCCCCCTTTTTACTGCAATTGACTTAAAACGGGAAGATTTGATTCAAGTATTACTTGACACTGGAAATGCAATCAATATAAACAAAACTCTTTTAATAGAAGACGACGATATCACACCTCTGCTTTATGCATATTATGAACATGATCTTGGTATTGCAAAAATGTTCATACAGTATAAATCTGATGTTAATCTATCGTATATTAAAGGTAATACTTTGCTGCATTTAGTTTGTAGTAATGACGATAATGATTTCCTTGAATTTTTACTCAACTGTGAAGACTGTGACCTGAATAAGAGGAATGATTTAAAAGAAACACCTCTATTTCTTGCTTGTCGGAATGGAAGTTCGGATTGTGTTGAAATACTTGTTGAAAGTCAATGCGATAAAGATAGCAGTAATATTGAAGGCCAGAGTCCTTTGCAAATAGCTTGTTCGCAGGAATATGATGACATAGTTGAAATCATTTTGAATAACAGTTTCTGTGAAATCGACCACTTGGACAACATTGATAATACTGCTTTTACAACAACTTGTGAACGGGGAAACACAGAAATTGCACGTCTTTTGGTATCATATGGCTGTACGATAAACACTGCTAACAATCATGGAATGACTGCCTTACATATTTCAGCTGCGATGGGATTTGTTGAAATAGTTGAGTTATTACTTGTGAACAATTGCGAAATCAACGTATGCGACAGTTTTAATCAAACGCCTTTATGTTTGGCAATTGAAAACTATCAAAAGCCTTGTATAAAACTGCTTATTTCTCACGGATGCGATGTGAATATTTTTAATCTTGAAGAACAAACCCCGCTTTATATAGCATGCAGAAAAAGATACACTACCAACAATTTGACTAGCGTTTACATGTACATTAAATGCCGCTATAAAAACAGTACTTTTAGGAAACATTACTAATCAGTACATTAAATGCCGCTATATAAACAGTAAGTTTAGTAAACATTACTAAACAGTACATTAAATGCCGCTATATAAACAGTACTTTTAGGAAACATCACTATTCAGTACATTAACTTTTATATCATTTTCAGTAATGTTGGGAAAAAGTTGATTACAGTACTGAAAATTACAGTCATTTTTCAGTACTGAAAATTTCAGCCATTTTTCAGTACTGAAAATTTCAGCCATTTTTCAGTACTGAAAATTTCAGTCATTTTTCAGTACTGAAAATTTCAGTCATTTTTCAGTACTGAAAATTTCAGTCATTTTCAGTACTGAAAATTTCAGTCATTTTTCAGTACTGAAAATTTCAGTCATTTTTCAGTACTGAAAATTTCAGTCATTTTTCAGTACGGAAAATTTCAGTCATTTTTCAGTACGGAAAATTTCAGTCATTTTTCAGTACTGAAAATTTAATTATTTTACAGTACTGAAAGTTCAATCATTTTTAAGTACAGAAAGTTGTAGTCAAATTCAAGACCTAATAAAAAAACTCGGTTATGCTATCACAAGGGGCCCTATCACAAATATCATAAGCCCCAAGGGTGAGTTGGGAATAGAAATATGCTCACTTGGTCCTGTTCCGATCGGCAGTAAAAAGCTTGTTAAAGTGGGGCGTCCGTCTGGCTGTGAAAGATGTATCAAATTTGCAGCTACGTCCTGTCAGAATGCATATATCGAGGTTTAATCCAATGCCTCGAGTAAATAGAGTGACAAGATCTCTGTTAAGAACCCTTGCAACAACTCTTCTTGTTGCATGGCAAAATTTTTGTCCCTTACTTATATACCTTTATTTTCCAGTGGAAGTCGAAATTCCCCCTGATCATCATCGGGATGGGCCTCTATTATTAAAAGACCTACTAGTACCTGTTGTATTTATTGTTAACTTGTTCTCGTCCAGAACCATCGTGAAATATTTGCCACTGGACATAAAGCAATCAACAATCAATAAAAATTAATCATCAACAAATATCATAAGTTGGTTTGGGATAAAAACAAGAATTTTATTTTAAAACTCCATGGCTATATTTAATCTTTCATTTCAACACATTAATACATTAAAGAGGATTCTTTTGATGAACTTTATGACCACATTCGTTATGTGCCTGTTTCAAGCCACGACTTCTCATTTTTGATTGTTGTTATTTGTTGTATGTCATAACTGGTGTTATTCAATGTTTTTGGCGTAAACCAGTGCGGGTTTTTTTTTTCCTGACGATTAGTTTCGCTAGTTATCAAGATGACTTTTACAGCTTTCCATGCGCAATGATGTTTTCATTGATGATTTTTGTGAAAGGCGGAAAAGGAGCTGTCATAAAAAACAGTCAAATTCAATCACATTAGCAACAAATACAAAACTATCAGACAGGGGTCACCAATACAGTTTTTCAATATTAAGCAGTCAGCACCATACAAGAAGTTCTGAATAGGTCCGAGAGAAAAAAAATAGATGTCATCTAGATGTAAAGCACAATGTCAGAATATCGTTCATCAAACTAAATGTATAACTACACAAAGACATATCTATAACATGACTTCGTCCGACTTGGGACAGAGGTGCATATAAATATGGCGGGTTAAACCGATTTTGTCGACGTCTGACGTTGAACATTATGGTTATTTATATAGTATCCTTGTTCTGTTGTTGTTCGTTGGGAGGCATACCACATCTCCTTGTTTTATTAATAGAACTAAATATGTAGATTATATATATGCAGTCGTCTATATTAAAACTGTTGCTCTTTCATACTTTCTTGTAGCACTTGAAATGCAATGACGTCTTTAATATAGTTCACGTTTCTCTTATAGAGAGAAAAGATTCTGTTGATACCATGACAGTTTGTTATCAGTAATAATTTAAAAGTAATTCAAAAGAATAAGCACACGTTTCAAGATATTTTTATAACATTAACCTTGGATCAAGTCAGGAACCTGTAGTCTAGTGGTTGTGGTTGGTTCATTTCGGTAATATTTGTTGTTTGTAAATTGTTTTGTTATACATGTACATTAGGCAGTTAATATTCTGATATGAATTGTTTCATATTCATATTTCACATGTTTAAACCTTTTATAGCGACTTTTACTCACTCTATGAAGGTCGTACAGTCGACTACAATTGCGTATATCTACCTAAAACTTTGGTGAATTATTATAGTTGTATCATTGAAAATTATAACAACATTCCTTATTTTTACCAACACTGATATTTTCTATTCAACGGCAAGAAAATAGAACTTTGCTTCGTATTGTTCTTTGTGTGGTTTTAATATAGCATAAGAATTTTGACAGCAGTAGATTTTGAATGAAAAGCTGGACTAATTTTTAGGGTAGTAAGGCAGAATCCAATTAAAATACATAATTCTAAATATGAAAAGAAATGTTAGTTAAATCTCCACAAAACAGTAACACTTCTACAAAAGATATTTCAGTCTATTACTAATTGGAGTCTTATTAGATTTTCTTCATCTTTTACGTTACAAGTAAAGGAGTGTTCAAGTGCAAAAAAATGATTTTTTTTGTCCTTGACCTAAAGCACTTTCAAAATCACGGTTAGTGTAAAAGATCTAAACTACAGACAAATTTTCTACCTATGAACCCAAAGTGAATCGATCTATCACATGATTTTTTTTAATTGGAAATGAACACGAATCGAGTCTTCACAAGAATTTAACAGTAACTGAACATATTGTAGATAATATTATAGAAAGTAAATATGACTTTTTTTGGTCGTGAGCATGTTTTATACAACCTATCTTTATTTCTTTCTTGTTGATCAAATTTCTTGGTCCTCAACAATTAAAGTCAGTCCTGTAAGCTCTAACCAATAATGTCTCAGACAAATACAACTTATAAGATGCAACGAGAATGCTCAAGCTGAAACGTTTCGCTTGCTTTTATATTCACGAATTATTTTATGCTGATAGACCAAGGTTAGAGTTTTAGTACAGGTGTCACATACATCACACATTGTCAAAGATCCATGAAAATGAAGTCAATGTGAGATAAACCAATATAAGTCAGAAAGACATGTATAGCTGACAATCATTATACACGCGTAATATAGTTTTTCTATTGCTTATCTCATACAAGAAACAGCTAAAACAATGAAAATTACATATTGACCAATGAACCATGAAAAAATAAAGTCAAGGTGACTCGTCAGATGACCCCTGCTAGACAAGACATTTAAATCATAAAATCATTTCATACACTATATCTAGTTTTATATACTAGTATTGCTAAAAGAAATAGACAAAAAAACTAAATTTAACATTGACTAATGACCTGTGCAAATTAGACAAATAATAGTTTACAAGACACATAGAAAACTAATGACTAAGCAACACGAATCCCACCATGGGTTTGATCTCGGGTGCTCCTGAAGGGTATGCTGATCCTGTTCCACATATAAATGTAGCACCCATCCTGTTGCTCATGTTATTACAAATCCGTTAAATAGTCCAATTCGGTAGTTCATTAATAGGTAAGTGGGAAAATAACATAATAAAAATAGAAATTTGTTTTCAAGCAGTTGCTTGACAATGAAAATGAGGTCAAGGCCAACAGACATAATACAGACTTTCGTTATACATGTATAAGCCACAAGGTATGAAGCCTCCAGTTAAAGTCAATTACCATATAAAATATCAAGCTCAATACAAATAGCTAACGCCGTAGGATTGTTATCTGTATCTTTCGCATGTCACAGGCATGACAATAAAGCAAGAAGACAAGCAAAGTCATGTACATCGATGACTCGCATCCTGGATTTTAGTTGTATTTGTTGATCAACTTTGAAACAAATTACTCAGGGAAAAGGGTCTTACTTGCAAAAGACAGAACGAAAGATTTTTTTCTAATCCATTTATCAACTTAATATTCTAAAAATAATTTATTCAAACGCCTGTACCAAGGTAGGGACCTTCTCATTGCTTGTCTCATGTCCAAAAAAACATAAAAAAAATCTTTGTTGATTTAGTTTTCATTCACAATGCAGAGCATGCTACATGTATCAAGTGTCGATGGTATGTTTCCCTTTTGATTTTTGTTTGGTGTTTTTTATCGATTAATTGCTGTCGGATACGAATGCGGTTTTTTTGGGGGGAGGGGGACAGGGACCCATTCCTCTATATGGAGCTACATGAATGGTGAAAGCATAAAATTTCTACATGTCACACAACATGGAAAGGCCTATTTCAATGTTTTGTACTTAAATGTTTCATTAAAACTAAATTTTCTCTTTTGGGACTTTATCTGTAATGTTCATACAATAATTTTAATTTAAATTGTATATTATTATGAACGAGCTTCTGGTTTTGAAAATATACACTCATGGCAAGTTATTATAGGTTCTTTCGGTCTCTTTAAAAATACACCACCACTGTATGTCTCTTACAGTTTTGTTTAAATGTTCTTCCCTGTACATAATTACTTATTTGTATGTTATATTCTTGTAGGATGTTGATTCAATGATAAAATCATGTTTAATAAACCGTATTAGACTCTTGGAATTCTTCATTCTGTTGCTGAAATCTAAAAATAAAATTCAGGGTACAATTTTCTTAAATAATCATCAAATACTACGGTAACCTTACCAATCAGGGTTATTATTAAGGAATTTTAAGATGAGTCCATATATTTAGCATTTCTGACACGTGCAATGGTGAGATTAAGGATTTTTTGTGATTTATAATTTATCATTGCAGTCTCCATGATAAACTAGAACAAGATAAACAAGAGTGCACACGCTGAAATATCTCGCCTTCTTTACTTATCATTGATATTATGTTGATAGTCCTAAGTATAAAGCTTTATTAAAGACTGTCACATAAACTTAACATTAACCAAGATAACTGAAAAAAGACCAATGAACCATGAAAATGAGGTCAAGGTCAGATGAACCATGCCAGGCAGACATGTACAGCTATGCTTCCATACAACAAATATAGTTGACCTATAACTTATAGTTTAAGAAAAACAGACCAAAACACAAAAACTTAACACTGAGCAATTAACCATGAAAATGAGTTCACGGTCAAATTAAACCTGCACGACTGACATATAGATCATAAAATATTTCCATACACTAAATATAGTTGACCTATGGCATATGGTATTAGATAAAAAGGCCAAAACTCAAAAACTTAACTTTGACCACTGAACCATGAAAATGAGGTCAAGGTCAGATGACATCTGCTCGCTAGACATGTACACCTTACAATCATTCCATACAACAAATATAGAAGATCTATTGCATAAATTATGAGAAAAACAGACCAAAACACAAAAATCTAACTATAACCACTGAACCATGAAAATGAGGTCAAGGTCAGATGACATCGGCCAGTTGGACATGTACACCTTGCAGTCCTTCCATACACCGAATATACTAGCCCTATTGATTATAGTATCTGAGATATGGACTTGACCACCAAAACTTAACCTTGTTCACTGATCCATGAAATGAGGTCGAGGTCAGGTGAAAACTGTCTGACAGGCATGAAGAACTTGCAAGGTATGCACATACCAAATATAGTTATCCAATTAGTTATAATAAGAGAGAATTTAACATTACAAAAAATATTAACTTTTTTTTCAAGTGGTCACTGAACCATGAAAATGAGGTCAAGGACATTGGACATGTTACTGACCAAAAGTTCGTAACATGAGGCATCTATATACAATTTGTGAAGCATCCAGGTCTTCTACCTTCTAAAATATAAAGCTTTTAAGAAGTTAGCTAACGCCGCCGCCGTAGCCGGATCACTATCCCTATGTCGAGCTTTCTGCAACAAAGGTTGCAGGCTCGACAAAAATTTAATAATAACATTAACGGTACCAATTTTTCTGCACCAGATGCGCATTTCGACAACACTTGTCTCTTCAGTGATGCTCGTGGCCAAAATATTTAAAATCCAAAGCGTATATAAAAGATGAAGAGCTATAATAAGTTAACCCTTAAAATTAGATCTATGAATATTTTTTAGTCATTGCTATAACATTGTTTTTATTATCCATAGTTCATGGATGGAGTATGATGCATGCACATACATAATTTTTTAAATTCTGTATTTTACTGATAATTATACTCACTTTTATAGTCAACATCACACTTTTACACTAACCGCAGCAACTGCAGGTGAGACACAGAGTTCTGTGGATTCATTTAGAAAATGTTCAATCTATGTATCCCTATGAAGATTTCTTGTTCCCTAGTTTGGTAAAATAATTAAGCTCATTAGTATGCAGAGGAAACCAGTTTTTACAATTCTAGATAAGTTAACGGACAATGATAACGGATAAAAATTTATGAATATAGCAAAGTGGGCTAAAACAAATATGAAATAATATAAAATAAAATTTTGAATTAAAACCAAAAAGTATACAGATCTTAAGATTAATGTTACAAAGAAGTATGTAAAGTTTAAGCAATAATCATAAATTGATTTTGAGATACGGCGTGACATGTATGTAAAAATACCCTCCCCCTTTTTTTACAAAATACTAAATAACTGACAAATGAAATTTTAAATCATCACCAAAAAGTATACAGATCTTGAGATCAATATAACAAAGAAGTGTGTAAAGTTTTAAGCAACAATCATAAATTGATTTTGAGATACGGCGTGACATGTAAAAATACCCTCCCCCTTTTTTACAAAATACTAAATAACTGAAAAACAATATTTTAAATCATCACCAAAAAGTATACAGATCTAAGATTAATATAACAAAAAAAGTGTGTAAAGTTTTAAGCAATAATCATAAATCGTTTTGAGATACGTCGCGACATGTAAAAATCCCCTCACCTTTTTTACAAAATACTAAATAACTCAAAAATGAAATTTTGAATCATCACCAAAAAGTATACAGATCTTAAAATCAATATAACTAAGAAGTGTGTAAAGTTTTTGATATACAGTGCGACATGTGAAAAAAACACCCCCCTGTTTTAGTTACAAAGTGCCGCAACTCAAAAAGTTTTAATCTTATTTTGACCGAAAAGTATACAGATCATTTGACTATCATAAGAAACAACTACAATAAGTTTCGTGAAATTTGGATAAGTCGTTCTCAAGTTACGGCGCGACATGTTTACGCCGGACAGACGGACAGACGGACGGACACCGGACATTTGTATAACATAATACGTCCCGTCAAAATTTTGACGGGCGTATAAAAAAGTAATCAAAGCGCTGTAAGCACTGTAGGCAGTTAACCAAAAACCAAGGCAAACATAATTACGAAAACTGTGGCAATGTTGCTTCAACATTTTTTAAAGATTTAAAAGAACAAACATTAAACATTCATATATAATTGTACATTTATGTTCATTTAATGAATTAATTATTAAGGCAAATAATTCATATTTTATTAGGGTTTTCAATAGCAACGCACATGACCACTCGTGGTCATGAGTCTTTCATGAGTCAGCAGTGGTACAAATTTGCAATGATTTCAGTTCTTCTAGTTGATCGTAATTGTTCGTATTAGTTGACTGTTAGTAGTTCAAGATGACTTTAGTACGAGCTTGTAAAAGTATGAATGGACTTGCTTCCCTGGAAAGCAAACTGAGTTTGTGTTGTACAGTACAAAAGTTATGAGACACAAATCAGACAAATGTTTACTACTACAGGGATCAATGGTGAGGTCTGACTGACCTGTCCATAGTAAATGTAAACGACTCCCACCTTCACTCCAAATCAACGATGTCTAAGTTTGGAATAAAATGACAGGTGTTAGGGTCTAGCAAAGTGATATGCATATGTGTCACATATGAGATTGACCTTGTATGTCATTCAATCTTTTCTGAAATGACAAACAGGAATGAATATGGTTTAGGCGTTGGTATCTCAATCTTTTGCAAGTTTTAAAAACACACACAAGAGGGTGTGGGGTGACCCTAGGGACTACCCCTATTTTTCATTTGATTATTTATATTGTCCCATATATGAATATAATTATATGGTTTATGGGTGGGGATCTCGGCCGTTATCAAGTTTTCCAACAGGAGGGGTGGGGGACCCCAGTGACTTCCCCTATATTTCATTCGATTTGTTAAATTGTCCAATACATGAATATATATGGTTGAGGGTTGGGGATAAAGGAAATAAAGATATGAATGAATGAATGTTTCTAAGTTATCAAACAGGAGTGGGTAGGGTGACCTTAAGGACCCTCCCTATATTTCATTTGATTAGTGCTCATACATGAATATATATGGTTTAATTTAAAGGTTGGGATCTCGACTCTTTCCAATTTCTCAATCAGGTGACTGCAGGGACTCTCCCTATATTTCATTTAATTTAGAGTTGGGGATCCCAACTGTTTCAAAGTTCTTCAACATGAGGGGTAGGGTGACAACAGGGACTTCCCCTATATTTCATTTGATTTGTTATATAGTCTTATACATGAGTATATATGGTAAAGGGGTGATGATCTCGAATGTTTCCAAGTTCTCAAACAGGAGGGGGTACAGTGACCATAGGGACCCCCTTATAATTCATTTGATTTGTAATATTGTCCCATACATAAATATATATATTGTTTAAGATTGTGAATCTCGACCATTATATATTCTCAAACAGAGTGGCCCCACGAACTCCACCTATATTTCATATGATTTGTTATATTGTCCCATACATGAATATATATATATGGTTTAGGGGTGGGGATCTTGTCCTTTACCAAGTTTTGGTCATTTTTGTCTCTTGTGGATAGTTGTCTCATTGGCAATCATACCACATCTTTTTTATACATGTATATAAGAAACTTCCAGCTATTTTAACTGACCTATCAAAATTGAGAAGGAAAAATTACCCCTTGAAATTGCAGTAATATGTTCAACTTGAAAAACATTTAACATGCATTACCAACATTTATCACTGATGAAAAAAAATTATACTGTTACCAGGAACATATATATTGTTAGATAAACTGTTCCCAGCTGTCACAATGTATTGGATTTTCACATTAAAATTGGTGTACAAAATATTTTCTGCTTTTTCTTTCTTTTTCATTTAAGTCTTTTGGTTTTTAATTCTAGTGTTTATATTTATTAACATGCATAGATGTATTTTGTAACCTGTCTGGATTTTTTTAGTAGCCAAATCCGGGATTACCCTCATCCGCTTCCGGAATCGGATCCGATATTGTAATCTCGTGGCAGCCATTTTGGTTTCAATGTTGTTTTTGACAGATAGTGAGATACGATTTTACTCGGATTTACACATTATTTATCGGCGATTTTATGTATAAAGCTAGCGGTAGAACAAATTGAACATGGCTGTCATGAATAGTAATGATGAATATAAGTTTGAGATCGTTTATTAGGAAACTTTGGTAAAAATGTTTGCAAAGTTATTTTTTTATATTATTTCAAGGTCCGTCGGGCATGTCGTGCGTAGCTAGTAACAAAGTAGAAAGTCCGACGGCAAAAGTGGAAGGTCACAGACCTTGGACCACCGCTAATTTAAAACCCTGCGTCCAAATTGAAAAGATACGAAAATTTCGTCTTCTTTTAAATTCAAAATTGCCGCCAACAGTTGAACTTATATACGTAGTTGACTACGTTTTGTCGACAAACAATATTCCTACGACTTTTGCAATTTGGGAAATCTTAACTACTTGTCTTTAGAGATTTTCGGCGATTAGATATTTCATACATTTGTTCCTTGACATCTTAGCCAAAAGCTCAGAGGATAATAAACTACATAAGGATTCCTAATCTGTAATCTGTAAACGAGTTTCTGCCAATCAAGGCACACCTCAAAATGTGCTCTACTTCCTATGTGCAACTTCAAAACTTTTGGGAAAATCGACGATCATTTAAGGTTTTTCTGGTCATATTTTTTGTAATTCAGAATGAAAAGTATAAAAAAAACTGTCCAATAAGTTACAAATAATATAGTAGCCAGCTAAATTATAACAATGGCACGTACTTCAGCATTTATTGGGTAGCACACAAATCCAGAGTGCTCGCATAAGGCAGCTTAACTGCCTAAAAATGAAGCTTTGCTGTAGTAAAATATAAACTTGCGTAGCAACAGATCAAAATGATTAGATCTATTCGTCAACTCCCCCCCCAAAAAAACCCATCAAATTATTGTCCCCTTAAAACAAAACAACCATTACCATGGCAACCATAAAAGAACCATTGTAGTAAAGTTACAGATTGCATAACAATATACCCGGAGACAAATTATTTTAAGTGACACAGTTTTGATGGCAATATCCAGTGGCGGATTCAGTAATTTTCATGAGTGGGGCCCCGCTGACTGCCTAAGAGGGGCCTCGCTCCAGTCAAGCTTCGGTGATTCCCTTTAAAAGGAAGCAGGATTTTTTTCCCAAAAAGGGAGGCTGGACCCTCACCCCGAGTTGTAATAATAATATAATAAAACTCATTAGGATTAAACCAAATTTCAATAAGGCGCTCTACATAAAATATCAACTACATAAATGAATAATTTACTTATATACAAATGTAAACAATAGATCTAAATAAACAAACTATAATTACAACAACAACCAGGTGCTCCGCAGGGCACATGTGTATACGACCGCAGTGGTGCAACCCTGAACGGTTGGAGAAAATTTGGTCACAATATTGAAGCTTCATACTGTCTGAATTTGGATTGTGATCGAATTTTTGTCATAATTAAAGGTTTTTGTCACAAAATAAATGTGGCCAGAGATCTAACAAATCTACTATACAATACTGTGCAATTGAAGGCTTCTTCTTGAAACTTTTCAAAATTCGAATTTCGAAATTTTTTGAAAAAAAGGAATCCCTTAAAAAATTTAACCCCCCCTAAAAAAAACTTATTTGAAACCCCCTTTTTAAGCAATAACCCTTCAACTCAATCCCATCATTTCCCTTGTAGTATGGAACCTTGTATTACGATTTCAGAGAGATTCATTCACCTAAACAATTTTTGTTTGGAAACTAGAAACATGCTTCTTTTTTTGCCCTTTTTTGGCCCCACTAATTCCTACATATTTTGGACAATTATTCAAAAACTTAATCCTAGCCTCCCCTTTGTTATGTGGAACATTGTGGTACAATTTTAGAGAAGTCAATACAATTACACACAATTTATTGTCTTGAAACTAGAAAAATGCTGGCTTTTGGTCCCTTTTTGGCCCTTTATTCCTAAACTTTTGACCCATAACCCCGTAAACGAATCCAAACCTTCTACTTGTGGGTTTAAACATTGTGGTACAATTTCAGAGCAAATGAAATACTTATACACAAGTTATTATCCTTACTAGAAAAATCCTTGTTTTGGCTTCTTATTCCAAAACGGTTGGACAACCATCCCCAAAATCGATCCCAACCTTCCTTTTGTGGTAGTGACCCTTTAGAAAAAAAAATCATTAAGATCTATTTTGTTAAACTAAAGAAACTGTCCGGAAACCAATTGGGCTTCGGACGACGCAGACGACAACGACATCATACCATTATACAATCCAAAAAAATGTTTGAGGTCGTATAAAAAACACCTATAGTATAATTTTTTTATTTCACTGGATAATGAATTCCACGCTTTTGTGCCACTAAAAGAACCAGATGCTCCGCAGGGCGCAGCTTTATACGAAAACAAAAACTCCCAAAATCAATCCCAACCTTCCTTTTGTCGTCATAAACCTTGTGTGAAAATTTCATAGATTTCTATTTTCTTATACTAAAGATATTGTGCAAAAACTAAGAAAAATGTTTGTTTTGGACCGTTTTTGGCCCCTAATTCCTAAACCGTTGGGACCAAAACTCTCAAAATTAATCCCAACCTTCTTTTTGTGGTCATAAACCTTATGTTAAAAGACGTAGGTCCGGTAAGGGCCGATTTTGGCCTCAATTTTCAAGTTCATCTGACGAAATATTTTAGACACTTTTTAAACACTTAAGTGTCTATTTCAATTGATTCAATTAGTTTTTGTGAAAGATTTCAACTGATTAAGTCATTAAAAACGCTCTGATTCAAGCTTAAACATGAAAAATCTATCAAATTCGCCAAAAATCGTCACTTTTCAGATGGTTTTGGTCAAAAATGAAAGTGGCCGCATCCGTGTTCATCCTCAACCTTTATATATAGTATGTATTATCATCAAATACAACTTACATTTCAATATTATGGATGAACACGAATGCGGCCACTTTCATTTTAGACCATCTTCGCTAGCCAAGGGTTACGAACCACTCCCGCTCTCTCGTAACCCTTGGCTAGCGAAGATGATTTTAGACAGAAACCGTCTAAAATTTGTCTAAAATGCTGAAATTGTGAAGATTTCAGTAATTTAGCGTGACTTTATGATGCTAGTACCCGATATATGTGCATTGTATTGTCAAACACAGCCCATATTTATGTACCAGAATCATTCTACTTTCCAAAAAATGGCTTAACGATTACATTATCACAATTTTGTAAAACTGCTATATTTTGGGGCCAAAAAGGAGTCTTACCGTACCTACTCCTTTAATAGAATTCTGTTTACTGAAAGTTCTTGTGCGAAAACCAAGAAAATGCTATTTTGGGCCCTTTTTGTCCCTAATTCCTAAACTGTTGGGACCTGGCCTCACGGTCATAAAACTTTCGAGCATGATTTTTGTACTTGGACTCGAAAATCAACCAATGAAATTGCTGGATTTCATGTTTCGAGCATGATTTTTGTGCTCCGAGCACTGAGCAAAGTTTTATGCCTTTAAGGCCAGAACTCCCAAAATCAATCCCAACCTTGCTTTTATGGTCATAAACCTTTTGTTTAAATTTCACATGTTTCTATTTACTTATACTTAAGTTAAAGTGCGAAAACACCAAATGTTTTCGGACGACGACGACGACGACGGCAACGTCATACCAATATACGACCGAGACCACAATTGTCTGTTCTTCTTCGCTTCGTTGTTCACGAATATAGTCCCTAGTGTTTACTCGTTT
Source organism: Mytilus edulis (assembly GCF_963676685.1). NCBI lineage: Eukaryota > Metazoa > Mollusca > Bivalvia > Mytilida > Mytilidae > Mytilus > Mytilus edulis. The sequence continues at coordinate 56,460,759 of NC_092344.1, forward strand.
AAACTAATATCAATTTGACATGTTACTTGTAACTTTTCTTTTCATTTAAAGTACCTAATACAATACCAAAGAGCTTCCAAAACTTAAAATTACTGGAATTTATTACAGCTTTGTGTTTATTAACTTAATTCTCTGGTTGGTGAGCTCTTTTGTGGCCGGTAACACAGTAGAGAGTAAAATCACAAAAATACTGAACTTAAGGTCGTGATAACGTCGCTGTGAGATCGTAGCGCAATCTCTCCGAATAGAAACACGCTTTCGCTACGCTCTCGCAACGATTGTACAGCGACCTTTGCGATCTTATACGATCTTAATGCGCTTCCACTACGCTTCTACCACGACCTAATTTCGCCACGACCGCACCACGATTGTTTTGAACATGTTTAAAGATGGCCACGCTCTTCACGATCTTGAAGATCTCACCACAACCGTGGTACGACCTTACTGCGACCTACACGATCATCAAAATTTGCATTTTTTCCACAGATCGCAGTGCGATCGTGGCTTAGTGGGACTGGGGTATAAGAGAAAACTCAATTCGGAACATCCATAATCACGTGGCTAAATCAAATAACAAAACGCATCAATAAAAGGATAGACAAGAATTATCAATTTCCTATTTTGGTGTCTGTATGATCTATAAAATATATAACTTTCTCACTGAATGTATATGTTTCGGACCATATGAGTATTTGGACCATACGCGTATGGTCATGACCATATGGGTATATACTCATATGGTCCGACCATACGCGTATGGTCGGGGTAATTAACACTCTGTTACAGTTTACTTGTAATACTTCTAAACTCTTCATATGGTATGACCGTTCATTCAAAAGACGCTATCATATAGGTAATTTTATCGTTATCTATAATACTAAAATTACGAGGTCCAATTTATCAGCCGTCATCACGTAAAAACGACGAATCAAAGAATTCAACTTTATATATAACTAATATAGTACAAAGGTGTAGATTAAAAATTACACCACTCCAGGCCCTTTTGTTTTCCACGTAATTAATATTGCCAATAATTAAGAAGTTCCGGGTCGAGTCCGATAATGATACCAATAGTATATTCACCTGTTACCTATTACCTTATCTGTACGTTCCGCATCTGACAGGCGCACCAACAAACGGTGTATTCAGGATTAATATGCTATATACACGGGTCATAATTACAGGGTTGACACTACTAAATTGTCAAATTGTTACCTATTGTAGTATTTTAACCAGTAAGCCTTTCTAAGATAACAATACGAATACTAAAAATCTGGACTAAAAATAAGGCGTATAGGGACAGTTTTCAATTTGTTAGCGGGCATGACGTAAAACAGCTACTTTATTTATAACTAATATAGAACAATTCGGTTGATTAAAAAATATTCTATTTCAGGACCTTTTGTTTTCCAAATAAATAATATTACCAATAATTGATAAGTTCCAGTTCGACGGGTTCAAACAGAAAGATTTGAAAGCAGAGAAAACTGTATATCTTATAATCGGCATGACTTTATCAGATGACAATACTATTACTAAAATAAGGCTTGCGCATAGTTACATAACTTAATTCAGTCACGGATCCGCGATATCACGGGTATGTTCTAGTATTATAATAAAAAGATAAGCTAAATAAAAATAAGAAGTTTCACATTGTTAATTTTACTTAATTGTCAAATTTAAAGTAAACACATTTTATACCGATGGTCATTACCGATGGTCATAACCGATTTGTTATTACGAGTAAATGGCAATATGTCGACTAAAAAATTAAATTCCAAAAATTTCTTAATGAACTGTTACATAAGAAGTCACTGGAAAGTAGCATACTATTAGTTTATTTAAGTTGTGTTGTAAAGATGGTGTATTGCAGTCAACCATTTTACGATATTTGAGATCTAGAGCTTCTTAAAAACACTGTAGACATCAGAATTGCCAAAGACCTCGGTATCACTGTACGCAGCTGCAAAAAAGGCCTGTTTTTCACTCGCAAACAAAATGTGTAAATGAAAAAGATCGTGCACAAAACTTGCAAATGCAAAAAAGCTATGATACCGTGTGGAAGTGAATGTCATCCAAGCCTACATGCACTAATGTAACTAGCGATGAAAACTAACTATGGCATCAATATTAAATTTTTACGTAGTTTTTTTTATTATAAAATTAAAAAATTGTCATGTTTTAAACCATCACTGTTTTTTTATATAAAGTTCTTGTATTATTGAAACGTTTATAATGTAATTTGGAAAAATAAATATACCTATATGGTCCAAATACTCATATGGTCCGGCCCGTTAATAACCATACGAGTATTATACTCATATGGTCCGACCATACGCGTACGGTCGGACCATACGCGTATGGTCGGACCATATGAGTATACGCCATGCGCGTATGGTCCAAATACTCATATGGTCCGGAACATATACAAAGAGGGTAACCAAAGATTTTGCGACGATGCAAATATTAAACTTTACAATATAAATAAATATCTTTAACCAACGAATTCAAATAGCAAAAGCTATGCAATTAACAAATATATACTTATATGCTTCATGTACATTATTTAACAATGAAATACATAATTATGAAATTTGAAGTTTTACCAAGGGCGCTAATAATTAATTAATAACACTGTCTACCACACAGCATTTCGGGGACACTCCCTCTGGTATCATTCCCCCTCTTTTATAGCTGACTATGCGGGGGCTTTTTCTAATTATTGGGGGCATTGTGATGACCTATAGTTGCTAATGTTTGTGTCATAGTCACAGTCATCCTCATTGCTTCCCTCAATCTTTATTTTATCACCAATAGTTTCAACACCTAGTCTGATCAAGTCTTGATCAGTAAGGTGCTGAAAAGAGTCATCTTCTATCCTATCATCTTTAAAAATTTTAATTTGAAAGATTTGTAGATTAAGTTCTACAAGAGCACGTTGTATAGCAGACGACATGTTGCCAGTATGAAAATAAACCCGAAAAAAATATACATGTTTTCGGTTATTTTCGGAAGTCTACCACCACCACATAATGAAAAAAAGCACTGAAAGTAATTGATTAACCACCTAGTATAATATTTTTTGAACCAAACATAAAACATTTTGACCACTGATCATAAAGTTGTTTGAACTGAACATAATATTTATTTTACTGAACATAATGATCAGTCTACAGAACATAATATTTATTTCACTCAACATAATGATAACAGTACTGATAATAAAGTGCTGCGCTTTAGCGCATGATACGCCCGTTGCTCTTTTAACTTGTTTTTAAAAGTGTTAGTTATTGTCCAAAAATTGGAAAATCCCCCATTTTTAAGAATAAAAATTCATAACACGGAAATGTAAAATCTTAAATTTATAAAAATTGAAAGGGAGCTTACATCAATATATATAAACAATTCACCAAAGTCTCATGGACATTGGTGAAAGCCTTTTTGAGTTATTGTCCGAAGTGTTAAAAATCCCCCTTTTTTATGAATAAAGCCCCATAAATCCAAAACTTAAAATCTGAAATTTATAAAAATTGAAAGGGAGCTTGCTTACATCAATAGATATAAACAATTCACCAAAGTTTCATGCACATTGGTGAAAGCGTTTTTGAGTTATTGTCCGAAGTGTGGACAACGGATCCCCTTTTTTATAAATAAAGCCCCATAAATCCAAAACTTAAAATTTGAAATTAAAAAAAAACGAAAGGGAGCTTACGTCAATAGATATAAACAATTCACTTAAGTTTCATGGAAATTGGTGAAAGCGTTTTTGAGTTTTTGTCCGAAGTGTGGACGACGGACGGACAGACGGACGGACAACGGTATACCATAATACGTCCCGTCTAAAGACGGCGGGCGTATAAAAAGTGTGTTTGACCACTGAATATTTCGGTTTCTGTAATCAACATAATGAGAAATCTACATAATATAATAATATGTTGACAGAAGATATTTTCAAAAGTACTGAATATAAAGACAAAAGTATATTGATTAAAGTGCTGAATATAATACCAGATCTGCACAATATAATGATTATTCTACTGATCATTATGATGTTATTGCTCAACATAATTGTTATACTACTGAACCATGTGAACATAATAAAAAGGGCACTCATAATCGAGAAAATACGCTGAAAATAATTAAACTTTCACAGCATATACTAAATATGAACAACGAAAGACAGCTATCACAAATAGATTCTGGGTGTATCTGTGACTGGGAAATGTGTTGGTCTGGAACCACACACACACAATAAACAGTACGGACTCTGACTCTGGGACTAGCTCTTGTAACAAAAGACGACTCTGGTTAGCGCAATGTATAATTTAATAAGTTCAGCATAGTAGAGTTGGGACTGCTCAGTGTAATACTAAATCCATTTTGCCACATCAAAATAGCAACATAGTTTATATAACAAACCAAAACTACTTGTACTTGACAAATATTTCTCTAAATGAGTGAGAAAATTCAAATAAGGGATAACAGAAAAATTAACACATACATGTAGATAATAATTAACAATTATAGAACATACAGACTTATTTATGGGATTAAAGCCTTGGCTTGTCAAATACGAATAATCTGAGACTACTATAACACGTGTTATAGTAGTCTCAGGAATAATAGATCATTTTGAAGTAAAATGTCGCCATTTAAAAAAAAAACAAATTAAAACATGAAATTATATTAGCTTAATCTTCTAAACTTGACCTAAATCTTGCACAATAAAAATATCAAAATCCATAGTGAAATATTGCAAACATAACAAAATCACTGGTTTTACAAAATCTTTAACAAAATGTCCAAAAAGTATCAAAATAAATTTTTGTCCATTTTTCCACTGTGACACAGCTATGGCGTTCCATATTCCTTGTCTGTCCTATTATATTCATATATGGTATTTGAAATGAAAATAAGCACAAAACCAGTCATTTTAACAATTAAGATCCTATCAAGGAACCCTTTTAAGGTGACTATATCAGAGACAAAAACAAAATGTATACAATAGATATAAAAAAAGAAGATGTGGTATGATTGCCAAATAGACAACTCTCCACAAGAGACCAAAATGACAGAAATTACCAACAATAGGTCATCGCACGGCCGTCAACTATGAGCAAAGTCCATACCGCATAGTCAGCTATAAAACTTTAAAGGCCCCGGAATAACAATGTAAAACGAGAAAACTAACGGCTAACTCATGTACAAAAAATGAACGAAAAACAAATTGAACACATAAACAAACAACCACTGAATAAGTATACAAGACGAAAAGAAAAGGACAGTACAAAATATGTTAAGAATCTAATCTAAAATAAAAATGAAATTATCCTCGTACAAAATAAATATTTATATATAAAAAAAAGGTGACTAGATGCTCTGCAAGGGTAATTAGCATATTTCGAATTTTACTTAATATGTTTTTGACCAGCAATTTAAAAATAAATAAATACATATTTGAACAATAAAAAAAAGAATTTTTCATCATAGGATCGGGATATTGCAACTTGATAAAGGAATTCGAATGTGAAATGATGGTAGCTAACCACGGATCCAAGAAAAGACACGTATTATATGTCAATAAACACGATATTAAAATAAGAAGATGTGGTATAATTTCCAATGAGATTTCTGTTTACTACAAGCTATAACTACTGGAAGAAAAAGCTCAAGTAAAATTAAATGTTATCAAGGATTGGAGAGGCCTTGTTATCTGAAAGACAGAGAAAACAACATGATTTTTTTTATATCGGGAACTTTTCAATATTCCCAACTATAGAATCCGACAAATTAACGAAAATTTTTTTTTTTAGTGAGAACAACATTTTATCAAACCATAATTATTTATTTCTTCAATATAAAAAGAAGGAGATGTGATAGGATTTTCAAAGTTAAAAAAATAAATGGATTTAAGCAATTATAGTCGGCAATAACAGGTTCCGACATGAAAAATAAGAATTAATACACAAACTGACGGCCTAATTCATAATAAAACAATTTACGAAAAACATATATGACATACACGAAAAAACGACAAACACTGAACTACGGGCTTTTGACTTAAAACAGGTACATACAGAATTTGGCGGGGTTAAAAATGTCTGTGTGCGCTCAATTTCTAAAAAAAAAAAAAAACCCTATCACAACACAAGACCAAACTATAAAAAAAATCAGTTGAATGATCGGATCATCATTCAATACTATCAATGACGATATCAGATAAGGTGCGGGATCCAAACCACGGAACACCCTTAAATTCCACAAAATAAAAATAAAATCGAAAAACTTGAATGGGGTTTCAATCACCAACACTCCCTCTCTCCTCATGCCGGATCCGCTCAGTCAGACTCAACTTTTGAGTGTGTAATTTAGGTATAAAAAATTGATAACAATACAAAATAAATAACTGATATTAAATTGTAACAGAAAAAGGAGAGCAAATCATTCCAGACATGTGTTGCAGCATTGAATTACAGTAGTTTTAATAAATATTTATATGACAGAAGTATCATGGAAAACATAAACTAATCATGAATGTGGCAGAAGAGATAGTACACGGTTTATGTTCTTCTCATTGATATTGTTCAGGAAGGCTCAGAGTGATTGTACAGTAAACTTGCAAGCGATTGTACAGTCAATAAAAATATCCGACATGGAGAAAATGAATATATTTGGATTTCTACTGGAACAATGACTTCAAAACTTTCAGACAGGTACGACTATATATCAGAAAAGGTACATGTGGAAATTCAGGTAGCAAACATTGATTTTTCGATGTTTTTTTAGACATTTTTCGTCGGTTTTTTTTATACATTTTTTATCCCTGTTGTGTGGCAAATTTCATCGTTTCACACATCATGGAGCTCCATCATTCTAAGGAAAACGTTTGGATGCACATAGCTTTCTTATTATTCTATTGGTTCTTTATGAGAATATTTAAGCTACCAAAACCTGAAGCAGAAACGTTACATAGCTATATATAGTAACATAAGAGTTCATCCAATTTTCTTCAAGCAACTTGTTATTTTGCAAATGTCGGGGCCCCTTTTGACAGTCTCCCGAATGACCAAATTATAAGAAAACCGTACAGTTCCGTTTCCACACTATGGTACTGGTCCCTTCCAATAGAATCACGCTTTCACTACGATCTCGCTATAATGATACAGCGACCTTTGCGATCTTACCACGACCTTATTGCGAACTCACTAATACCTGATTCCACCACGATTGCTTTGAACATGTTCAAAGTTGTATACGCTCATTACGAACTTGAAGACCTCGCCACGACCGTGATACGACCTCACTGTGATCTTCAAGATCGCGCTACGATCGTCAACATTTGCATTTTTTCACAGATCGTAGTGCGATCGTTGCCTAGTGTGACCGCAGAATTAAACTTTATTAGTTGAATAGAGCCACAAGAGCTTAACAAAAAAATATTACTTCCCTTAGCCCCATATGTTTACCATTTCCTGGTAACAGGACTCAATTTGGCAAAAAAGAGGGAAAGTGCAGAGTTTATAAATTAGCCAAATTATGTTTAATAAAAAGAAATAATATAGATATTCAGACATTTAAAACTTTTTTCAGTTTAAAAAAACAAATAAAAATAGTGTTCAAAAGTAAACTTTCGTTAAAAAAATATGGATTATTTGAAGAAAAAAAACCAACAAATTGCACACATTTAAAGAACATTTTATATATAAAACAGAATTTACAAATAATTTAACATAAAACAGATAATGTTTATCTGTTTATCTTTTAATACAAAAAAGTTATGTATTCCTGTCGACAGGAAAAATATGTCCACAAATCCGAATTTTGAGCGTCCGTCGTCGTTAACTTATAAACAAATATTCTCCTCTGAAACTACTGGGCCAAATTTTACCAAACTTAGCCACAACCATCATTGGGGTATCTAGTTTAAAAATTGTGTCCGGTGACCCGCCAAACTAACCAAACTAACCAAGATGGCCTCCATGGCTAAAAATAGAACATAGGGGTTAAATGTATATTTTTGCTTATCACTCTGAAACCAAAGCATTGAACAAATCTGACAAGGGGTAAAATTGTTAACTAGGTCAAGATCTATCTGCCCTGAAATTTTCAGATGAATCGGACAATGGGTTGTTGGGTTACTGTCCCTGAATTGGTAATTTTAAGGAAATTTTGTCCGTTTTCTGTATTATCTTGAAAATTATTATAGATAGAGATCAACTGTAAACAGCCATTATGTTCACCAAAGTAAGATCTACAAAAAAATCAACATGATTGAAATGGTAAGTTGATCCCTTAAGGAGTTATTGCACTTAATAGTCATTTTTTTACCAATTTTTCGTAAATTTTTTTACAAAAATCTTTTCCTCTGAAACTACTGGACCAAATTTAACCAAACTGAGCCAAACTCATTATTAAAGTATATTTTTATATATCTGCTCTAAAAAAATTCATATGAATTGTACAACTGGTTGGTTGGTTGCTGTCCCCCAATTGGTAATTTTTAAAGAAATTTAGCCGTTTTTGGTTATTTCCTTGAATGCTATTATATATAGAGATAAACTGCAAATAGCATTAATGTTCAGCAAATTAAGATCTACATATAATTCAACATGACCGAAATGGTCAATTGACCCCTTTAGGAGTTATTGCCCTTTATAGTCAATTTTTAACAATTTTCATTAATTTTGTAAATTTGGGTAAGTTTTTACAAAATGTGTTCCTCTGTAACTAAAGGGCCAAGTTCCTTACAGATAGAGAAAATTGTAAGTAGCAAGAATGATGAGTAAAGTATGATCTACGAACAGATCACAATCACCAAAAAACAATTTTGTCATGAATCCATCGTTTTCCTTTGTTTAATACACTCATAAACCAAGGTGCGCAACACAGGCTCTTAAGAGCCTCTAGTTATACTTCATTGAACTTTTGATGTTAGTTTATTTCGTCTTAATTGTTTCACATTTTTTTTGTCGTGGCCTTTTATAACTGATATACAGTATGGGTATTTGTCATTTTTTGTCAAAGGCCGCACGGTTGGTTATAATTGATAATACTAATTCATTGATCTCTAGTTGATAGTTGCCAAATTGGCAGTCATACCACATCTCCTTACTTGTTATGATATTGTATACATTTTTCGTACATGACTTTAAATTTCGCGTCCTGTCTTAACTATATATGAAATATTAGTCGCTTGACATTAAAAGCAAACAACTAACAATCAATCAATTTAAACTCGTGTTTAATAAGTAGAAAATCAATTAATTTTTGGAGTTAAAAGGGGGAGGTGCCAGGAGGTCTTTGAATGTAAATATGGTGGCCTGGTAATAGCTGGAATCAATAGGCATGCTTAGCGACAAGTTAAGACTTTAAAAATAATTAAAAAAATCCGCAAAAAATCGTGCTGCCCCATTCCCATCCTTAGAATAACAAAAGGTCGTACCCTTACTGTTATTGTCCGTGTGTTTTATTATTTATCCAGCTTGTTGTCCATATAGTGTCCTTCTAAGGAGGCAACTGTTTAATATTCGGGGGGGGGGGGGCTTGATAATCACAAAAATAAATGGTTTGTTCTGTGGTAGTTTCAAAATACATAACCTGACTTACAATGCATTGAAAATAAACTCTGCAGGTCTATTCGAAAGTATTAGATGGCAACAGATTCTTCATAAAATTCATTTTTTCCCCAAAAAAAGTCGTGAAACACTTCCGAAAAGTTCATATAATAAAATTATTAATATTATTTAAAATATACTTGAAATGTCTGAAAAAAGGTTTCATTTAACTTGAGCTATAATATTGTGTCAGATACCATACCTCACTTTTATTACAGGGCAGTAATTACATTGAGGCAAATTTTATGCTTACGTTATAATTTTATATATACTCAAAATTGGAATAAAAAAGAAGTATCAATTTAGATATTTCTCATCAGACTCGTTATTTTTCCTTAAATCTTTTATTTATTTATTTATTTCAAAGTCAAATTTTCTGTCAACCAGTGTATTCGCTGATACTGTTTTTCTCTTTAGCCCTTTCTAGCCTATTTTGCTGCAATATACTTGATACATAATTTTCTAAAGTTGTTACTTTACAATTTTTTATGCCTCAATTATGGGCATTATGTTTTCTGGTCTGTGCGTGCACTCCTCCATCTGTCTGTCCCACTTCAGATAAACGTTTGTGATCGAGGTAGTTTTTAATGAAGTTGAAGTCCAATCAACTTGAAACTTAGTAAACATGTTTCTTTTGTCTTTGTCTGAGTTGTCATTATAGATGGTCCTAGCTGTCTTTTTTAGACGGTCCGAGTTGTCCCAGGTCGGACATGTTCTGCAACTAACTAAAATGCCCCAAGTTTGAACACGTTATTTGATTTCGTGATCACCAAACTAACCAATTGAAATGTGAACTACATTGATATATTTCGTAACTTTTTACCTTAAAAAATCCTGGTCCTATGTAGATTTGGAAGTTGTCGTCAGCAAAAGATTAAAACACCGTTCATTGTGGGCTTCCGTTGTCGTTGATTTCTATATTTTATGCAATGTCAATTTCATCATGCAATACTTTCTCCGCAATCAGGGGTTCATTAAGGGATACACACAGTTTGATATTCATGCTAATAATATATAACAGTTACGATTTAAAAATCAATTTGAATTTAGGTTGCAGTAAGAAAAAAACAATATTAGGTCAATGTCATAAAGATATAAACTTTTTAGTATTCTGAATAAAACTGGGGAAAGGAAGGGCGCATTTAAATCTTGCCCTATCCCAGTTTCGCAGTCTCATACATATTTTTTGTATGAGGCTAAGAAACTGGGGAAGGACGAGGTTCTACCGAGCCCTTCCCCAGTTTTGCGCAAAGCACAAAAAAAGTTTATATTTTTCTGTCATTGACCTAATATTGCTTTTATACTGCAACATAAATTAATAAATTGATAGCTATTCAAATCGTAACACAAACGAAAGACTTATTTTCATCCCTTCATGGACCCCTGATTGTGGAGAAAGTGTGATTGTGGAGAAAGTGCCATGATGAAATTGACATCGTACACAATAGAGCTTTGTTACAATATTTTATATAAAATAAATATTTTTCTGACATTGACCTTATATTGTATGTGTAGAAGTACTTAAAGATGACAAAAAATTTTAGTACTGAAAAATGACTGAAATTTTCAGTACTGAAAAATGGCTGAAATTTTCAGTACTGAAAAATGGCTGAAATTTTCAGTACTGAAAAATGGCTGAAATTTTCAGCACTGAAAAATGGCTGAAATTTTCAGTACTGAAAAATGGCTGAAATTTTCAGTACTGATAAATGACTGAAATTTTCAGTACTGTAAACAACTTTTTCTCAACATTACTGAAAATGATATAAAAATTTATGTACTGAATAGTGATGTTTCCTAAAAGTACTGTTTATATAGCGGCATTTGATGTACTGTTTAGTAATGTTTCATAAAAGTACTGTTTATATAGCGGCATTTAATGTACTGTTTAGTAATGTTTCCTAATAGTACTGTTTTTATAGCGGCATTTAATGTACATGTAAACGCTAGTCAAATTGTTGGTAGTGTATGTGGACATTGTTGAGCTTCTTTTGAACATAGATGATTGCGATATCGATAAATCGGAATTATTAAGTCATGAGTCTCCCTTGTCCGTAGCATGTGTGTATGGATGTAAAGACATTGTTGAACGCTTAATACAGAGTAATTGCACCATAGATACGTTCAATATTTACGGTCGTTCCCCGCTGCACATCGCTGTTTGTAGTTTCAACCTGGGAGTTGCACAACTTTTAGTTCAAGGAGGTTGTAATTTGAACTTATGTGATGCCAATAATCGGACACCTCTCTTTTTTGCTTGTGACTTGGGTTTTTATGACGCAGTTGAGTTGCTAATATCGAATGATTGCGATGCAAACATCTGCAATGAAGATGGTTTAACACCACTAGATCAAGCAAAATGTAACGGTTTCTTCAACATTGTCAAATATATACGTGAAAAGCAAGAGCTTAACAAAATTGAAATACTATATTCAAGAATTTAAAAAATTCTAACGTGCATTAATAATGAAAGTATAAAAGACAAATTAAAATCTTGAAAAATGGTCAAATACAAAATAATAACCTAATTTTGAAAGCGACTGCTGTATTAATGGTTACAACAAAGAATGTTATTTTGTCGTATTATGGCACGTTCAACTATTTATTCCGTCATTTTGCTACATACAGACAAGTTCGTATTTCTAGTAACTTCTTACAAAGCATACGAATTTAGTTTTGCAAAATATTTTTTTATCGAATTTTTACATTAATGTTTCTCTTTCAGAAGAATACTTTGGGACAGTTTAGTAAAACGTGTAGTTATTCTTCAATTCACAAGAATATTACCGAGTAAAAATGCTTGAATAAGTCAATATTGTTTAGGCATTTTGAGATAGGTGACATATATCTCGAAGCAGAAAGGGAAAATGTCCATAAGCATAATCTAAATTCGCTATCTAGGATTGATAAAACACGCTCGTCGATCTTCAATGATGCAGCCTTATCCCCCCTTTTCGGTCAATCTGTTTACAATAGCAATTTTGTAATTCTAAAATATTGCTGGAATTTACTTCATCTTTTGATTATTTCTGTTATCTGATGAAAAGAATTTGGACCTCGACACAAATTGTTTCTAATGTGAGACTTCTAAGATTTATTCCAAATTATTTAGTCCTGAAAATAAAATTCAAAGTGTACGAGAGACAACTCTTGATATATATCTCGTTATATGCACATAGGAAAACAACGGTTTCAGCGAATGAAACTTTCGCCCGAAAACGCCCGAAAAAAAAATCAAAGATAATCCCATATTTTCACTCAACTTTAACGATATGTCTGAACTGGTTACCATGGGTGCATAAAATTTAAGGCTGTCGTAAATGCGTACCAGTCGGTGAAACGTGTTAATGAGGCCCTCAAGGTAGATTAGCGAAAGCTAATTGAGTCACCCTCTTTAAATAAAGTCATTACTTACTTACTTACTAACTTATACGTTTGCAGTAACTTAAAGCATGCCTTTTACTTTTTGATAATTAGTAATCGTCACACCAGTATGTCCATACATAATAATATTGATAAACAAAATAGCGCTGAGAACAGAAAATTTGAAAATATATAATAATTCTGTTAAAGCTTAATAATTTTTACAAATTGATTTAACTCTTTCTTTCGTAATATTACAATAACAAGGTAACAGGTTCTAAGAAAAAAAATATAACTTTTTTGATTTTTGATTAGAAAAGTATGTACATAACTAGAAACAACTTCATACTTGGTAAACACAAAAATGTTAGTATTTATAATAAATCTTCTTAAAACAACGTGTGTTCTCTATCGACTACGCATGATATTTCCAAAAAGGAAATAATGGTGAAAAGGGGCATGTTTGTTCATTTTCATGAAAAGACCCGAAATGGTGACGCATCGTCACACAATACATAAACAGACTTGTGTTATTCATTTATATTTCTCGAACCAATGCATTTCCATTATTTTAAGGAAATTACAAATATATATATACAAAAATCATTTTCTTTGACCCAAAATGGGTCTTGGTGATACGTTGCAGTAGCTTAACCATAAAAATGAGGTCAAGTATACTGGACATATGAGTCCATTTACTTAACCAAAATGTGCTTTACAATGTAGATAATAATTGTAATAATATTGAAAATTTTTAGATAAGAGATAATAATATAAGTTATCAACTTGATATATGAAGACTAAAGGAATTATAAACCCAATACCAAAAATGCTCAACCTCAGATCAAAGAGACCCATTATCTTATAGAGGTATAACGTTGGTTCCTTTTGCAAATAAAATGTATTGTAATATTTTAAATGATAGACTAATTTATTGGTAAGATCAAAGGGATGTAATCAAAGATGAGCAAAATGGTTTGGTAAAGTGGAATCTATCTGGCCTTTATAGATTTAAAAAATCATATGACTCAATTAATAAATTATTGTTGTTCAACAAATTGAAAAATGTGGGAAGTAGTTCAAAATTTATGAATGCCCTAAAAGAGCTTTATTCAAATGTAACATGCAGTGTACATATTAACGGTAATATGACTGAATGGTTTAAAAGAGGGACGAAAGATACCAAAGGGACAGTCAAACTAATAAATCGAAAATAAACTGACAACGCCATGGCTAAAAATGAAGAAGGACAAACAGACAAACAATAGTACACATGACACAACATAGAAAACTAAAGAATAAGCAACACGAATCCCACAAAAAACTAGGGGGGATCGCAGGTGCTCCGGAAGGGTGAGCAGATCCTGCTCCACATGTAACACCCGTCATGTTGCTTATGTGATAACAAATACGGTAAATAGTCTAATTCGGTAGGTCATATTCATGAAAGGGAAGGGGATTGTAGTTACGACGTAAGGAACATATCCGATATCATTTGTGAAACTTTTATTCCATAACGGTCAACCAACTCGTGATTGCGTCCGCAAAATTTAAATGTAGGTGAAACAAATTTGTATATTATCGTCTGTTATGTTGATTATTTATATTATCACTCTTAATTGATGATATAAATGCTCTAGATATTTGTATGAATATTGAGGATGAAAATTGTATTGTATGGTGATGATATGGTATTAATGGCTGAAAATGAAAAAGATTAAATGTAAAATATTCTGAACAACTGTTGTATAACTAATGGATTTATTGCCATTATTATTAAGTCCAAAATTATGAATTGTAGACATCTATCTGTACTTAGAACTGAATATAATTTTACAAAAGTTAACGATGCAATATCAAACCTGGGATTGTTTGCTTTTTTTTTTAGACTATCAACTGATGGCTAAGACACCAAATCAGCAAGAAGAGCTTTGGGTCTATTGTTTGATAAACGAAAAACATATGGTGGTTTCCAACACGATATATTTTCTAAATTATACAACACTATGGTCTGGTCAGTTATTGATTATGGATCATGTATTTGGGGTACTCATGTATCAATGCTGTCCAAAATAGGACAATAATATTTGTTATGGGTGTCAGTAAATATACCCCAAATGAAGCCATATATAGAGATATGGGTAGGAAACCACTATATGTAAAACAATGGACAAGGGTATTTAGACATTTGACAAAATGTTCAAATATGACTAATGCTGGAATAAAGTTTAAAGTTTTCAAATAGTCAATTAAAAATGCTAGAGGTATAATTAAGAATTGAGCCATAAAGTTACGGATATGTAAAACAAAAAATTGATATCTATTGTAACTTTGAAATTAATGTGTTAGATAAGAGTATTATTGTACAACTTGAAACAATAATGTTTGATAACTATAAAATAGATTGGCGTTATAGAGTATCTGTGTATGCTCAAAGTAATAAATTAAGAGCGTATATGTTATTTAAATATGATTATTGTACTGAACCTCACCACCTAGTGCTTTTGATAAATTTAGATATGGAGTTAACCTTAAACTAGGAACATGTAGATATGAAAGAAAAGAAATCCACGAAAGAACATGTTTTTTTGTAATAATAGTATTGAAGATGAGCTATTGTTTTATGAAGCTTCAAATTTTAATGTGGATTTTAACGTTTTATCAGTGTCGCCAGGACCTACTATTCATTTTAATGAGAATAAATGGTTATTTATATAATTGATTATGCTGTGTTTTAATGATATTCATCCGCAAATATATATGATACCATATCGAATTGTTTTCTTTAATATTATTGCTTGTACAGTATCTCATAAATCTTTTTAGATTGGCACATACAATGTTAATTTTAAGTTTGTTGTTATTCATTTATGTTTTATGTACCTGTATGAATATTTTATTGTGTAACTATGTAATTGTATGTGTTGAGACTATAATTAAATATTGAAACTAAATCTGAATCTGTGTCAGAACGTAAGGTATAAAAAATATATAGGTCTCCTACCCTCGAAAATATAAAAAATAATCTATAAATAGATCACTGTGCTGTTGCTGGTAAATTGCTATCATCAGCTCAGAAGACACCAAATGACATAAAAGATAACAAATATAGGTCACCGTACGGCCTTCAACAATGATCAAACTCCATACCGCATTGTAAACTATAAAAGGCCCTGAAATGACAAATGTAAAACAATCAAAAAGAGAAAACTAATTGCCTGATTCATATTTACCTTTATTTAATTCTCAATTGATAGATTTAGAAATCATTTAGAACTCAGATTTGACTATTCCCAAGTTGACCGTTTTTGATTTTTTTTTTATGCCCCACCTAGGGGCATCATGTTTTTTAGTCTGTTTTGACTCCAATTTCACGGTCAACTGAACATATGAGTGGAATGGGGCTTCCATGTACTATGGACACATTATTGTTTAAATGAACTTTGAACATATAGCGGGAGCTTAATGTAAATAGTATTAAACATTCCTGGTTTTGATATTTTGGTGTTTCTGTGTAAAGGTAAATCAAGAAAAATGCTTCGGAATAACGAACAATCCAAGGATCTTTCCTCTTGGAAAAGTATATATAAAAAAAAGACTTTTAAGTACTTGGATATAAGAAGATGTTGTATGGGTGCCAATGAGACAACCCTCCGTCCTAGTCACAATTTGTAAAAGAAATCCATTATTTACTTGAAGACAGATTTAACGAACTAGTCCTACTTCGTTTCATAAAAAATGATGGACAGCATTGAAACAGATCAGATAAATCGTACTTTATTAAAATAAAACACTCTGCAACTGAGATCACCAAAACACTTGATTGTTTAATTGTTCGGCTATATGACCTTTGGCTAAATAATCAAAAGTTTGGTGACTATATCGAACGCATCTTTTCCATTGAAATGAAATAACGAATAACATAGATACAGATAAGTCTGCCTCATATATTGACCCATATCTGGAAATTGATCATGCAGGCATGTTGAGAACAGAATTGTACTTCACAAGAGAGGATTTCAGATTCCAGTATTGTGAATTTTCCGTTTCTATGAAGCAACACTTCAGTAGCGCTTGCATATGTAGTAGATGTCTCATAGTTGATATTATCTTCCAGATCGTTTTTGTCGTGTTTTTATTTCTTTGATAGAGGATTACTGCTTACTATAAACAAAATATTGTACCAACGGTTCCAGGTGATAATGTGGAAGTCTCCCCCTCGAAGTTTTGTCATAAGTTTGTTGACCGCTGTTAAATAGCTCTTTCACAGTTACCACGGATATTGTTCAATTGTAACCACAGTCCTCTTTTCCTTGATTTTGACTTAACCGAAGTGAACTTAACATCGACTTTGTACTTGCATGAGCAACACTATCGGATGCCATGTGTGGAGGAGGAACTACTTACCCTTCCAAACCCCCAATGTTCATCCCCGGGTTTTAGTGGGGTTCGTGTGGCTCAGTAGTTAGTTTTCTACGTGGTGTTTTGTCGATATTTTCCGTTTTATGCAATGTAAGATTTTCTTTATCTAATCTGAATTTCCCCTTGGTATCTCCCAATTCTTGTTTACTTTAATTGGGAAATAGATTTAAACATAAGAATTCAAAGTTGAGAATGAACCTTGAAAATAAGGTCAAGTTCAAAAGAATGATGTAACACGAACCTTACACCTACAATCATCCTTTGCATTATAAGAGTGTTACTGAAAGTATCAAAGCACTAAACTTACATTGCTCAATAGACTTGAAAAATGAGGATTTTACAGTTTGATTTTATGGTGTGCTGTTAGATCACTGTCCCTATTAAGAAACGATTGAGCACGAACAAACATGTTTAACCCCGCCACATTATCTAGGAGCCTGTAGTTCAATGATTTTTAATGATGATCATTTTAAAATTAAAGAAATAATGACACAATTTACGTTTGTTTGTTTTGCCGTTTACATGTGAAGCTCTGGTTCATGGTCAAGAAATTTGGAATCAACTTAAACCGATGACATTTGGTTATTGGACAGCAAACATTTAATTTGGGGGGGGGGGGGGGGGGGGGGGGGGTAGGGCTCAAAAGACATTTGAACAAAAAGACAGATTAAAATTTTGTGTTAACAATCCATGTTGAGCAATAGCCGAAATAGAAGGATTTATATAAGATTTAAATAAAAAGCTCTTTTCCGCAATAGAAGATATCAATATCTTATAGATATTTACTCTAATGATCCAGATTGAGGTAATTAACTGTTTCCTTAAAAAAAATTAACTACCCTTTTACAAGATCGTTTATCAACAACTGTAGGTATTTCTAACTTTTCAAATTGCGTCCATTAAAAAGCAGACTTGTCCCTTCATTTCTATAACACAGTAAAGATTAATCTAATTTCAATTTATAGAAGAAGAAAAAAACAATAACCCTTATCGTTACGTTGATGCAATTTATTTTGCCTTCTGTGATAAAGAATTCACCAGTTTAAACAAGTAAAATACGGATCAAAATATGCGTTAAAAAATGGCGGAAACTGAGTTTACTTCATTTGCACCTTCTAAAAATCAAATGAATAAATTCATATGACGTCAAGAAATATAATCACATGAATTATATCTCTTGGAAATTATTCTGTGTACAATTTTCAAATGTTTTCCTGGTAACGGATTTGCTGTTGATTATCAATGATTTGGGCCTTGACATTTTTTTTTATAACGTTATCACTTTAAATCGGACATGCATAATATCTAAATCGTCGATATATACTTTGGATGAACTTTCCTTTTTTTTCTGAAAAACCCCCCAGAATATAACATCAATTATGATATCAAGGGACTTAAAGAGGGACAAAAGATACCAGAGGGACAGTCAAACTCATAAATCGAAAATAAACTGACAACGCCATGACTAAAATTGAAAAAGACAAACAGACAAACAATTGTACACATGATACAACATAGAAAACTAAAGAATAAGCAACACGAACCCCACCAAAAACAGCAGATCCTGATCCACATGTGGCACCCGTCGTGTTGCTCATATTATAACAAATCCGGTAAATAGTCTAATTCGGTAGGTCACATTCTTGAAAGGAAAGGGAATTGTAGTTACGACGTAAGGAACATATCCGATATCATCTGTGAAACGGTTATTTCATAACGGTCAACCAACTCGTGATGGCATCCGTAACATTTACGAAGGGATGATTTCTACTTCACCATTTGGAACTCTTGGTTTAATAGCTTTCTTGTGATCAGCAACTCTCTATCCAGAAAATCACTATAGGAAATACAAGCATGCGAATATCGAATCAATTGAGAGAGATATATCCCGTATGCAGGTGCTGCTGGAATGTTGCTACTTAGAAATTGAAAGTTTACAATTGGAAAGCTGAAATCATCTCTTTTGTCGTAAAGTTTTGTTTCAACCGACCCTCAATGTCAATTTCTAGATGTAAGTCAAGATATAAGATGGGATAGATGCTTTCAACATAGTCACCAAATTTTGAATTATTTAGTGAGAGAACATCATCTATATATCGGAAAGTAAAGTAAAAGGATATTGCTAACTTATTATCTTTCTTCCTAAGAATATCCTGGATGAAGGTAGCCTCATAATAATAAAGAAACAAGTCGGCAAGAAGAGGGGCACAATTGGTTCCCATTGGAATGCCGACAGTCTGTTGAAAACCTATCATTACTACATAAAAAAAGAAATTTATTCCTTGAATGATTACTTCTTACATCGTGTTTGAAGTTGCATTCCCTGAAAATGCATGATAAGAAGAAATGTTGATGCAATTTGATTTTACAATTTGACACGAAAAGGACGAATACGTAAGGTTTCAATTCAATGCATTGCAATTACACAATGTTAGTATAATTAGCTTCTTTAAAAGAATGCTGTCTAAACCTTTGTCATAAAGCAGCTGGCTATAACAAAAAAATATACTTGTCAATATAACAATTATATTGTAGTGAGCAGTAAGCATTCACATCCATAGGCTCTCTCATTTAAGGTGATATTAACATTGAAATTGTGTTTACACTTATTTATGTTTTACTTAAAAAGGTAAACATAGATTCGATCATCAATTTTAATCGGCAGTTTCTGTTTTTTTTAATTTATTTTTAAGAATATAGCAAAAACACATAACATAAGTGGTCATTAGCTAAAATAAAAAAAAAATATTAAAAAAAAATCAAAACGCTAACAAAAAAATATCTACAAAATGGGGGAGAGGGAGTCATTCCCATCCACAAATGCTTTAGTAAAACCATATGAATCAAATCTCCTCCCTTACGTTTATATATTTGTATATCTAATTCAAGTCATTTTGGTGTTCACAGTGTTTTTTCAAAATTTTGAGTGGGTGATGGTGCGATTGTATAAATCCACAACCAACAGTCGTTTTATCGTTTTTTATAGTCGAGTTGTCCTTCGAATAATATCGTTATACTGTGTAAAACAACATATTTATTATTTCCTGCGATTCGTTGTTTTTGTATGTTTAACTGTTTACATAATTTTTTGTAGTTTATATAATTATGATAATGAGACACATTTTTTAAACTTTATCAAGGTTAATATTTACAAAATGTAAGGTCAGTAGAAAATATAACAAAGTAACATAAAAAAATTGAACTTGTAATATGTATTTTTTTCCATCCGTGACATGATTTTTTTCATTTCTTGATTTTTAAAATGTAACTTCTTAATGTGTGAATAAAATTTCTTAATTGGTTGACGTATTTTCTTCATTCTTTACATGGAATTCTACATTTCTTAATCTATGAAATGTAATTTCTTTGTTTGAGGGACGTTTTGGGAGAATGTGTCAGTGTAATTATTGATTTCCCTTAAAAACACAGTGTAAAAAATTCCCATAATTAGGTCTTTCCACTTTTCTGTGGAAAGACCTATTGTTTTTCTTCTGATTATTAGGTCTTTCCACTTTTCTGTGGAAAGAACTATTGTTTTTCTTTTGATTATTAGGTCTTTCCACTTTTCTGTGGAAAGACCTATTGTGTTTCTTCTGATTATTAAGTCTTTTCACTTTTTTGTGAAAAGACTTATTGTATTTCTTCTGATTATTAAGTCTTTTCACTTTTTTGTGAAAAGACTTATTGTATTTGTTCTGATTATTATTATTATTATTAGGTCTTTCCACTTTTCTGTGGAAAGACCAAATGTTTTTCTTCTGATTATTTTTTTTTTTTTTTTTTTCTTCCGCCTAATTTTGTTCTTGCGATAAACATTTGTTTCGCAATATGTCGCTTAGATATTTGGTATATGATATCGAACAGTTTATGCACTTTTGAAATTTACCCTGCGTAAACGAATACTTTTCTTTGTAGGAGTTATCTCCCCAAACACTGTTTTTCTTGTTAGCGCATCTCCTTCGCAACCGTAAAAGATTATGACAAATTTATTTTACAAAATTGCTCGTTATATCCTTCGCATGATTTGTCCTATTTTGACCGAAGCGATATGACCGCTCCATATGAGAGTTATTTCCCCTTATGCAATCTGATATAAGTGATATGAATTTCTATCTTATAAATCATAAGTGATAGAGACCTAGGATCTTTTGATTTGAGGTCCTTGGTCCCAAAAAATGAAAATTATGTCAAGGTCAAAGGTCAAGGTCATATTCTAATTTTTGAATTTGTCTTATTTTCACTCATTTTCATTAACCTTATAAGATATCGACAAATTATTTTGTATAAATTGTTAGTTGCGACATGTTGCAACTAAATAATTTTAGTTGAAAGGGTGCGTAAACAATGAATGGGAGTTTTAGCCCCTATCATATCTTAAATTATGTTTAAAGTGATATAACTTATTAACCATACATATTAGAGACTAGGGTCTTTTGATTTGAAATCCTCAGTTTGTGACCTTGAAATTGAGGTCAAGGTCATAGGTTAATTTGACGTTCTAGATTTTGACCTTTGCTTTAAATTCATATCTATACATCATAAAGCCATATGAACTGACATTTTAGACTGATTTTTTATATTTTAATATCAAAATAGATATTAACTGGTGGAAAGACCTTCAATTGTTCTCTGAACAATTGGTTTTTTATTCTATTTTTTTTTTCTTCCGCCAAATTTTGTTCTTGCGATAAACATTTGTTTCGCAATATGTCGCTTAGATATTTGGTATATGATATTGAACAGTTTATGCGCTTTTGAAATTTACCCTGCTTAACCGATTACTTTTCTTTGTAGGAGTTATCTCCCCAAACACTGTTTTCCTTGTGTCCACAATTCCTTCGCAACCGTAAAAGATTACGACAAATTTATTTTATAAAATTGCTCGTTATATCCTTCGCATGATTTGTCCAATTTCGACCGAAGCAATATGAACGCTCCATGTGAGAGTTATTTCCCTTTTTGTAATTGAAATTTTAAAATGTATTTTAAACTGGAACACCATAAGTGATAGAGACCTAGGATCTTTGATTTGAGGTCCTTGGTCCAAAAAATGAAAATTAGGTCAAGGTCAAAGGTCAAGGTCATATTCTAATTTTTGAATTTGTCTTATTTTCACTCATTTTCATTAACCTTATAAGATATCGACAAATTATTTTGTATAAATTGTTAGTTGCGACATGTTGCAAACTAAATAATTTTAGTTGAAAGGGTGCGTAAACAATGAATGGGAGTTTTAGCCCCTATCATATCTTAAATATGTTTAAAGTGATATAACTTATTAACCATACATATTAGAGACTAGGGTCTTTTGATTTGAAATCCTCAGTTTGTGACCTTGAAATTGAGGTCAAGGTCATAGGTTAATTTGACGTTCTAGATTTTGACCTTTGCTTTAAATTCATATCTATACATCATAAAGCCATATGAACTGACATTTTAGACTGATTTTTTATATTTTAATATCAAAATAGATATTAACTGGTGGAAAGACCTTCAATTGTTCTCTGAACAATTGGTTTTTTATTCTATTTTTTTTTTCTTCCGCCAAATTTTGTTCTTGCGATAAACATTTGTTTTGCAATATGTCGCTTAGATATTTGGTATATGGTATCGAACAGTTTATGCGCTTTTGAAATTTACCCTGGGTAACCGAATACTTTTCTTTGTAGGAGTTATCTCCCCAAACACTGTTTTCCTTGTGATCACAACTCCTTCGCAACCGTAAAAGATTACAACAAATTTATTTTATAAAATTGCTCATTATATCCTTCGCATGATTTGTCCAATTTCGACCGAAGCAATATGAACGCTCTATATGGGAGTTATTTCCCCTTTTTGTATTTGAAATTTTGAAATGTATTTTAAACTGGAAAACCATAAGTGATAGAGACCTAAGGTCTTTTGATTTGAGGTCCTTGGTAAAAAAAAATGAAAATTAGGTCAAGGTCAAAGGTCAAGGTCGTATTTTAGATTTTTATTTGTCTTTGATTTCCCTATAACTTTGGAATGGTTATAGATACAGAAAATTTAAGTAGTGAAAAATGCTTGGTACTTCAAGGGGCAACTTTGTTACGTTATGACTGTATTGGTTTTACCATTATGTAAGGGGCATAACCCCCATTTTTGGTTTATAAAAAGCCATTATTAGGCAAAACTCTTAAACAAACGGTCCTTGACCCATAGGGTATTTTGCAATGACATCGTGGAGCAATGACCTTAACAAAGGTCGAAAGGTCAAAGTCATGTACTCAGAGGCAAATTATGTGATTTTGGCACTATTTAAAGAGTTTTATGTGTGTTTGAATTCCAACCAACCAACCAACCAACCAATCAATCAGTGCATGTTTCCGTCTCATGTGTTTAATATGGAGTCCAAGATCTCATTGGTTTCTTTCTCGCTTGTTACGTGTTTTACCAATCAACCAACGTGTTTGATCAACCAATCAACGTGTTTAACCAACCAACCAATCAATCAATCAATCAATCAATCAATCAATCAATCAATCAATCAGTGCATGTTTACGTCTCACGTGTTTAATATAGGGTTCAAGATCTCATTTGTTTCTTTCTCGCTTGTTTTATGAAACCTATCCAATGTGTTTAACGAACCAACCAACCAACGTGTTTAATCAACCAACCAATGTGTTTAACCAACCAATCAACATGTTTAGCCAACCAACCAATCAATCAATCAATCAATCAATCAATCAATGCATGTTTCCGTTTCATGTTTTTAATACGGGGTCAAAGTTGTCATTTGTTTTTTCTTCGCTTGTTTTTATTGATCAACCAACCAAACAAATTGTCAACCAACCAACCAATCAATCAATCAATCAATCAATCAATCAATCAATGCATGTTTCCGTTTCATGTGTTTAATACGGGGTCCAAGGTCTCATTTGTTTTATTTTCCGCCTGCTTCAGGGGACCCTATCCACGTGTTTAATTGATTAACCAACCAACCAACCAATTAATCAACTAATCAATCATTGCATGCATGCATGTTTCCGTCTCGTGTGTTTAATACGGGGTCCAAGGTCTCATTTGTTTTTTTTCGCTTGTTTCCAGAGACCCTTTCCCAAGTGTTTAAGTTATAAACCAACCAACCAACCAATCAATCAATCAAATTGTATGAAAGTTTGTTTATGACAGTGTATTTAAAACAATATGGAAGGAAAAAACTCTCAATTATTCAAGAAGAATTCAATTTTAATATTGTTCTTACATCTCTTCCGAAAAAAATTTCACATGAACTCTGAAACTACAAGTCCGATCGACCTGAAAATTTGCAGTCAGCAGGGCATACGTACATGTACTAAAAGTTCATTAAACAACGTGGTGCAGCTACCTCTCAAGAATTTTCCTAGAGAAAAGAAAAGGCAATGCCGTAAAAATCGCTTGCTAGGTCTGTAAATCTCAGTGAAATCCTACAATAAAATGTCCGCTCCTAGATTGAAATACTAATCCGTGTTACAAACTGGTGCTGAAAAATGTACATTTTATAAGAAATAATCATTAAATGTCTTTTAAAGTTACACCGGATCAATAGACCACTTTCGAGTTCATCCGTCACCGGCAAAAACTCGTCAATTATGCACGCCTTTATGACGTCATTTACTAGATAGAGGGGGTCGCCTGTATCCCTGCACTATTTACGTTCATCAAGCGTCTTAGTGATCGTCTTTGTGCAGGATAAACTAGAAATAATGGTTGCTCTGTAGGTACTTACTGACAATTCCCTAATGACAGCAGTGTTGATTGTCAATTTTGAGAATTCAATTTGCCAAACAATTCGTATAATATAGAATTATAGTTTTCCAACCACTCGCTCAACATTGGAAGGGAAGTGACGACGCCACAAAACGCACAAATGACGGTGATAAAAGCGCGTATAATTGACGAGTTTTTTCCGGTGACGGATGAACTCGAAAGTGGTCTATTAAATCCAAATCATGCACTGCTGGTGAACTGTGATCAAAAATGTCAATTTCCTACAATGACAAAAGAAATACAATGTGTACATTCCGTCTCTATACATGTTGTGTGGGATAATTTCATATGTATATATGTATATATTTATTTTTGCGTGTTCGTACTTAGTAATAAATGTGCATCATTTTCGCTATTGTATTTCTAATCATGTTATGTTTTGATTTCCTCTCATTCTAGGATGGAAGAGGGGTCTCGTTCAGACCAAGATGTGTTGTCACTGAGTCCACACAGCGAGTGGCATGAGAGTAAATCCGAGTGTACCGATCTTGACGTGGCAGATCTAATGGTTATAGATGAAGTAGGGCCAGATGAAGACGTATGTCCAGATGAAGAAGTAGGTCCAGCTGAAGAAGTAGGTCCAGATTACCAGACTGCTGGTGTAGCTTCTGGGGCCTTAGGCCTTAGGCCCTGTTGGGACACACAGCAGTGTGGGTGTAGATACTAGTATTGGTATATACCATAGTGAGATCGATGAGGAGAGAAGCGGTGTGGTAGCAGTCTCGAAAAACATATTACGGCAGTGTCCAATATGTGGGATGGTGTCCAGGGAAAAGACACGCCGTCACGTCCTCAAGAGACACCTTCCATGGTTTTTGTCGGGTGCTACTGCCTGTTGGGATTGCTGTGAGCAGGAAATCCAGGCATCTTCTCTAGCAAGGAGACACACAGAGGAACATAGGATTGGTTGTTTCTTTGATGAAGAACACCTTCATTTGTGGTGCCAGTTGGTGAGTGGCTCTCTTCACCTTGTTAAATCGTGGTTTGGCTTAACAGATTTCGAAGGCTTGTTACAGTATGTAGTTGAGCGGCAATTACATGAAACCGTCACCAGTGGTTTCAGTGACCAAGAGCAACAGCTACTGGTGTTCTACGCACAGAACTATAGTCCTGACCGCCTGTCGCACATCAGTGCTAACCCTCCCAACCATGTCATCAGTCTGACCAACTGGGAGATTATGACTAGCCTATTACGCAGAGTGGGACCTGCTCAACAACAGTCTCTTTTGTCCTGTGATAAATTCGTTACTTACGAGGGTGCATGGATTGTGGACACTGTACCAGTACTTCTAGAGCCATTTGTCTTTGTAGACAGTCATTTTCATTTAGAAGAACCAGTCCATATCTTACAGTATGCCAAGCAATATTTCTGGACGACTGACGTCACGAGGATGCAATTGAATGAAAAACGGTTTACTTTTTTTTTTTTTTATTTCCTAACCATACAGTATGGTTAGGAAATAAAAAAAAAAAAAAAAAAAAGAAAAAAAAAAGTAAACCGTTTATTTGATTGGATGTATCTATATATAGACATGACGTCATTCATTGTTTACAAACGTTATTTTTGCATTGGAACTGACATTTCAACAGTTCAACAGTTCAAACTCCTGGATTGAACGTAGATCAAGGTATACCTTACATATATTTTAAACAATTCTATTGGATGAAACGTTATCACGTGACGTGGAATAATTCAGTTAATTTTCATTCAATTGCAAGGAAGGACGAATAACCCTAAAAATTTACGCCAGCGGTGAATAACCCTATTATTCACCGGTGAATAACCTTTTGAGTTTGTTAATTTGTACTTCAGTTACCTCCCATAAAAATGACGTCACAGACGTAAATAAACAAAATGGCAGCGTTCACGTTACACTGGAAGCCCATCGAGAGACGAAGAAATAAGGCATTGGACATGAATAGAGTTGAGAGTGCCAGCAGCCGATGATATCTCTTAAAAACGGTCCTTTTCAGGGCCATCAATATTTTACAAAAAGATTCTACTTTTGTTGTAAATTCGAGAAATTCGAAGAAAAATGACATGTACTTTCAAACGTCAGTCTGGTTGTTATGTTAAAAATATAGACTAGTAAGTGTTCGAAATGCCCTTCCACTGTTAGTTCGGTATAATAAATTAATAAATAATTGTGGCCCCTTAGAATCGATGAATATCCAAAATTGTCAACCCTTAAAAGTTATTTCACTTCGAGCTGCGCCCTCAATGAAATAACCTTCTCGTGTTGACAATTTTGGATATTCACCTTTTCAACGGGCCATAATTGTATATAGTACGGTAGTACATTGAATATTTTAAAACTGAGAAAAATATAGCATCTATACTATTAAACGAGAAGACCTCATTTTGTGTGTCGCTTCTCTTCTTTCCACAATAAATAAATCAACACGCCTCTGTGTCCTATAGGTACAGTGCATAGTCGCATTTGTCATCCATTCATATGATTATTCAGATTGAGTTATTTTAGGAGAAAAACTAACCCGAATAATTCAGTCGTTATATTCCGCTGATCTACGAAGGCTACATTAACGCCTGAACGTCTTCCTCGATCAAGACCGTCAACCGGAAAATTCACACCGCTTTGCAATATGGGAATTTTTATTTAAATTGGCAGCTAAAGAAGTAGCCTGGGATCCGGCCCAATCTAGCTGCGCGTCGTACTGACAAGATTAGCCAGGACCCCAGGCTACTAAAGAAGGAGGAGTTCCGGATGTTAATTGATGTTAAATGATGTAAACTGATGTATGGCATTTATGCAAATCACTGAAGAACAAGAATGTGTCCTCAGTACACGAATGCCCCACTCGCACATCATTTTCTATGTTCAGTGGACCGTGAAATTAAGCGACAACCAATAACTAACTTACATGTACAAGTTATAGGCTCCTGACTTGGGACAGGTACATGTTGTATATATATATGAGATGTCAAACATAAGATTTCACATCAAATATTTCTGAATTTAGTGATGGTCAAGTTGGAGAAAACAATAAAATTCTGTTGGAAATATAATATATATTGGTGGGGATTTTAAAATTAAAGAAAAATGTCTAACCAGTGTCAAATTCTAGGGGAGTACACAAGCATACAGGGACAACGTCCGATAAATATAATTTTCTGCATTAAAAAGTCCTAAAAAATTTTCGCCTTCTCTGCTCGGTGACAGTTTCGCATCCACATATTTTAAACCCTGGCTATGCCACTGTCATGACTGTTGTACATGTATGTATCTTTCTGAAATTGTACCACAAGGTTCCATATCACAAAGGAAATGCTGGGATTGAGTTTGGGGGTAACTGTCCTAATGGTTTAGGAATAAGGGGCCAAAAACAAGCAATTTTCTAGTTTAAAAAATGTGGGGGGGGGGGGGGGGGGGTAATTTTTTTTTATATTTTTTTTTTATAATTTTTTTTTCTTTCACTATATACCACAATATTGCATCAAAGCAAGAAATCTTCAAATGCACCGTATTGTGCAATAGCAAGAAATCTTCAATAGAAATTTAATAGAAATATTTCAACCATTTCAAAATCATTTTGTGTCGGAAACCTATATCGTGTCAAAAATTTGATCATAATCCAAATTCAGACAGTATCAAGATTGAATTTGTGTCCAAACTTGCACCAATTGTTCAGGGTTCAACCACTGAGGTCGTATCAGGCTGTTGTGTTCATATTCTGACCAGGTTTCACCTCAGCAGTTGGATCAAACTGTGCCCAGCGTAGCATTTTATTATGATTTAGTCTGTTTCTCACTCTCTGATACAGTAAGCAATAGGTAAATTATATTGAGTGTACAGTTAGGCCAAGTAAAAAAGTATGTGTATCTAGGGATTCCCTACCTACCCTATATTTTTATTACGCCTGTCAAAATTTTTACGGGACATATTATGGTATACAAATGTCCGGTGTCTGTCCGTCTGTCTGTCCGGCGTACCCATGTTGCACCGTAACTTGAGAACGACTTATCCAAATTTCATAAAACTTAATATAGTTGTTTCTTATGATGGTCAAATGACCTGTATACTTTTTGGTTTTTATTCAAAATTTTATAAGTGATATTTAGTTTTTTTTTGTGTAAACCACGGGTGTTGGGACATTGTTTACATGTCCCGCCATATCTCAAAAACAATATATGGTTATTTGTTAAAACTTCCGCACAAGACGTTGGGCGTATCATGTGCTTATGGCGTAGCTGTTTATTTAGGAAAAAAAATGCTTAGACCCTAACTATTTTGTTTGCTATTTTTGGACAAGCACTCTTAAAAAACAAAATTTCTTCGCATTGAACCAAGGTATAAAAAAAAATCTATCTACTTTAATTTTTATGAAGATTTAACCTTAAACACACCTATTTTTTATATGGCTTTATGTGATATCTGTTGTGGAACCTTCATCATTAAGACTTTTAACATCAATCAGAAATGATAAGTAAAGATGGCAAAACATTTTAGCATGTGAACTCTTATGAATATATTATTCAGTTTCTGAATAAAAAACTTCATGACATACATAAATGGATAATTATGTATAAATGTGTATATCAAACAAATATTTATTGTGAAAAGGGTACCGGTTGTTTAATTGTTCAACTGCAGCATATTGGAATGATGATCATTGTTAATATTTGTGCTTTTGTCTTTTCAGGTCCCATCTGAATCAATTGTGTGTGTTCCACAAATACTTTCCTGTGGTCACCCTTGTGAAACTTGTATCAGGTATAAAGGAAATGAAAGCTTTAACATGTTAACAGTCAAGGATCATAGCTATTCCAAGTCAAAGGACAATACTTTAAATGCTTCGCATGAAGAAGACAATTCAATATTGCAACCGCATACTTCTACATTTAACTTTATATCATCAACACCCACCAAGCAGGATTTTGTTGAGGCTTATTCCAAAAGGGATACTTGTACAGCTGACAAAAATGAATCATTTTTAGATGAAACTTTCATTAGTCTGCCTCATGATGATTCAAATGACAAGGATTATGTAATCGATTCTGAAGAAAGCGAATGTGATTCAGTTGAACAAGACTTAGTCATCTTAACGCCAGAACAGTTACATATTAAGGAAAACAAATATCTTGTTTTTGAAAGTGCTATTGACACTCTAGTCAATATGATAACATGTAATTTATGTGGATGTCCAGTAGATCCAAATGACACCATAAAAGACTTAACTGGTGGTACAGTTCTCACGTTAAAGGTATTTTGCACCAGTGGCCATTTAATAAGTAAATGGAGTTCACAGCCATTTGTCGGTAAAATGCCTGTAGGAAACTTACTGGTGAGTGCGGCCACCTTGTTTTCTGGACAAACTTTTACTCATTTATCTCAATTTTCAGAATTTTTAAACATGAAATTCATATCACATACAACATTCAACAAAATTCAGAGAGAGTATTTAATGCCGGTCGTTAAACACACATGGTCATTGCTTCAAAAAGCTGAGCTAGACAAAATAAAACAACAGGGAACCAGTTTCCGCCTTGCTGGTGACGGAAGGTGTGACTCGCCGGGTTTCAGTGCCAAGTACTGTACGTACTCACTTCTTGACATTGAAACACAACATATTGTTATGTTTGTAGTGGTAAAAGTTACAGAAACAGGTTCCTCCTCTAAAATGGAAGTAGAAGGTTTTAGAAGATGCATGACTTACTTATTAGATCAAGGATTCACAATTGAAGTTTTGGCAACTGATCGCCATGTGCAAATTAGAAGCATTATGAAAAAGGAATTTTCAAATGTAGATCATCAATTTGATGTATGGCATTTATGCAAATCACTGAAGAACAAGAATGTGTCCTCAGTACACGAATGCCCCACTCGCACATCATTTTCTATGTTCAGTGGGCCGTGAAATTAGGGTAAAATCTATAATTTGGCATTAAAATTAGAAAGATCATATCATAGGGAACATGTGTACCAAGTTTGAAGTCGATTGGACTTCAACTTCATCAAAAACTACCTTGACCAAAAACTTTAACCTGAAGCGGGACAGACGGACGAACGAACGAACGGACGAACGAACGAACGGACGAACGAACGAACGGACGCACAGACCAGAAAACATAATGCCCCTCTACTATCGTAGGTGGGGCATAAAAAGTTGACCGGCAAAGCTAAGTCAAAAGGTTGTGAAGATTTGAACTTTTGGATTAAAGCCATTTGCAACCATTTATGGTGGTGCGCCAGTAACTGTGAGGGTGACAAGGTCCTGCTGGAAGAGAGTTGGTTATCAATTTGTGATCACATAGTCAACACACACACCTTTGAAGGAAAAATTTTCAAACAATGTGCTCACACTTTTATTCCAACAGATGTTGCTGCAAAAAAAAAAATGGCTTGTAAGAGAATCAAAGGCACACAAGGCACTTAAGGAAGTTGTTCTTGATAAGCGACTGAGAAAAGACATATGTCAATTAAGTGAGTTCTGTCATACTGGCAATTTAGAAGTATATCATAGCCTTATGTTAAAATATTGTCCAAAACGACAGGAATTTGATTATGATCAAATGGTGACAAGGACAACTTTAGCTGTTATTGATCACAACTTGAATCAGAATCGGGACCACAAGATTAACAAAAATGGGGAGAAGGCATACAAGTTAGTGTGCCCTAAAGCCACCGGACAATGGGTTGTGAAACCAGTATTCAAAAAACAAAACTTATCAATGGGTATATGCAATGATGGAAAATGTACTTGTGCAAAAAGACACACTTGTGCTTCCAGTACAAAAAAGGCAGAATGAGGGCAACATTGCACCGAGACCAGCTCCTCAAAAAAACAGAACTGATTCGTAATTTTTTTTCGAGATTTGATAAAACTTCTAGGTAATTTTATTTCACCTTTTATTTGTTATAGAATTTTTTGCTACAATTATGTCATCATGTACATGTATTATGGTATACTGTTGTCTGGTTGTCTGTCTGTCCGTCAACATGTCCGACATTAATTCAAAAACACTTTAACCAATTTGCATAAAACTTCATTTAATTGTTTTTATCTATTGACGTGAGCTCCCTTTAATTTTTTATTAATTTCATATTTTCGAGTAATAGGGTTTTATTCATTAAAAAAGCCCTGGGATTTTCCAGTTTTGGGACAATAACTCAAAAATGCTTTCACCAGATCTCATGAAACTTTGGTAAATAATTTATATATGTATTGGTGTTCGCTTCCTTTTGATCATGTTGATTTTTATAATTTAAAATTTTACGTTCATGAGTAATGGTGTTTTAGAAATTAAAAGGGGGGGGGGGGTGTATTTCCAGTTTTCAGACAATAACTCAAAAACGCTTTCAGCAAATCTCATGAAACTTTGGTGAATTGTTTATAAATGTATCTATTGACGTAAGCTTCATTTCAATTTCATGGCACAGCTGTTTATTTTACCTGGGCATGGTGAAAGAAGAATTACTATAAAGGGCAAAGACTTGACAAATCAATAATGTGTCCTGGAGCCTAGTACATGTAGTAGATCTTTTGGTTTTGACCCCATTTTCAAGATTCACTGAACATAGTAATACAATGTATGATAGTTGGAACCATTACACTCTCTAGTTAACTTTATATGCCCCGCCTACAATAGTACAGGGGCATTATGTGTTTTGGTCTGTGGGTCTGTTCTTATTATGTGGTCTGCAGAAATGTATTTTGCATACCAAATTATGGTTTTAAGCACTTTTGTATGGTTCACTGAACATAGAAAGTGATAGTGCTAGTTTGGCATGATTGTCTTTATTGGTGCAGGACATACTTAGTCCTTGTCGTATGGAGCTGTTTGTGTTTCATTTGTACAATTCTAATCTATTTTATATTTTTTATATATTTTTAGTATATAAAAAAGAAGATGTGGTATGATTGCCAATGAGACAACTAATCACAAAACACCAAAATGACACAAACATTAACAACTAAAGATCGCCGTACAGCCTTCAACAATGAGCAAAGCCCATACCGCATAGTCAGCTATAAAAGGCCTCGATAAGACAATGTAAAACAATTCAAACGAGAAAAAAACTAACGGCCTTATTTATTTAGACTTGTCAAGTTAATGTTAAGTGGAACCTGATTACCCTTCCGGAGCACCTGAGATCAACCCCAGTTTTTGGTAGGGGTCGTGTTGCTTAGTCTCTGTGTCTTTTTTTGTGTCTTTTGAATTGTTATTTGTCTGTTTGATTTTTTAACCATGGTGTTGTCAGATTATTTTTGATTTATGCGTTCAACTGTCCCTCTGGTATCTTTCGCCCCTCTTTTGCTGTGTTCTACTGTTAAAAAAGAATAAGGTGTAGCTGCTACTACCAATTAGCAAGGTTGTCAATCTACAAAACAGATTAGTAGCTTCGAATCTGAATACTGAACAATGAACAAATGCAATTTTGATCACTTTGATTACAAGTAATGCTATGAACTAACATATCGCAAGTTGTTTTTTGTGAAACTGATTCCATTTGATTATTGTGGTCTAGTACCATGCACTTTTCCTAAATAAAAATCCAACAGACAGTGTTGGTCTAGTACATAGTACAAAACACTATTCATATACAAATCCAGCAGACAGTGATGGTCTAGAACACATAGTACAAAACACTATTCATATACAAATCCAGCAGACAGTGATGGTCTAGTACATATAGTACAAAACACTATTCATATACAAATCCAGCAGACAGTGATGGTCTAGTACATATAGTACAAAACACTATTCATATACAAATCCAGCAGACAGTGATGCTCTAGTTTATATAGTACAAAACACTATTCATATGCAAATCCAGCAGACAGTGATGCTCTAGTTTATATAGTACAAAACACTATTCATATACAAATCCAGCAGACAGTGATGCTCTAGTTTATATAGTACAAAACACTATTCATATGCAAATCCAGCAGACAGTGATGCTCTAGTTTATATAGTACAAAACACTATTCATATACAAATCCAGCAGACAGTGATGCTCTAGTTTATATAGCACAAAACACTATTCATATGCAAATCCAGCTGACCATGGTAGTATAGTTCAAAGCACATTCTTACAAAAATATAACTTACAATGTAGTTCTAATACAAAGAACTATATTCATATAAAAATCCAGCTCTCAGTTGTGTTCTAGTACATTGCACGATTCATATTCATCACATAAAATTCACTGTTATTGATCAATCCAATTTGTACCCGTATATAGTTCAGTAATATGTTTTACTTGAAGTTAAAGTCCAGTGAAGCGAGACAATTTGGCATTAACCATTCATCTTTTTGGAAAAGGGGGCATGTTTTTTTTTATTTTTTGTTATTTCATATTTCTGAAATAAAAGTTTAATGAACAGGAGTGTTTCCATTGATGATTTAGGGGGGAAATGAATTTGTCCTTGAGTTTCCCAAAAAACATTTCTGATCAATAACATTCCCATCACCCACACATAAAATAAGAATGGTCAATGCCCTACCCCCTATCCACCAGAAACAAAGGGGGGAAAACTCTATTTATAAATGATGGTCATCGCAATACATTAAATAATGATCAAAACATGTATCCAATAGTAAGCTGTAAGTAAAAGGACTTGAACAAATGCGGAACAATTAAAATAACAGCTGGGAATATGCTAAAACTGAGTAAAATAATGGACAAAAAGACAAATACTGCAGACAGCTTCTAAAGTAATTTGATTTCAATACATCTCCCGAGTCCAAGCTAATGACAACCAATGGGTGATAGGTCCACTGAGTATTAATAATAAATATTCTAAAATACACAAAATCTGGAAAACATTTTTTTAATGATAACAAAGGTAAGAAAAAAAAAAGTGTAATGTTAAACAAATAAGTCCAGAACATCATCAATAGCCAACTTGAATCCAGTATAATCACCATCATCATCTAGGAAAGCATCTCTGATTTTTCTAACAACACAGGATGGAATAACTACTCTATTGCCCTTTCCCAGTCTCTCACCTTTCAGCATCAAACATACAAATTGTCTGTAGGCAACTAACCGTGACTGTCTGAAATAGGATAAATACATATACAATGACTAATTTCTGTGAGATTTTACAGTTTGATATATAATGTGCATGGTAGACACACAAGTGTTGGGTCAACCTTTAAACTTCACTTGTCTTATGGGATATTCTACTTGAGACCTGGTACATGTACCAGCATGTTGTTTTTTTTTGTTTATAGTTGCAGGTTTCTGGTTAGTGTCTCATTGATATAAATATCGGCCTCTCATTTTTTTTCAAATTAATTTTATACATGTAGATTATTTTTTTGAAAATATAAATTTGTAAAATATTAATCCCTTCAGTATGTTTCAATATATTATGCTCTGTGTAAAATATTCTGCAAGTATCAAAAAGGCTAAGAAGAA
Source organism: Mytilus edulis (assembly GCF_963676685.1). Taxonomy (NCBI): domain Eukaryota; kingdom Metazoa; phylum Mollusca; class Bivalvia; order Mytilida; family Mytilidae; genus Mytilus; species Mytilus edulis. Next base: position 56,496,317 of record NC_092344.1, read on the forward strand.
AAACTTTTTCTTTGTGAAAAATGTCCAATGTTCCAAGATTGTTATAACGATTATTTTCTCTCCTCCCCCCCCCCCCCCCCCCCCCCACCTCCCACACACACTCTTTTTTCCACACCGAAAGAACGACAATGATATCAGATAATATTATATAAAACGGCAAAACGGCATTTTCTGGTAGTTAAAAAAATCACCTACGGTAAAGTTCCAATGGTTCCTTCTCCCATTTTTTCGCATATTTAAAGAAATTACCTTGAGTTTAGCTGGTCAGGTGCACGACAACGTTACCTCTTAAACATCATCATCTGTATAAATGACAGTGCCAATACATCGGGGTTTAAAATAAGATTGTCAAAACTCTCAATCTGCGTAATGCACTGATGGTCCTCTAAATTTGGATAAACAAACTCTGCATGTCTGCAACATACACATTCCTCTGGGGACGGCATTTGCTGGCAATTTCCACAGTCACACCATTCTTCCAAAGTCGGGAATGCCTGCTGTGATGTTGGCTCGGCTACGGAATTAGTGTTCATTTCCTCGACAGAATATTCTGGTTCAAAATTATACGGAACCAAGCCCATTTTATCTTCTCTATCCATGATTAAATCGATGAATGTTTTTGTTTAGCTCTGATGGTATTACGTAATCGAACGTTGGAATCCAAATAGACGGGGTGACGTCACTAATAAAAACAAAATGGTATCTGCCATGTCGGCGGGAAATTTAAAATGGGTAAAATATTAATATCATTTTTACAGGTTTCTGACATTATTTCAAAGAGATAAGGCGCTTTATTACTATACAAATATAAAATAGATTCTTAACACAAGTACATTTCAAGTGGGTTTCCTTCCCCTTTAATTGATGTTAATTAATTATTATCGGATTTGTGTTAATTGAACACACGTGTTTGGTAAGACAACTACAAGAGGGTTGCGCAGACTCATTATCCTGATCGCTGCTGATTGGCTCTCTCTCACAGAGAGCAGGCAACGCGGCCAATGATCATAAGGAGTTCAAGCCCTCGTGTGGGAGAAAATCGGACACGGAAAGGGCTTGAATTATTCGAGTTAGAGAAAAACGAGAAAAAGCTAGGCGTCCGGATATTGTCCCGTCATTGGACGAAATTTTAAGTCAGATTAGACTTCCGGTTTGCGTTTTTCTGTATACTTTGAACATACATGTACATATACTACGAATAAAGTGTATTTTCAGTTTAATAAATAGAGAGGGTCTGTATACACATGCATGGATCGATTAGTAAACTTAGAATTGAAAGTAAATACGCTTTATTTATATAGTAATGAATTTTCAAAATATATATTCATGTGAACATTTGACACCTTTTCTGAAAATCTCCAGTAATGAAATCTTTTACATTGTCCTAGGTGCCTATATTATACAAAATTATTTCATCTCGCCAAATTGACTGCTGTGAAATAAAAATGAAATAAAAATATTTAAAAAAAACCCCGAAGTAATGGTTGTTGTTCAGTTGTCGCTGTATATATAATTAATTTGTGTTTATTTAAATCTTTTTTCTATATTTATTTATAAGTGATCTCATTTGAAATGTTTTTACACTAACATTTTTGTTACTTTGTTTTTTTTTAAATATTTTTGTTAGCATAATATGCGATCTGGGCAATGCGATATATGGGTTTTTCTCATTGTGCATTTGTTGTGGTAACAATCTTCCCACAGTCTTCTTATTTTTATATTGTAAAGAAGGATCATCATACAGTCTGTGAAATATTTAAGTTTCTCATTTTGTTTTGGTACTGGCTATGGTTACATTGAAAAGTAACAGTCATAAACAAGTTATTGTTACAATAAAGTTTAGGCTAATTGCCGGAATGCAGGCCTAAGGTTGACTAAGGAACTGCATGATTACTTACGAATGTAACAATGCTATTTATGTCTACGGTTACATTGTGTTAAACTGTTATTGTTACGTAAATGCACTCCAGTGAAAATATTTTTTACAATATTTTATACATTGTTTTAATTTTAAATTGATAGACAGTTTCCACACAACCAGTATGTTGTTTCAATCTGGCCCGGTGATGTATTTATATATAAGAAGATGTGGTATAAGTGCCAATGAGAAAAGTCGCCTGTTCATATAAGTCGCAATTTGTAAAAGTAAACCATTATCTATAGGTCAAAGTACAGTCTTCAATACCGTGCCTTGGCTCACACCGCACAGTAAACTATAAAGGGCCCCAAAAATGAATAGTGTAAAACCATTCAAACGGGAAAACCAATGGTCTATAGATATAGGAAAATGTGGTATGAGTCAGAGTGCGAATGAGACAACTCTCAATCCAAGTAACAATTTATAAAAGTAAACAATTATGGTTAAGGTACGGCCTTCAACACAGAGCCTTGGCTCACGCCGAACAGCAAGCTTTAAAGGGCTCAAAAAATTACTAGTTTAAACTATTCAAACGGGATAACCAAGTTTGAAACGGTCTAATCTATACATAAACGAGAAACACTTATAAACCACATAAACATACAACAACTACTGAATCCCTAAAACATTACTAGTGTGAAACTATTCAAACGGGAAACCAAAGGTCAAGTAAATCTTTATAACCAGGTGCTCCGCAGGGCGCAGCTTTATATGACCCCAGTGGCTGAACCCTGAACAGTTGGGGCAAATTTGGTCACAATATTCAAGCTTGATTCTGTCTGAATTTGGATTGTGATCAAATTTTTGACATAATATAGGTTTTTGTCACAAAATTAATGTGGTCAAAGATCTATCAAATCTATTTCACAATACTGTGCAATTTTCTTCTTGAAACTTTTCAAAATTCAAAATTTGAAAAATTTTGAAATAAAAAGGAAGCCCTTCAAAAAATGGTAAACAAAAAATCCCCCCACCCAACTTTTTGAAACCCCCTTGGATCAATAACGGTTACCCTTAAACTCAATCCCATGCTTTCCATTGCAGGATTGAACCTTGTAGTACAATTTCAGAGAGATCCATACACTTAAACACAAGTTATTGTCATGATTGTTTGGGAACTAGAAACATGCTTCTTTTTGGCCCTTTTTTGGCCCCTAATTCCAACATATAGAGGCAATTAAGGGGGTTCGCGGGTCTAAATCATTTATATAGGATTTCTCTATATTTTTCTATAAATGAACTTTATCTTATAGTTAATAGAAAAATAAAATAAAAAAGTGGGGTCACCGTTCATTTGCGCTCACAATCTGCCTTCGAAAGAAGCATACATTTTTGTAAAGGCGTTTTTTTTTCTGTTGAAGTAATAGGAGAAATAAAGGTAATATCGAAATAAAAAAACAGAAATTTATTACAGAAATCGCTAAAATTTTACAATAATTTAGTTTAAGTACAGCTTATATGGAAATTATATTAAAAAAGATAGGTCACCGATGAGTTGAAAAAGATATTTCAATTTTAGAGCCAAAAAATGGCATTTTTCCACCAAAGGGAGATAATTTGGATATTTTTCAATGATGTATACATTTTGAAAGTCATCTGGGGCCAACGCGAATTGATTGTTTTGAATGATTCTTGTACCATATGATAAAGTAACAACTACAAAAGGAAATAAATAAAATTTGTAATGAAAAAAAAATGTTTGATTTTTTTCTGAAATTTTTATACCCTCGAGCCTCCTTAATCCAAAACTTAATCCCAGCCTCCCCTTTGTTATATGGTACATTGTGGTACAATTTCAGAGAGATCCATACAGTTACACATTAGTTATTGTCTTGAAACTAGAAAAATGCTTGTTTTGACCCCTTTTTGGCCCTTAATTCTTAAACTTTGGCCCCATAACCCCTAAAATGAATCCAAACCTTCTACTTGTGGTTTCAAACATTGCAGTATGATTTCATACCAATTGAAATACTTCTACACAAGTTATTATCCTGAAACTAGAAAAATGCTTGTTTTGGGCCCCTTTTGGGCCCTTAATTCCTAATCGGTGGGGACCATCATCCCCAAAATCAATCCCAACCTTCCTTTTGTGGTATTGAACCCTCTGATAAAATTTCATGAAGATCTTTTCACTTAAACTAAAGTAATTATCCGGAAACCAATGTGTCTTCGGACGACGACGACGCAGAATACGCAGACGACCACATCATACCATTATACGATCCCAAATTTTTTTTGGGGTCGTATAAAAACGAGAAACACTTATGAACCACATCAATAACGACAACTACTGAATACCAGGAGTCGATTTCACAAAAAACTTAAGACAAGTAAGATTGATCGTAAGTCATGAAGTTTTTTTGTGAAATCGTAAAAAGTAATGAGTATATATTTAAATGTCTTTTTGTCGTTGTTTCACGAATCTTATTATAAAGAGCACATAAATAGATTGATGGTTAAAGCTACACGTGCATGAAATACTTGCCACTGGCAAACACCAATACTTTGATGATGATGAATTCAATTATCATATGTTTCTTTTTTTTTATTTAGCAACAAATTTCAACTTTGATTGATTATATATACATGTAGTATCAGAAGTCCAATCCATTACTGGACTTCTGGTAGTATATAAAGTAATAAGTACATTTTTATGACCATTCCCTTCCATAATTGTGCATTCTTTTTATTTTTTCATAACACAGAAATGAGGAAACATAAGAAAGTTTATAATAGCCTTTATAAAGTCATTTCATTTTCCCCCTCAGATTGATTAACAGCAATGGAGACAGGAGCAGAAATGGGAATGTTCGATGTGAAAATTGAAGACCTATTAACAAAATGATGTATAAATATGGCACTCATCAGAAAATAACCCAACATTTTAATCATGAACCATTGAATCCTGAGTTTCGTACAAGTACCAAAACATTAAAGATGGATGCTTATAATGAGCTCATATTAGAACTAAAAGTGTCCTCTTGAATTAACACTGTACATGTAGCAAGACACATCATATGCGGGACTGAATTGAGGAAAAGTGCCAGTAAACTGACATTCTATGACAGCATTCCAAAGAAAAGATGGCAAAGGGGGAGAGCAATGAAACATGATACATGCAAAACTAATTGTTTCTTTGATTGTTTTACATTAGAATGAAATTCAAAACAGTGTGGCTGTGGCCATTGATTGACACATTAAATTCATCCATTGACTGGGACAATTTAGATGAACATTTGTATGTAACGACCATTGCTCACTGTGTACTTTTTAAAGACACTTAAACTATGGGGTCACCAAAGGTCCTCAACACCTTAATAAAGTATTTCGAAAAATTAATCAGGAATAACACGATGTTTTGATTTATATCAATTGTATAAATCAAAACATAAAGGTTATTCCTGATTAATTTTTCGAATTATTTTATAATTAAAGGCGTTAAGAAACCTTTGGTGACCCCACAGCTGAAATGTCTATCGTAGGTACGTCGTGAACAGTGGTCGTTACAGACACACGTTCACGTAAATTGTCACAGTCAATGGATGAATTTGATGTGCCAATCAATGGCCACAGCCACACTGTTTTGAATTTCATTCTAAATGTTTCATTATATATTCTTAAAATTGGTTATGATAAATAAAAGAAATTCCAGTTATGATTAAAAATAAGGTAAACGAGACATTGTTTTGTGTTAATTATAATGCATTGCCTAACATAGTAATATATGACTGCATTAATTACAACAAGTTTTAAGCAATAGCAAAATACCAAAAAATGAACAGTATTCTAATCTTGTTTGATATATGTATAAATTGTGCGCTATTATACACATTGATATTGTAAAATATCAGCGTCGAACCACAGTGTTAATCTCTCTGATGTCGAGTGCGTATTCTTTTTCTATACACAGAAAGACAGTCACAATCAAAATCAAGAAGTAAACAAAGAATCACAACAACACTTTGAAAAATACACACACAAAAAAAAAACCACACGAACTCCATTAAAAACCGGGAATGAATTCACGTGCTCCTAAAGGGTAAAATCTGATAAACTGCTTATCTTGTTCCTTTCTGTTGTTTTCCCCTTCACTTCAATAGTTTTTTTCGATAGACGAAAGTAAGCTTGATAATTTTCCTTGGTCATGTTCACGTCGCTAAAAAAATATGCTCAGCAGGGTGATATAGTCAAAAAGAAAAACGTAACCAGATAAAAAAGGTTAATAGTAATAGTGTCACAGAATTATCAAACCTATCGCAGTTACTGCGAGCAAACCAAACCTACATTTTGTCTTGCCTCTTATTTCGCTATGTACATTGTAGATAGATTAGAAGTGTTTTAAATTCGGACGAATTTATGAGGGAGAATTTAAAAAAAAAAACCTATATTTGTATACCAATTGTACTGAGATGCACATTGTAAAAATTTCTCTAATGATAGACCAACACTGAATCAGAGATGTCTTCACAAGAAAAAAATATGTCACAATTATTATGTACCATACTACAAATGCATACTTACCTAGATATATAAGTTTTCAGTACAAAATATTTTTTGAAACAATACACATTCAAATTAAAAAGATAAACCACCCCAAATCGACTGCTGCAAATATACCTAAAGAAACAACTATTTTTCATATGGATAAGGTGCGCACTAAAAAGTAAGTTTATTACTAAAACAGTGAATGAAAATATCAACTCAATAATAGAATTAAAAAAAAAATGGTATACTTACAGTACAAAATCAGTACTGAAACACTACTGACAAAATCAGTACTGAAACATTACTGACGAAATCAGTACTGCAACAGTACTGACGAAATCAGAACTGAGTCAGTGAAACGTTTGTCAAAATCAGTAAAACAGTACTGACAAAATCAGAACTGAAACAGCACTGTCAAAATCAGTACTGAAACAGTACTAAAACAGTACTGTCAAAATCAGTACTGGAACAGTACTGAATAAACAGAAAATATAACGTTACAAGTTTTCTGCCTTGCCGAACAGTACTGATTATATACGAGGGTAGAAGTGTACCAAAAAAAACGTGAGTAAATTCTTGGTAGTGTACCCAGTCCAGGGTTTAAATGGACAAAAAAAACAGAAAATAACCGGATTCGTGCGAAACTTCAAATGGAGTTTGTCATATCTATCATCATGTCTATAAACATGATTAATATAATCCAATAGTTCTCACGGTACTCTGACCACACACAGACTCTTAACTGCTTTACACGTGTTATCTGTATAGTAATGTTTACTGATGTAATATAATATCCATGATGTGTAGCTTATAATAAAGTGTAGTTTAATATAAGTCTTGAATGAATACAGACGTACATACATGCCCCATGCAGAATATAATAACATGGTGTCAGATGAAAAAACGAATTGATTAACTACCAAGATGGATCAACTGAAACCACCCATAGCCTTAAGAATAGAGGGAAATGTTTCCGAGAATTGGAGAAAATGGAAACAAAAATTCCAGTTTTACTTGGACGCTACTGAGTTCAATGAAAAGGCAGAAAAGTTACAATGCTCGCTGTTACTTCATTGTATTGGAGAAGATGCCGTGGAAGTATTCAACACATTTAATTTCGGGAAGGTGTAAAAGGCAATACAGAGATACGAGATACAGCGATACAAGATACGAGATACGAGATACGAGATACAAAATAACTGAAAATTATATAATAATTAATTAAAGCTAAAAAAATGTATATTATGGAAATACATGAAACTTGTTAATGCATTAATCATTGATATTAATGTTTTTACAAATTTCAGTTATTCTAATACAATGGCATAAAGAGGACACAGTCTTATGCAAAAAAAAATAATTTTAAATTCTCTATGGTTCATTTGAAAAAAATTATATAAAATTGCTTATTTGGTGACAGATCTTGCAAGATAAAAACTTGCATTGATGAATATCTATCAATTATTTCAGTTATTTTGAATTGAAGAATCATATTTATCTTAATGACATAATATGTATACATTTAATTGTTGTTATCAGAATTAAAAAAAAAATGTTTTATGTTTTTCAATATTTAAGACACAACCTTGTAACACTCATGAAATGTAGCATATCAAATTAACAAACCATAGGTCCCTTTCAAAAATAAAAAAATATACTGACAATTTGTTGAAAGTGTATGTGGAAAAGGTAATAAAATTGCATTTTTATCAGTAAACTTTTTATCACAATGTCAGCAATTAAACAATTTTGAAACAGTACAGAGGTTAATAGTGTCACTTTACATCTTAAAAATATAATAAACTGAGGTTATGTGAATGGTTCCAATGTTGGACAATAAATAAGCCACTGCTAGATACTGGTTCAGCAAAGCAACATGTCGAAGAATTTTTTTTTAATGTATTTAAATAGCTCATCCGAGCTCACCCATGAGCATGAATGTTAGGCCCGGTGTTTCTGCCGTGTTTGGGGAAAAGATCCCTGAGTCCGGCTTCATCAGTGGTCGACTCAATAAGTTGTATATTGGCGTATTATTTATGTTTTTTGTTTTATTTCGTATATTATATTGGACCATACACCGGTTGTCTTTGAATAACATATTAGTTAATTATGATTTATTTTTTGTGAGATCAGTATCATATTGTGTTGTGAAAGGTTGAGCAAACTATACCCACTAATGCTTTGATAATAGTTCTTGTAAATTTGTATGTCTTTTATAAGCTATAATAGGCTGGCGATTAAATATGTTCAAACAATTAGGGTTTAATGAAATAAGGTTCCAGTGTTTTGTAATTATATTTTTCAGTTTCTGTATAGATGGGTTGAATTTTGTTAACATAACTAGTGGTTGTTCCCGTTTTGTTTGGCGTTGTATAAGCAGGTTTTTCCTTTCTATATTTTGTGTTTGATTAAAAATTTCGTTGATTTCAGATATTTTATATCCTCGTTTGAGGAGACGTGGTCGTATAAAAAGGGGTGATAATTAAATGTTTACAGAATAACAGACCCCCACCCCCACACTCCAGACCCTTATAAATAAGTTTTAACCCAATTGTTAAATGGTAATTTTTATGATTGTGAAAAAAAAAATAGTTAACAGATAACTCATTAAAGCATAATTTCACAAAGATGAATGAGATAAAATTCCACAGAAGTATTTGTGTGTGTCATTTTAACTCCAGTAGAAAACAGAAAGTCTTTTACAAATTATAAGGTACACAAAAACATAATTGTTATAGTGAATATTAATATGACTTTATTATTTTTAAATAAGATGACAATAAACAAATGATTAAGAAATCAATTTAAAAATCTATGTTGAAATAGTCTACATTTATATAATTAACAAGATGTTTATCTGTTTTAAATAAATAAATCACTAAAGAATTTTTATGTTTGACCATGGTAGTATCAAATTATGGCACAGGCCAATAACCTCAAATAAAATTAAAGTGTATAATCTTCAGAAGCTTTTATTTATTGTAATGCTTGTGTTTTAAATTGATGTTGACAAATTTATCTATTAGTTCCCAGAGTTTACAATTTTAACAGTTTGTCTAAATGAAATTAGTGTAGTTCAACACACTTGACTTATTTTTTTCATATTACTTATAATTGTTTCTCATATCTCGTATCTCGTTTCTCGTATCGCTGTATCTCGTATCTCGTATCTTGTATCTCTGTATTGCCTTTGACACCTTCCCTTTAATTTCGTGGAAGAGGAAAAGGACAAAATTGCACCATTGCTATTAAAATTTGAGCAATTTTGCAATCCGATAAAGAACCAGACTTACGAACGATACAAATTCCACACGTGTTCGCAAAGTGAAGGAGAAAATATAGACCACTATGCCACAGAGCTAAAAAACAGAGCCAAAACATGTGAATTTGGACAGTTATGCGACAGTTTTGTAAGAGACAGGATAGTATGTGGTATACTAAGTGACAATGTTCGCGAAAGATTACTAAGAATTCCAGACTTGACACTCGCAAAGTCAATAGATATATGCCGCGCATCGGAAGTTTCAAAACAACAATTAAAATCTATAACAGAAGATGAAAAAACAGTTCACGCAATGAGGAAAGACTACAAATCAGGACACAAACCAAAAGTGAAACAACAATACAGAGATTATAGAAAAGACAACCAAAAAGGCCAGAAATACGATTGCAAGAAATGCGGAATGCAACATCTACCTAGAAGTTGTCCAGCTTACGGAAAAATGTGTAACCAGTGCAAAAAGCCGAATCATTTTAAGAAAATGTGCAAAAACAGAAGAATAAATGCTATTGAAGAAGAAAGCGACAGCGAAGACGAATTATACATTGGATGTATTGAAAATCAAAAGAAAAGTGAAAATTCTTGGATGATTGATTTAAATTTGAATGGAAAAAATCAGAAGTTCAAATTGGATACGGGTGCGCAAGCAAATGTAATTCCGTACAAAGTATTGAAATTAGTGAAAGGAGATACCAAAATTGTTCCAAGCAAAACCAGATTAGTCACATATTCAGGTGAAAAAATGGATGTGCTAGGGAAATGTCACATAAATGTATCTCACAAAGATAAAATTGAAAGAATGGAATTTAATTGCAGTTGTTAATTTCAAAGCTCAATGTATCTTAGGATTAAGTGCTTTAAAAAAATAAATCTAATTAATAGAGTTATGTCAGTTGAGAAAAGTGCTGAATCTATTTTGAAAGAAAATAGTGATTTATTCGATGGAATAGGGGAATTAGAAGGATATCATCATATTGAATTAGATAAATCAATCAATCCGGTTATTCACCCACCACGTAGAGTACCGATTGCTCTGCAAGATAGATTAAAATCAGAAATAGAGAGAATGGAAAAATTAGGCATTGTGGAAAAAGTGGAACAACCTACTGAATGGGTTAGTTCAATAGTAATTGTAGAAAAGGCAGATGGTAAATTAAGGATATGTTTGGATCCTAAAGATCTTAATCGAGCAATAAAGAGAGAACATTTCATATTGCCGAGACAGGAAGAAATAACCGCTAAGTTAGCAGGAGCAAAATATTTTAGTAAGCTTGATGCTTCAAGTGGATTTTGGAACATCAAATTAGACGAGGAAAGTTCTAATTTATGTGCATTCAATACATCATTCGGAAGATTTAAGTTCTTAAGATTACCGTTTGGAATCAAATCTGCTAGCGAAGTGTTTCACAAAGCCGTATGCAAAATCCTTCATGGATTAAATGGTGTCGAATAATTTATCGATGATATATTAATGTGGGGATGTACAAAAGAAGAGCACGACAAGAGATTAAAAGAGGTTCTAGAACGAATCCGTACCGCAAATTTGAAGCTAAGGCGTGATAAATGTGAAATGGGAATTTCTGAAGTGACATATTTCGGTCACAGGTATACACGAGAAGGATTGAAAATCGACGACAACAAAGTAAAAGCGATAACCGAAATGAAATCACCGACCACCAAAAAAGAACTTGAACGATTTCTTGGAATGGTGACGTATATAGCAAAATTCGTACCAAATTTCTCTTCAAACACAGCAGTATTGAGGGATTTACTGAAAAAGGATGTACCGTTTCAATGGGACGATAATCATGATAAAACATTCAAAGATCTGAAAACATTGATCACAAACTCTCCAGTGCTAAGATATTTCAACAGTACAAAGCCAGTGAAGTTATCCGTAGATGCATCACAAAATGGACTAGGTGCTGTACTATTACAGAAAGAGTTGCCAATCGAATATGCATCGAGGGCATTGACTACATCGCAGAAAAATTGGGCACAAATAGAAAAAGAGCTATACGCCATCGTATTCGGGTGTGAAAGATTTCATCAGTATGTATACGGAAGGACAATTGAGGTAGAAACAGACCATAAACCTCTAGAAGCAATATTCAAAAAGCCGCTAGTAAACGCGCCTCCCAGAATACAAAAACTTATGTTACGACTTCAGAAGTATGACATTAATGTAGTGTACAAACCAGGAAAATTGATGTACATATCAGACACTTTGTCAAGAGCTTACCTTAATGAGTTCGACAACTCATGTGACAGGACATAGATGCAAAAGTAAATTTATTGGTAAAACATGTGTCCGTATCAGAGTCGAAAATGGATGAATTCCGAAGAGAAACAGAATGTGACGATGCATTAAATAAAGGCAACAGTAGTATACCGCTGTTCAAAACTCATAAATCCATGGACAAAAAACAAAATCGGGATAACAAACTAAAACCGAGGGAAACGCATTAAATATAAGAGGAGAACAACGACATAACACTAAAATGTAACACATATAGACAAAATCCCACGAGAATAACAAATATAACATATATATATAACATCAAAACCAAATACATGAATTTGGGATAGACAAGTACCGTGACACGTCTTATCGCAATGTGAATTTACACTCAAAAATAAGAGAAAACAAACGACACAACGTTATAATGTAATACACACAGAAACGAACTATAATATAACAATGACCATATTCCTGACTTGGTACAGGGCATTTTTAAAGGAAAAAATGGTGGGTTGAACCTGGTTTTGTGGCATGCCAAACCTCGCACTTTTATGGCCATGTGAAATATAACATTAAAATGACAACACAGGACTACAATATAAATAAATTGGAGAACACAATTGACAAAGAATCACACGAACAACAGCCAACAAAAGGCAACAAGTTCAAAATTTTAATACGCCAGAAGTGTATTTTGTCCACACAAGACCTATGTGTGACGCACAGATACGCCAGAAGTGTATTTTGTCCACACAAGACCTATGTGTGACGCACAGATACAAAAGTATGAAAGCCGAAACGAGTACAAAGTTGAACAGCATCGAGGACCAAAAGATCAAAAAGGTTGTGCCAAAAACGGCAAGGGTTTTCCGTAAAGTTACCAGAAAATCCCTATAATTTAGAGTAATTTATACTTTTGCAAACAGTAAATTTAATAAAATGAATATTCAAAAGATGTACATGATAAAGCTGAAGTATTAACTAATTACAGGAAACAACTGAAATACATTTACATAACCAGACATTTGAAACACAAAAGTAGACACATCCGAATACGTTTAAACCTCTACGCCAAGTGACGTCCTATTTGAAACTGAAAAATGACGAAAAAATGACGTCATTAGAATTAGTAAAACAGAGCATCAAAAAATGAAAAATGACGAAAAAATGACGTCATTAGAATTAGGATTAATTTAAGATTATATATTTGAACTAAATACTGATATTGCATTTAATAACAAAGCACATTTTAATTCTTATTAATATAAAACTGAGGTAGCAATTAACTATATTATAAAACTATGTCAGGTTTGTTATGAATCTAACTTCAAACGTAAAATATCGTACTGATTACTTTGAACGAAATCAAATCTGATAAATGAAGGCGGTGATTAATTTTCTTTACCATAACACAGAAATATAATAGAAAAGACGTCAACACATTTGACAAAATCCGATGAGAATTACAAATATAACATTAAACATTTAAACTAAATACATGAATTTGGGATGTATAAGTACCGTACCACGTCTTATAGTAATGCGAGTTCACACTCGGCAAAACAGTCACAATCGGGAATAAGTCACGTTTGGTAATACAGAGCTAAAGAAAACTGTAAAGGATGGATGGCCCGAGAGCAAGTCCGAAATAAACGACAAAATTAAACCATATTGGGACTACAGAGAAGAAATTCATGAAGCACAAGGATTAGTGTTCAAAGGAGAAAAAATCGTAGTGCCGTTTGCTTTAAGAAAAGAAATGCTGCAGAGAATTCACGAGGGGCACCAAGGCATAGAAAGATGTAAAAACAGAGCAAGGGATGTTTTGTTCTGGCCCGCAATGTCAAAACAAATAGAAGAAATTATCCAAAGGTGTGACATATGCAAGCGATTTCAGAACTCAAATGCAAAGGAACCAATGATTAAAGCCGAATTACCATCGCGACCGTGGAAGAAAGTAGCCACAGACGTGTTTGACTTTAAAAACAGACAGTATTTATTAATTGTGGACTATTATTCAAAGTTATTTGAAGTTAGTATCCTGAACAATTTGACCAGTGATACAGTCATGATGAACATGAAGTCCATATTTGCACGACATGGCATTCCAGAAGTACTTGTATCTGACAATGCGAGATATTATACAAGTTCAAAATTCCAAGAATTCGCGAAATCGTGGGAATTTAAACATATAACGTCGAGTCCGAGATACCAACAAAGCAATGGATTAGCGGAAAGGACAGTGCAAACCGTTAAACAGCTACTAAAGAAAGCTGATTATGAAGGAAAAGATCCGTATATGAGTATATTGAATTTCAGAAATACTCCGTTAGACAGTGACATGCCGTCGCCATCTCAACTATTGATGGGTCGCCGTTGTAAAACGAAATTACCTATAACGAAGAAGTTGTTGAGAACCGAAGTTCCGGAAAATGCAAAGAAAACATTTGTTAAAAAACAAGAGAAACAGAAACTGTATTATGATAAGAAAACAAAAGAATTATCAAAATTGAACGTTAATGACAATGTATATGTTCAAAGAGAAAAGCGTTGGGAACCAGCAGTCGTTGTTCAAAATACAGACAATTCGCGTTCGTATATTGTTAAAACAGAAAATGACAAACTGTACAGAAGAAATAGAAAACATTTGATGGAAAACAAAAACAATGTTGTAATTGAAAATGACGATTTAGACGAGCCAATAGTGCAACCTTATACTGTACGAAACGAAGTAAATGATTATAACCGTACGCGTAGTTGAAGAATGGTGAGAAAACCAGAGAGACTAATTGAAAACATGAACTAATGTGTAGGAGTTAGATTAATATTTAGATTAGGACAATTTAGCCTTAGAGACAATATTTTCATTAATTACATACACATCATTTCAACATTTCATTATTACAATTTATTTGTTTAGTAAGGCAAAGTTTTACATGATGCCATTTCATTTCATTTAAGTAAAGAGGCATAATGTATTGTATGGAGTGGAGTGTTGGAGTGGAGTATTGGAGTGGAGTGTTGGAGTGAACTTTTGGAGTGAGATTTTGGAGTAAAATTTTTGGAGTGAGATTTTGGAGTGAAATTTGATGATAAAGTTTGTAGTGAATAATTTAAAAACAAACTATACTGAAATAGAAATAAAAAAAATGCATGCAGTGAAGTATTCGAATAACAATGTTTCGAATAATAATGTGAACGACCTCATATCAACAGTCCTTTATAAACAATTTCAAATTCTCCTGATCTACTGATGCATAACTAAGAGTTATATAATTATTTAGCATTGTGATTTCCCAATCTCTTAAGAATCTGGCAGCATCCTCATTAGGAGAATTTTACATGCTCGTGTATTAGGTTTAGTCCCCATTTTCATTCTTTATTATATTATATTATTTTGTAAAATGAACAAAAAATCTTCACATTATCATGTTGAAAAGTATCATATTTATTGTTTTTGCACTGTTGTTTTTTAGTTTTTTAAATGATTTACAAATTAATTGACTTGAGCTTCTGTTTAAATAAAAAAAAGAATGTTTAAATGTTTTCAACAATGATGAAAGTAATTCAGTTTCTGAATTTAATTTAGATGAAATTTGGATTTATGAAAAAATAAGTTATTAATTGGTATTACCTAGCTATCATTTCGGTATCAATAGAACACAATAATAAAAGATGAACTACAATTACAGTGTTATTTCCTGGATTTACATTGAGAAAATATTGTTACACCTGGGGTGTGTGGTTAAACCTTCGTAGCAGGCTGAGCTATAAATATAAATATAAAACATATGTAATATGGTAATTTTTAATACAGGCACTGGTATAGATACATCAATAGTAATATCATATCATATATATATATGATAAATCTCCACTATGTGGATACATATTAACAAGAGAGATTGGTCAAATTTCAATATTTACAAAACTATTTAGTTGTAGTTATAGGCATATAATAATTATGATCTCAATAGAATATATAAGTCTTGAAATTCATTACGTATGTTGGTTGAAGGAACCGCATTTAATAAAAGTTGAAAATAAATGAACATTGTTGTCAAATCTATAAAAGATATTGTTGAAAATCTATATAGGAAAAAAGAAATAGATTCACAAACTTATAATTTCTTGAGGAATAATAATGAATCAAAACACGGACACATGTACCTTCTTCCAAAAGTTCATAAAATTAATCTAGAAATAATTAATGAGGCATTCCGAACTGGTCAAATAGTTGGAAACATAAACATTCCTTACCGACCAATCATCAATAAGTGTAACTCTCCCACGAGACGCATTGAAAGATTACTGGGTCGAACCATTATTGAAGAGCCATAACTTTTACATTCAAGATACAAAAGACTTCATTAATAGAGTCACACGAGGTCACAAAAGAATGCATCCTTATTGCCTATGATGTAACTTCGATGTACACAATTATGAACATTGATAACTTACATGTAGAAGAAACAATTATCAATTCATTAGAATCAATTGACACACAAGAATATAGTTTCAGCAGATTGGTATTGCATCATATATTTGATGATTAATTGTGACCTTGGTGAACTTTGAAATTGTCCCAATTCTTTTTCTATAATGTTGTCCTTTAACTGTAGATCATTTACCATTTAACCGATTTGAGATATCTATTGTCGTTTTAGAGATAACGCAGTTTGAAATTTTGCGAGCAGCGGCATGTATTTCTGAATCAACAACAGCTAACCACTTAAAATGTTTAAGAAATTGAAGAGATTAACTTAGTTATATGTTTAACCAAATACCAAAAACATTCCATTAAAAAAAACCACCAAAAAATCATTTTGAAATTTTCATGTTTTGCATTGACTTTGTAAGTTTCATAACTTCTATTTATACCATTGATATTGCATCATTTTTGGCACTTTGTCAAATGGGGTCATCTGATATATCAAATTGAAGGTCTCAATAAACTCTACTTAAAAATGAAAATTTTAAACCTCTTTTTCATCCCAGGTGGAAGGGTGGGGTCATTTAGTGCAAAAATTCAAATTTCTCAGATGGTAAGGTTGTCGCCTATCAAATGAAAGAACATAAAGCGTACATTTCAAATTTCAAATTGACGTCCCCAACAATTGGTTGGATGGGGTCATTGAGTGCAAAAAATAAATTTTCTTTTACGATAGGGTTGTTGTATATAAAATGAAAGGTCATGATGTGTATATTTGAAATATGAAATTCCCAACCTCCAAAAATTGGTTGGATGGGGTTAATTAGTGCAAAAATCAAACTTTTCAGAACATGGCGTTGTCGCATATCAAATGAAAGCTCATCTACCCTGTTTTACATATATCATACTTCCGATCTCAAAAATGTAGGCGGATAAGGTCATTAAGTGTAAAAAGCGAAAAGTTTCAGAAGGTATGCTTGTCGTATATCAAACGAAAGGTCGTACAAAGAACATTACGAAAACATCACTTTTACAGGAAAGACCTTTCAATTGTTTTACAAACAATTGAGATACTAGTTATTACGAATTTTATTCTTTGCACAAAGATATGAGCATTATTATGATATTCTGGTTCAATGAGTTTTCCCAGATTTTTGCCCATTAGGACTTCGAAATTCTGTGCAATTCAATGTGCACTTTGTCACCACAAGTCAAATGACATTCCCACAAGGTGAGTTAATGAGAGGAGCATATTTCATATTTTTAAATGAACATGACCAAATAATTATTCATGATTATCTGTGATCAAAATTTTAATCAATATTTAGCACTGTAATTTTTCTTTATTTATTTTTAATGAATACTTGTTCAAAATTAAACAAAACATTTAACCCCCTGACATTCTACTAATAATATACTATATACTCTAAAATTTCACCAAAAAAAAAATCACTCCAAAATCTCAGTCCAAAAATTTCACTCCAAAATCTCACTCCAAAATCTCACTCCAACACTCCAATCCAATACTCCACTCCAACACTCCACTCCATAAAATACATTATGCCAAGTAAAGAAGGGAGATGTCATATCTATCATCATGTCTATAAACATGATTAATATAATCCAATAGTTCTCACGGTACTCTGACCACACACAGACTCTTAACTGCTTTACACGTGTTATCTGTATAGTAATGTTTACTGATGTAATATAATATCCATGATGTGTAGCTTGTAATAAAGTGTAGTTTAATATAAGTCTTGAATGAATACAGACGTACATACATGCCCCATGCAGAATATAACAGAGTTGTAAGGGTAAGGATATGCCAACAAGCTTTCGGACAGGGCAAATGGCAGTTTCCAACCGGCAAAGGGAAGTTGAAAATTATCTGAAATTATCATACTTTTCATAGATGGTGGTTTTCAATTTTCTTCAGCTTCAATTTTAAGGAAGTGATCTAGAATTTATACAGAGCGTTTTGTCTTTGTGGGCAACTTAAACTGAGGTTTCGACTGTCCCAAGTCATTAACCGCAGCAGTGGTTGTCTTTTGTCATCGCTTTTTTGTTGTTGTCATTTGGAGAAAAGTGTGTTAAAATCAGAGTTTTAGTTTTAGTTCGTGTTTAGTGTAGTAAATTTTTCAGATGAAATAAGGTTATCGAAAACTGTAAATTGCTCTTTAGATATTTTTTAGGTAGTTTCGTCGTTTTTAGTCCATCAGCTGGTAGGGCAAAATTTCAATTCTGTGTTACACCCCAGGGTACCGCAATTTTTTTGTATAAATTTAAAGAGTAATATCTGAAGAATATTTTAAGAGGTGTTAGACTTCTGAAAAAGTGTCCAAAAGAGGTTAACAGGGGACGTATTTAAGGGTATATCAAAAATTTTGTTTTGCACATATTTACAGAAAAATGTAAAAAATATCCAAGTATTCAGTACTATTATTTTTATTAAATTGAACACATCATATCTAATTAAAACGCAGGCTAATTTTTAACTATTTTTTAAATCGTAGAGGACCAAGAAAAAAGGGGGATGGTAATTTCAAAAAGTCATGATTTTGAATGAAAAGAAGCATACGTACTAATTTTCTTGATAAAATGGTATATATTTTTTTACATTGAAACATAGCGCATAAAGTAACTAAAGGCTGTTGAAAAAACATTTAAAGGTGAGACACAAAAACATAGAATCCACGACAAACCCAAACATAAGCAACCAGAAATGCACGATTCTGTCATGTATTTATACATCACATTCATCAAATAACTCTCATATTAAAACACACAAAAATGTCAGGGTTTCTAGATCTTTATTTTTTAAAATTGTTTTCAACAACCGAATCACCACATATTAAGGTCACTCAGAAGGTCAATCAATAGAATCATCATCAGTTTGGTGACCTGCATCTACCGAATTATCATTATCATCATTTACATCATCTTCGTCGTCATCGTTAGCAATATCAACGATTTGGTAATCCTTATATCTACAAGCTTTCCAGCATTATATACAGCTATCTGTTCAACACAGTGTTGAACACATGAACATCTTTTGTTGGCACAACAAGCTTTACATGAACAGGACATCAGAATTATCAAAGCATCTAACGCTGGTGGTTGGTCTAACCAATTGATACTGATCAAAGCGTTCTAAACGATCCAACCATAGCTGTTTGGCAACAGACCAGTGTTGTGTTTAAAAGCAGATTTCCAAATCTTCGTCTGAAAGTTAGCTTGTTTAATGTGTCTTAACATTGCATCTTTTGCATTTCAAAACGTTCTGATCTTTATTCATCTATATTTTTAATTTCGTAGCCATATATAGAACACGAAAACCTCTCGAGTGTTTTGACAACTCTTCGCCAACCTCTTCAAAGGTTTCACCAAGATGGAATAGACCATTTGAAAACTCCACATAACGTGTCAAAAAGGCGAATGCTTTGCTTTTTTCCTTACAAGACAAAACACTTACTGAATCATAACCTGTATTGGCGTGAAATCCTGGTAGTTTTCTACAAACATGCTCACCAAATTTCGCACACATTGATTGCACATTTGATAATCTGCATTTGGAAGATGTATCTGTCAGACTACCAATATTAGAATTGATATGCAACTGTGAAAATAGTAAGCCAATACTTCCACATCAGTGTCAGAAGGTTTTTTACAATGGAGTCGTAACCTTTGTCAGCTGCATGTTTTTGCATTAAGAAACTTTTTTATTGGCTTCTTCCTGTTTGATTATAAGCTAACACCACTCTACGCTATTTCATTTTTAACATATATTTTGTGGCACATACTTCCATGTGATACAAATAAATCAATACATTCATGTGTAAATCTATAGGATTGTTTACTCTTTTCCAAACCAAAGAATTCAACAAGAGCAACTTTGTTTCCCCCAACTAACAACCATTTATTCCATTCCCAAGAACACGATAGTGGTGTTCTAAAACTTATCGTACTGATAAATGCCCTCCCAAGGATCTGCCGTTCTAATTTCTTTATGAATATTGTGGGATAATAATCAGTGACAAAATCAATGCAGGACCTCTTTTTGAAACTAAAAGGATGATTTTTTAAATAATAATTGCCAAATCGAAAAAAGTGCTTGGTATCCTAGTAATGAATTGAATAACTGTCATGTCATCAAATTCCTAAGGAATGCCCTTTTCTAAAAGACCACCTAGGACAGATTTTAATTTTTCATTACATGTGTACCATCAAAGTTTGCAAGAAACATTGGAAGAGGACATAATTCAAACTGGAGAATGTATCGCAAAACCAACTATCTTGTCTTGGCTATGACAAGCAGGCGACATTTTTTTTGCATTTGTTCTCAATATTTTGTTGTTCTTATCAGCCATTATCTGCTTGCCTTTTATTTCCTTTTTTAAAAATGTAAGCAATGATTTTCTTTTGAGTGTTTTGAAGATATCGGTTGACTTTTGAATGAGCCGTTCCGTAATAAAAATTTCTGTAGCAAATTTTCCCTTTTCATACGCGTTTAGAAGGTCGCACATTAATTCCAAAGAAGCAACAGAACCGAGAACAGGCCATATAACTGCTCAGATGTTTGGATTTGACCAGCTTTGCAGTGTCTGACACAATTTCAAAACATCAGTTTCGTCTCGCTTCATTCGAGTTTTTCTGAGTTCTTTTTGGGCGGATGTTTCAAGGTTAACCATCCCTACCAAATGTCGACATTTTAAGGATATTGAAGCTCTTTCATGTGCATTTAGCAACCAATGTTTATCAGAATCTTTATTTAAACTGAAACCAACAAAGCCATTTTTTGGTATCTCTAAGAAACCTAAGAAAGTAAAAAGTATTACCAAATCCCACAACTGACTATTTGACGTTCGTTCAAAGCGATGTTTGTCGATTGAATGACTTAACAATCTTAAGTCAATCACTACATAGCTAAAACACAAAATGTTATCAAGCACACCTTTATTGAGTTCGATAGGGTGCACGTTTTCTGAACACAAAAAATCACCTTAATTTGTATTTTGTTCATAAATATTTCGTTACACATTCACTTTATAAAATAATTTGTTTCACAAAAACATCATAAATCGACAATTAAATGTGTGTTTTCAGTTGCAAATTGATAATGCTAATGTGTAAATACATTGTACATGTTGTATACTGAATCAAAGACGGTAATTTGGTGATTTCCGGTATTTCACGAGTATTTGCATGTACATATATTTTATGAAATAATTCATATTTTAGACGATATATAAATACTGCAAATGATTTAAACATTGCATAATGATTAATTCTCAAGTTTAATTAACTAAAATGGGTAATTGTATAGCGAATTTCTTTATGAAAGGAGAAAATATGCCTTAATTTGAACAAAAAAAATCGGATTATTTTTAATGTAAAAAAACATTTTTTTTTAAAACAAAAAATCTTCCGAGTTACAATTAATATGATAGTTTTGTATCTGTTTTAGTTGTTTAAACCTATATTTTAATTTTTTTTAAATGCTTTATATTAAAAATCTTATTTAAAAATTACTTAGTCGTGATTGCTTAATGAGGGGAGCATTTAAAAAGGACGTTTTTAAACCTCTTTTGGACACTTTTTTTTTAGTCTAACACCTTGTATTTTATCAATAAGATAATGAAGTTGAATTCTATCAAAAAAAATCGCGGTACCCTGGGGTGTAACACAAACTCCTTAACTAGCGCGCTTTTGAGAACTAGCTGATGGACTATTTGTTTCTGTCTCTGGAACTTACACATCATCTCCTGATATTCATTTTCATAACAATAAAATTCTGCCCATACCTATTATATAGATTTAACAGAAAAAACTATATAATCATGATAGTACAGTACATTTAGTCATGTACTTTAATTATGGCCATTAGAATAATAAGCATTTATTATAGTTGTTATTTTTATTTTTGTACAAAAATCTCAATAGTATGCTTTCAATTTATTTAAGTTGCTTGCAAATGTCATTATTACATGTATATTGTAATATACACTTTTTAAAAGTATACTGATTACTGTAGTATAGGCATATTGCTATCAATGTTTATGATACATGAAATTAGCTTACATCTCATGAAACAGAAAAAAATTAGATTTACTTCCCTTGTCCTGGCATGTTTGAAACTCGTTATTGTGTTTTAAAAGTTAAAGAAATTTATATATTTATATATTATTTCCATAACTGAACGAAATAGAAAAATACACATTCATTGACATTACACATATCAATGATATGTCCCTGCATATATTAACCAAAAATATATGTAAAGTAATAATAATGGAGTTATTTCGCTTTCCCCATGTCCTTTGTAAATAGATAGATTTATATATGACCTGCTATATGAATATTGCCTATTATATTGGCATTTTAAGTGGACCGATCAGAGCAAGGACATTTATATTGACATTTTATTAGAAGAAAACAGTGTAGAAGACATTCTATATTTAAACAAACTAATTGACAATACAAATGTTAATGATATTGACTTCTTAGTGACCAAAACTAATGAAATCTATTTAGAAGCCGCAAAAAAGTCAGTTTGTTTCAAAGCAAATAAAAAAAAAAATCTATCATGCAAAGACAAACAAAAAAGGCAAAACCTAAAAAAGTATGACTGTCAAATGATTGCTTCTCCTTAGAAAAGAAGTTTGTTCCCTTGGAAATAGATTATCTAAAGCCCCTAATAATAATGCATAAAGATTGACTTGTTGCAGCTGTAAAAGAGAATATAATAAACTGAAAAATAAACTGAAAAATGATTTTTTTCAATTCTTGATAAAACAAATAAATGATACAAATCCAAAGAACACCAAAGAATTTTAGGGTAGCATTAATAATTACAAAAAACAGAATAATAACTTTAAGCCTGCTATTTCTGCTAAAGAATAGATTATTTATGAAAATGTACTTGCTTCAAGTGAAAATGATAAAACTGATACAAATCAAAATATAGAGAACAACAATGAACAAAGACCATAACTTTACTAATATATATCCCTTAATGTCCCTATTACATGTAAAGAAATCAAAGACTGCATTAAGAAGTTAAACTAGAGGCTCTAAAGAGCCTGTGTCGCTCACCTTGGTCTATGTGAATACTAAACAAAGGACACAGATGGATTCAAGACAAAATTGTGGTTTGGTGATGGTGATGTGTTTGTAGATCTTACTTTACTGAACATTCTTGCTGCTTACAATTATCTATATCTATAATGAACTTGACCCAGTAGTTACAGTGGAAAATGTTAGTAAAATTTTACAAATTTTGTGAAAATTGTTAAAAAAAATGACTATATAAAGGGCAATAACTCCTTAGGGGTCAATTGACCATTTTGGTCATGTTGACTTCTTTTTAGGTCTTACTTTGCTGAACATTATTGCTGTTTACAGTTTATCTCTATCTATAATAATATTCAAGATAATAACCAAAAACAGCAAAATTTCCTTAAAATTACCAATTCAGGGACAGCAACCCAACAACAGGTTGTCCGATTCATCTGAAAATTTCAGGGCAGATAGATTTTGACCTGATGAACAATTTTACCCTGTCAGATTTGCTCTAAATGCTTTGGTTTTTGAGTTATAAGCCAAAATCTGCATTTTACCCCATGTTCTATTTTTAGCCATGGCGGCCATCTTGGTTGGTAGGCGGGGTCACGCCACACATTTTTTAAACTAGATACCCCAATGATGATTGTGGCCATGTTTGATTTAATTTGGCCCAGTAGTTTCAGAGGAGAAGATTTTTCTAAACGATGACTAAGATTTATGAAAAATTGTTAAAAATTGACTATAAAGGTCAATAACTCCTAAAGGGGTCAATTGACCATTTCGGTCATGTTGACTTATTTGTAAATCTTACTTTGCTGAACATTATTGCTGTTTACAGTTTATCTCTATCTATAATAATATTCAAGATAATAACCAAAAACAGTAAAATTTCCTTAAAATTACCAATTCAGGGACAGCAACCAAACAACAGGTTGTCCGATTCATCTGAAAATTTCAGGGCAGATAGATCTTGACCTGATGAACAATTTTACCCTGTCAGATTTGCTCTAAATGCTTTTGGTTTTTGAGTTATAAGCCAAAAACTGCATTTTACCCCTATGTTCTATGTTTAGGCGTGGCAGCCATCTTGGTTAGTTGGCCGGGTCACCGGACACATTTTTTAAACTAGATACCCAAATGATGATTGTGGCCATGTTTGGTTTAATTTGCCCCAGTAGTTTCAGAGGAGAAGATTTTTCTAAAAGATGACTAAGATTTACGAAAAATTGTTAAAAATTGACTATAAAGGGCAATAACTCCTAAAGGGGTCAATTGACCATTTCGGTCATGTTGACTTATTTGTAAATCTTACTTTGCTGAACATTATTGCTGTTTACAGTTTATCTCTATCTATAATAATATTCAAGATAATAACCAAAAACAGTAAAATTTCCTTAAAATTACCAATTCAGGGACAGCAACCCAACAGCAGGTTGTCCGATTCATCTGAAAATTTCAGGGCAGATAGATTTTGACCTGATGAACAATTTTACCCTGTCAGATTTGCTCTAAATGCTTTGGTTTTTGAGTTATAAGCCAAAATCTGCATTTTACCCCATGTTCTATTTTTAGCCATGGCGGCCATCTTGGTTGGTAGGCGGGGTCACGCCACACATTTTTTAAACTAGATACCCCAATGATGATTGTGGCCATGTTTGATTTAATTTGGCCCAGTAGTTTCAGAGGAGAAGATTTTTCTAAACGATGACTAAGATTTATGAAAAATTGTTAAAAATTGACTATAAAGGTCAATAACTCCTAAAGGGGTCAATTGACCATTTCGGTCATGTTGACTTATTTGTAAATCTTACTTTGCTGAACATTATTGCTGTTTACAGTTTATCTCTATCTATAATAATATTCAAGATAATAACCAAAAACAGTAAAATTTCCTTAAAATTACCAATTCAGGGACAGCAACCAAACAACAGGTTGTCCGATTCATCTGAAAATTTCAGGGCAGATAGATCTTGACCTGATGAACAATTTTACCCTGTCAGATTTGCTCTAAATGCTTTTGGTTTTTGAGTTATAAGCCAAAAACTGCATTTTACCCCTATGTTCTATGTTTAGGCGTGGCAGCCATCTTGGTTAGTTGGCCGGGTCACCGGACACATTTTTTAAACTAGATACCCAAATGATGATTGTGGCCATGTTTGGTTTAATTTGGCCCAGTAGTTTCAGAGGAGAAGATTTTTCTAAAAGATGACTAAGATTTACGAAAAATTGTTAAAAATTGACTATAAAGGGCAATAACTCCTAAAGGGGTCAATTGACCATTTCGGTCATGTTGACTTATTTGTAAATCTTACTTTGCTGAACATTATTGCTGTTTACAGTTTATCTCTATCTATAATAATATTCAAGATAATAACCAAAAACAGTAAAATTTCCTTAAAATTACCAATTCAGGGACAGCAACCAAACAACAGGTTGTCCGATTCATCTGAAAATTTCAGGGCAGATAGATCTTGACCTGATGAACAATTTTACCCGTCAGATTTGCTCTAAATGCTTTTGGTTTTTGAGTTATAAGCCAAAAACTGCATTTTACCCCTATGTTCTATGTTTAGGCGTGGCAGCCATCTTGGTTAGTTGGCCGGGTCACCGGACACATTTTTTAAACTAGATACCCAAATGATGATTGTGGCCATGTTTGGTCTAATTTGGCCCAGTAGTTTCAGAGGAGAAGATTTTTCTAAAAGATGACTAAGATTTACGAAAAATTGTTAAAAATTGACTATAAAGGGCAATAACTCCTAAAGGGGTCAATTGACCATTTCGGTCATGTTGACTTATTTGTAAATCTTACTTTGCTGAACATTATTGCTGTTTACAGTTTATCTCTATCTATAATAATATTCAAGATAATAACCAAAAACAGTAAAATTTCCTTAAAATTACCAATTCAGGGACAGCAACCAAACAACAGGTTGTCCGATTCATCTGAAAATTTCAGGGCAGATAGATCTTGACCTGATGAACAATTTTAACCTGTCAGATTTGCTCTAAATGCTTTTGGTTTTTGAGTTATAAGCCAAAAACTGCATTTTACCCCTATGTTCTATGTTTAGGCGTGGCAGCCATCTTGGTTAGTTGGCCGGGTCACCGGACACATTTTTTAAACTAGATACCCAAATGATGATTGTGGCCATGTTTGGTTTAATTTGGCCCAGTAGTTTCAGAGGAGAAGATTTTTCTAAAAGATGACTAAGATTTACGAAAAATTGTTAAAAATTGACTATAAAGGGCAATAACTCCTAAAGGGGTCAATTGACCATTTCGGTCATGTTGACTTATTTGTAAATCTTACTTTGCTGAACATTATTGCTGTTTACAGTTTATCTCTATCTATAATAATATTCAAGATAATAACCAAAAACAGTAAAATTTCCTTAAAATTACCAATTCAGGGACAGCAACCAAACAACAGGTTGTCCGATTCATCTGAAAATTTCAGGGCAGATAGATCTTGACCTGATGAACAATTTTTCCCGTCAGATTTGCTCTAAATGCTTTTGGTTTTTGAGTTATAAGCCAAAAACTGCATTTTACCCCTATGTTCTATGTTTAGGCGTGGCAGCCATCTTGGTTAGTTGGCCGGGTCACCGGACACATTTTTTAAACTAGATACCCAAATGATAATTGTGGCCATGTTTGGTTTAATTTGGCCCAGTAGTTTCAGAGGAGAAGATTTTTCTAAAAGATGACTAAGATTTACGAAAAATTGTTAAAAATTGACTATAAAGGGCAATAACTCCTAAAGGGGTCAATTGACCATTTCGGTCATGTTGACTTATTTGTAAATCTTACTTTGCTGAACATTATTGCTGTTTACAGTTTATCTCTATCTATAATAATATTCAAGATAATAACCAAAAACAGTAAAATTTCCTTAAAATTACCAATTCAGGGACAGCAACCAAACAACAGGTTGTCCGATTCATCTGAAAATTTCAGGGCAGATAGATCTTGACCTGATGAACAATTTTAACCTGTCAGATTTGCTCTAAATGCTTTTGGTTTTTGAGTTATAAGCCAAAAACTGCATTTTACCCCTATGTTCTATGTTTAGGCGTGGCAGCCATCTTGGTTAGTTGGCCGGGTCACCGGACACATTTTTTAAACTAGATACCCAAATGATGATTGTGGCCATGTTTGGTTTAATTTGGCCCAGTAGTTTCAGAGGAGAAGATTTTTCTAAAAGATGACTAAGATTTACGAAAAATTGTTAAAAATTGACTATAAAGGGCAATAACTCCTAAAGGGGTCAATTGACCATTTCGGTCATGTTGACTTATTTGTAAATCTTACTTTGCTGAACATTATTGCTGTTTACAGTTTATCTCTATCTATAATAATATTCAAGATAATAACCAAAAACAGTAAAATTTCCTTAAAATTACCAATTCAGGGACAGCAACCAAACAACAGGTTGTCCGATTCATCTGAAAATTTCAGGGCAGATAGATCTTGACCTGATGAACAATTTTTCCCGTCAGATTTGCTCTAAATGCTTTTGGTTTTTGAGTTATAAGCCAAAAACTGCATTTTACCCCTATGTTCTATGTTTAGGCGTGGCAGCCATCTTGGTTAGTTGGCCGGGTCACCGGACACATTTTTTAAACTAGATACCCAAATGATAATTGTTGCCATGTTTGGTTTAATTTGGCCCAGTAGTTTCAGAGGAGAAGATTTTTCTAAAAGATGACTAAGATTTACGAAAAATTGTTAAAAATTGACTATAAAGGGCAATAACTCCTAAAGGGGTCAATTGACCATTTCGGTCATGTTGACTTATTTGTAAATCTTACTTTGCTGAACATTATTGCTGTTTACAGTTTATCTCTATCTATAATAATATTCAAGATAATAACCAAAAACAGTAAAATTTCCTTAAAATTACCAATTCAGGGACAGCAACCAAACAACAGGTTGTCCGATTCATCTGAAAATTTCAGGGCAGATAGATCTTGACCTGATGAACAATTTTAACCTGTCAGATTTGCTCTAAATGCTTTTGGTTTTTGAGTTATAAGCCAAAAACTGCATTTTACCCCTATGTTCTATGTTT
Source organism: Mytilus edulis (assembly GCF_963676685.1). Taxonomy (NCBI): domain Eukaryota; kingdom Metazoa; phylum Mollusca; class Bivalvia; order Mytilida; family Mytilidae; genus Mytilus; species Mytilus edulis. The sequence goes on from NC_092344.1 coordinate 56,524,813, forward strand.
AGGCGTGGCAGCCATCTTGGTTAGTTGGCCGGGTCACCGGAAACATTTTTTAAACTAGATACCCAAATGATGATTGTGGCCATGTTTGGTTTAATTTGGCCCAGTAGTTTCAGAGGAGAAGATTTTTCTAAAAGATGACTAAGATTTACGAAAAATTGTTAAAAATTGACTATAAAGGGCAATAACTCCTAAAGGGGTCAATTGACCATTTCGGTCATGTTGACTTATTTGTAAATCTTACTTTGCTGAACATTATTGCTGTTTACAGTTTATCTCTATCTATAATAATATGCAAGATAATAACCAAAAACAGTAAAATTTCCTTAAAATTACCAATTCAGGGACAGCAACCAAACAACAGGTTGTCCGATTCATCTGAAAATTTCAGGGCAGATAGATCTTGACCTGATGAACAATTTTAACCTGTCAGATTTGCTCTAAATGCTTTTGGTTTTTGAGTTATAAGCCAAAAACTGCATTTTACCCCTATGTTCTATGTTTAGGCGTGGCAGCCATCTTGGTTAGTTGGCCGGGTCACCGGAAACATTTTTTAAACTAGATACCCAAATGATGATTGTGGCCATGTTTGGTTTAATTTGGCCCAGTAGTTTCAGAGGAGAAGATTTTTCTAAAAGATGACTAAGATTTACGAAAAATTGTTAAAAATTGACTATAAAGGGCAATAACTCCTAAAGGGGTCAATTGACCATTTCGGTCATGTTGACTTATTTGTAAATCTTACTTTGCTGAACATTATTGCTGTTTACAGTTTAGCTCTATCTATAATAATATTCAAGATAATAACCAAAAACAGTAAAATTTCCTTAAAATTACCAATTCAGGGACAGCAACCTAACAACAGGTTGTCCGATTCATCTGAAAATTTCAGGGCAGATAGATCTTAACCCGATAAACAATTTTATCCTGTCAGATTTGCTCTAAATGCTTTGGTTTTTGAGTTATAAGCCAAAAACTGCATTTAACCCCTATGTTCTATTTTTAGCCATGACGGCCATCTTGGTTGGTAGGCGGGGTCACGCCACACATTTTTTAAACTAGATACCCCAATGATGATTGTAGCCAAGTTTGGTTTAATTTGGCCCCGCAGTTTCAGAGGAGAAGATTTTTGTAAAAGTTCACGACGACGGACGCCGGACGACGGACGACGACGACGCCGGACGCCGGACGCAAAGTGATGGGAAAAGCTCACTTGGCCCTTTGAGCCAGGTAAGCTAAAAAAGGGAAAATCTACAGGTCCTGATCTGATAATTAATGAGTTCTAGGTAGGGCCAAACACTAGTTTTACTTCTGACAAAACTTTTTGACAATACTTAATTCAGAAAAATTTTCCCAAAATTTGGAACATTTCTCTATTGACATCAATTTATAAATCTGGTGACCCGTCTGATTGTTGGAACTATAGAGGTACAAGTATAACAGAGGTATAAGCATAACAAATAAAAAAAGTCTTTACCTCCATATTACAAAAAAAGACTTTCTTAATACAAATAATTTATTATGTTCAAATCAAGGTGGTTTTAGAAAATTTTAAAAACAATAATAAAAAAATATTTGTATAAATGCAAAAAGAAACTACAAATGTATATATGTGTATTTTGCAGATTTTAAAAAGGCTTTTGACAGTGTCTGGAGCTCAGCTCTGTTCTTAAAATCACAAGATAAAGGATTCCATGGCAAATTTTATAACATACTGCATGTTACATGTACTCTAATACCTTATATTCGTGTAAATATTATGTTTAATAAGCCTTTTCTTGCTAATCAGGGAGTCAAACAAGGAGACAGTTTAAGTCCTACTTTATTTAATATATTTGTTGATTACATAGGAAAATACTTAGATACAAGTTTAACTAGTGCAGTTAATTTACATGATCAAAAAGTGAACCATTTATTGTATGCTGATGATTTGTTATTGATATCTGAATCTGCAACTGGTCTCCAGAACTCTCTAGATTCTTTGCAAAAATATAGTGATGAATGGTGTGAACTTCAAGAAAACAAAAATTATCTAAAAATCAAGTAAATAAAGAAAACTTTTACCTTTATTACAGTTCTAATTAATGCAATCGAAATCGTTGATTATTATAAATACTTAGGAGTTGATTTTCATAGCTCTGGAAAATTTATACAGGCAGTGTCAAGTCTCTCAGATAAAGCTAAAAAAAAAGCCTATTTTGCGTTGAAGTCTAAACTCCCATATAGAGAAAAATTGTCTGTTAAAACTTTGCTCCAGCTTTTTAACTCAATGATAAATCCTATTTTAACTATGGATATCAGTATTCAAACCAAATTTTGAAGCATTAGACAAAAGTAAATTAGAAAAAAACTCAAAACTCCATATTTAAAAACATACTTTGGGTTCATGGAAAGTCTTCCAATCTAGCAGTGAGGTGCGAATTGGGTACATTACGCATTAGCATAATACTAACTTATGTATAAATACTATTTGCGTCTCGATAAGTGATATTGGTGAACGGTCTGGTGGTCCACATGAAATTCTCAAGGCTGCTTTTTAAGTGGACAAAACTCTAACAAATAGAGAAAATCCATTGTCTAATATTATTTTCACAGAAACGAGAAGATTTCTACAAACACAAAATTATATTTGAACTTTTTAGATAAAAGATGGAAACTGTGGTAAACTGTTTTGTGTAGTAAAATTTATAATAAATTTAAACAACAAGAATATTTAAACTTTAATGTTCCTCAATATCTCAGAAAAAACTCACCAAATTAAGAATAAGTGCACACTTATCAGCATAAGAAACTGGTAGGCAAGACCAATAATACCCTCAAATGAGAGATTTTGTAAATTTTGCACAGGAAAAATTGAAAATGAGATACATTTCTTGAATGAATTTCATCCATATTTCAAAATTAGATCTTAATATAAAATCAATGATATTATAATAATTCAAATAATTTGGATGAAAATATTATCAAAATTTTTAATCCTATGTCTGAAAAAGAACTAAAATCTATTTGTATATATGTTACAGTGAATTTGTATAATCAGGGATTATGTAGAATCCCTGATTTTTCAGGGAATATGTAGAATCACTAAAATTATTAGTAATTATATATAATCCCTGAAAATGACCAGTGATTTTACATAATCACTGAACATTTTAATAATTATTCTACAAATTCGCTAATATTTTTTTCAGGGATTATGAATAATTTAAGGATCCTTTGTTTGATAAAAAAGAATAATACATATAGACTAATCATCATTTTTTACTTTCATAGTTTAGTTTAAACATATTTTATTTGCTGAATTAAAGCAAAATGGATTAGACACAAGTAAATCATACTTTCATATTCCTTGTTGATGAAATAATTTTGCTTTTAAACACAGAGGATGATCTTAAAGATACAACCAACTGAAGGTTTAGATATAAAGTTGAAGACTTTCAAAATTAATATTATCAAGATTCACTTTAAAGCAATAACTTTACATGTATTGTTTGTTTATTAAAAGCCAGAGTCTAATGGATATTCATGTTCTATTTGTAAATCCACAGAGCATGTTATTTGTGGTACATGGAAAACCAATGGTGAAGACGATTATGGAACATCTGTTTTTTTTGTTTTTTTTTTGTTTTGTTTTTGTTCAAATGAACAAGAAATTTAAACAGAGAGAACTTACGCATCTAAATGTATAGAAAAACTAAGGATTGACAATTAGAACAAAAGTTTAGAGGAAACTGGCATTTGGTGCAATATTCTCTTAGCATGATTCTTCAGGGTAAAAAAGGAATGGGGATACCAAAAAACTTAATGATAATTGTTTACCAAAAGTCTGAAAAAGGATATCGCCTGGCCAAAAAACATGGTTTCTTGCTTGAACCAGTTCGGTGTTGCTAATTCCCTTTTTGGGGGGTACCTACAGATGTGTTTAATGAACACTTTATTTCTCTTAAGCGGGTCATAAAATCTGATTCGATATCTATACTATTAAACGAGAAGACCTCATTTTTGGTGTCGCTTCTCTTCTTTCCACAATAAATTAATCAACACGCCTCTGTGTCCTATAGGTACAGTGCATAGTCGCATTTGTCATCCATTCATATGATTATTCAGATTGAGTTATTTTTGGAGAAAAACGAGAAAAAAGGCACCCGGGTATTGTCCCGTCATTGTACGAAATTTTAAGTCAGATTAGACTTCCGGCTTGCGTTTTTCTGTATACTTTGAACATACATATACTACGAATAAAGTGTATTTTCAGAATTTTATCTGCTATCATTTTCAAGTTTACTATCCACGGCAGTCACAGAGTTTATTAAATAGAGAGGGTCTGTATACTATATCAATGATCACCATGGATCGATTAGTAAACTTAGAATTGAAAGTAAATACGCTTTATTTATATAGTAATGAATGTTCATAATATACAGATAAGCGCTAAAATTATTCATGTGAACTTTTGATACTTTTTCTGAAATTCTCCAGTCATTAAATCTTTTACAAAATTCATTGATTACAACAACAAAAAAGAAGATGTGGTATGATTGCCATGTTGAAACTCTCCACAAGAGACCAAAATGAAACAGAAATTAACAATTATAGGTTACCGTACGGCCTTCAACAAAGAGCAAAGCCCATACCGCATACTCAGCTTCAAAAGGCCCCGAAATGACAATGTAAAACAATGCAACCGAGAAAACTAGCGGCCTTATTTATGTACAATAAGTGAACGAAAAACAAATATGTAACACATAAACAAACGACAACCACTGAATTACAGGCTCCTTACTTAAATAAAATATAATGTTCATAACATACTAAATGTATGTTCATATTGAAATTGATAGAAACCCAAAAATTGGGAACTTTGGAAATAAAGGTGGAGAGTAAAAAAAACATTTTGCTGTCCCCAATAACCTATGACTTATGATACTTTTGCTGAAATTCTCCAGTCATTCTGTATTTAACAAAATTCTTCCAACAACACTTTACATACTGATACTTTAAACTACGCTCTGAATGCCCGTGATTTCGCGGGTGTGTTCTAGTGTGAATGAAAATGGTTTCTAAAATATGGATATTGTGGTAATAACAGATGTGAGGCATTTATTTTAATGTATTGTGTTTAAAATTTTGATATATTGTGCCTAACATTTAAAAGAAAAATAGGGTTATCATTTTGGTAGTTTGTGCTTAACATTTAACAGTGTATGTTTATACAGTGAAATGCTGTTTTATTATGATCATTTATAGCATAAATTATTTGACTTTTGTTCATTTTCTTTATAAATTAAAACTATTTCTTCATTTCAGTTATTATGTATAATCCCTGACCTTTTTCTAGTGATTATACATAATCCCTGAAAATTTTAGTGATTATATATAATCCCTAAACTGGCCAGTGATTCTACATAATCCCTGAAAATTTCAGGGATTCTACATAATCACTGATTATACAAATTCACTGTAACATATATATAACCGGAAGAAAAGTGACTTGAAGAACTTTTACATTAATTCGCAAAGTGTTTTATATGAACTCTCGTTTTGATTTGAATATTTATATGAACTCTCGTTTTAATTGAATATTTTCCATTTTAGTTTTAAGTTAAATATTTCTTGTTTTAAATGTTCCTGTTTTCTTAAATATAATGTTTCTTATTTCAAATATCCAAAGAGATTATAGATTTACTATTTTACAACTTAATCCGATGGCTGTCAAAAGTGTGAGAGATAATACATGTATCTAACACTCGAACTACAAAAGCAATTATCGCTATTTTATAAAGTTAAGCCGGAGGACAATGATCAGCTTATTATTACATAAGATTGGACAATTATATTTATATTTTATGAGAACCTTTTGTAATGTTTTAATACCCTTATCTTTGACTTAATTTATATGTTTTGTAAACTGTTGCTGGGGCAGTCTTCCGCTAGCTTTCAAACTGTAAACTTGTGTTAATAAATTTGTATATATATTTTATACGGTCTTGTGTTTAAAGCAGCCATAGTGTCGATTATAGACCTACAGACTTTAATGTATCCCGTGCCAAAGTTCACGGACTTATGCCGGAAATTCACGGGGTTATATATATATTGAAGAAGCTCTTGATTTGAGAGACCACCATACTGTTTCATTGGATAATAATCCTTTATAGTAGTTTGTGCATATACACATATATCTTATATAGGTGATTGTGTTTTTTAAGTAAAATTACAAAAATTTAGAATAATCATGCTGTATATATATATGTGTAAGGTATCACTATGAGTTCTGAATGTAATGGTATACATAGAATTTACTTATGACTTGTTGTAACATGCATCTATATTTCATTTATATGCTGTTTAAATATATTATTGTCTGTATTTGGATCACGCCTCTATTGTGCTGTTTCCAATAAATATTGAATTGAATTGAATAAAAAGTAGAAAGAGCCATTACTTCAAAGTCAATTAAAAATCCCAAATAGCAATAACCTTCAGTCACTCGAATTCATACATGCTCTATTTGGAAATCAATAGACTAATAAAGTCTGTTAGTTATTTGAAAAGTCTAACTAACGGGTCATACACATCCTATATTTGTAACATATTCTACAAGATATGGCAGGCGTACTCAAAAGTTGTTTTGCTTATCTTGAAAGTGATTGTAAAAGTTCAGAAATAATTAGTAGAGCCTGTGTCACTGACCTAGATCTATATGTGCATCTTCGAAAAGAACACTTTCCCATAATGTAGACTAGAATAGAATTCATGACAAAAATATATTTTTTTGTTATAGATCTTGTATTGCTGTTAAAATTTTTTGATTACAGTCTCTCCCCATCTCGCTATCGATACATCAAACACAAAAAAGTTTAACAATTTTTTCATTTAAGGGCAATAACTCATACTAAGAGTGTTATAACGATTTCGATAAAAGTTGTTGGCTTATTTGTTTATCTTATTGATCATTTTCGCTATCAAAAGTGTCTATCAACTATATAATTTTAAAGATAATACTATTAATAGCCAAAAATGTAAAATATTGATAACAATCGTCATTAAAGAGAAGAACTCTAATATAATAAAGAGTCGACTGGCGATTTCGGCTTTGTTGACCTATTTGTAGATGTAGTCTTGTAGATAATTTTCCTATTTAAAGTGGATTTCTATCTCTAAGGATTTTAAAGATAAGTGGCAAAACGCTAAAAATGGATGAAAGAGGTCTTAAAGATCAGTGAACTGACGATTTCAACAAGCAATTGCAAACTTCTTTGTAGATCTTGTATTGCTGATCATTTTCCTTATTTAAGTTTCTATCAAAAGAATTAAATTTTTCAAAAATGCCAAGCACTGGTAAAAGAGGAGCGAAAGATACCAGAGGGACATTCAAACTCAAATATTGTAAATAAACTGACAACGCTTTGTCTTAAGAATAAGCAACACGAACCCCACCAAAAACTGGGTGGGATCTTAGGTTCTCCAGAAAGGTAAGCAGATCTTGCTCCACATGTGGCACCCGTCGTGTTGCTCATGTTATTACAAACCTGGTAAATAGTCTAACATCGTCGTTAATTGGCAATAACTCCAATTATGAGTATCATCTGACGATTTCGACCATTTGACCTATTGGAGAACTTGTAATATAGTTAATTTTGATTTATTTTAGTTTTTATCTGTCTATTATGGTTTTTCAATATTAGGCAAAAAAGCAAACATTGATAACAGTCGACATCAAAGGGCAATAGCTCCAATAAGGAATAATCTGACGATTTCGACCATTTGACTGAAATTTGACTTAATTGTACATCTTGTCTAGCGAGTTATTTTTGTTGATAAGCTTTCTCTCTATCTTTTATAATTTTCAAGATAAAACGTCATAATGAAAGAAAAAAATTGGTAAACTCGTCATTTAAGAGTGATAACTCCTAAAAGAAGTCCTCTGACAGTTTTGATTTGAATGGCCAATAGGTAAATCTCATCATTCTGACACAACTAAGTTTTCTGTGTAATTATTGTGTGGGTAGAGCGAGCAGGGTAATGAACTATTCGGTGAGCTTACTTTCGGGTGCTGCGTGCTTCTTAATGAAAGCTGACACAATTGTCTTTGGCAGGCCTGAAAATAGTCAAAACCAAGGATTCAATAAAAAAGAGTCTTTATTTCTTGATAGCGTATGGCAGAGTCTATAATATATATTACCTCACCAACATAATAGTAGACAGTAAACTAACAATATCAAAAGTTCATAAACTAAGCCTTTACATGGCTAGTAGTATAATAAAACCAAATAAAATATGAAATTTAAAAGATAAAAATCTTTAACATTAAATTTTATCATCTTTATAAAATATTAAACTAAATATAAACAATCTGCATTGTTTAAAATGACTCTCCATAGACATGCCACAATGAAACATGTAATTAATCTCAAACAAGTTTATATACAAAATATTCTACAAACACTTGCAAACTAATTTGCATATCAAGGGGGATAACTACTTAAGTAATCTCTGGGGACCTAGCTCACATACTAAAATTAAACATTCTGGGACTACTGAGTTAATTTACTCTAAAGTAAAATACAATTGAAATAAAGTAATATCTTTAGATGCGCTCAAACTATAGGCATCAGTCGTAACTATTTAGGATAGTAAATACACAGTCTCAAAAATAAAGAAATCACAAGGCTGGAATGGGAAATTCAGGAGAACTAAGGCAGCAACCATTTGATTTTCGGGGGGGGGGGGGGGACTATGGTTTTTTTTTTGGAAAAAAAAGTTAGTTTCCAGTTTTTGGAGAAAAAAAAAAATTGTTTTTGATTCTGAGAAAAAAAAAATTATTTGTTTCACCCTCAGCTGCCACTATATGTAATGCTAAAATTGAAAGAAAAAAAAATTGTTTTCGACTTGTCCCGAAAAAAATAGATGCGGCGAAAAAAAAAATTTGTCCAGAAAAAAAAACATAGCCCCCCCCCCCCTCCCAGAAAATCAAATGGTTGCTGCCTAATGTTTCTTTGCTTATACAAGCTTTACTTGGCGACAATGGAAAACTAACACTAATGTATTGAATAATAAATGTATAACACTAACCATGACTTATTTTGGCTCTAAACTAGTGAAAATACACAATATTATTTGTCCCGCAATTTTGTCGCAAGTAAACCCTGAGTTATCTCCCATATAAATAAATCTATGGCAGCCCGCAATACCAAAATTTAACTGTACAGTAGGATTTTCGGCTTTCCTCTACCTTGATACAGCAGGGCATTTGGTAGTGTCGGTTTTGATAGATTTTGTCCTCACCGATTCCTCTTTATTACCTTAGACGTATTTTGCCAAGGCATTTGTTGGGCATCCGGGGTGACCCTTTCCCATTTAAAACACTGTCACACATATATTAAAAAGGATATTTGATACATAGAAAAAATACACTTTTTATACTTTGAGGACTGAGCGAATCAGGTGAGTGTGTGAGTTGGTATGTTTAATTTTGTTATTTTTATTATGTTCAGAAACGGTTAACTTTCTGGTAATAAGACCCGTCACGGCCTGGCTGGGGAATTGGGTAGGCAAACATTAATCTGTACCGATACAGGCTCCAAATGTTTCCTTTATACGCCATAACTTATGGTGGTGATCCTTATAAGGGATGCTTATACGGAGACAAGAAGAAGAAGTACATTCAAGATATGTACACAGTGACATAATTAAACAATAATAGTAAACTAAAACTATTACAAACTAAACTGTAACTTTGAAACAAATATATTTACATAAGTTATGTTTAAAATTTCTGTTTACCAAATTAAGTAGTTTTTGCCAAAAGTACATCAGTTAACTTTTCAAATAGAATATGAAGAAACGCTTTGGATTTACATTTTTGACGGTTTCTTAAATGAGGGGGGCAAGGGGTTTAACTGTTATGCTGTTATGGGGCAATTTAATTCTTTGTTATCTGTTATTTTGAAAATATATTTGCTGTTAGCTGTTATTGTCTTATTCTTTGTTAGCTGTTATTGGGCTTTTAGTTTTTTTGTTATCTGTTATTGTGATAATGTATTTGCTGTTAACTGTTATTGAAAATTGGAATGTTAGCATTTTTTTTGACAGTCAATATTCGGTATAAATTGAAGATCATTGACCATTGGGGTCTACCACTACTAATACGTTTGTCCCGTATTCAGAGAAGGATTCCATTAACATATACCCATCACAGAAGTGAGGTCCAGGACAATTCAAGTATATCTTATGATTATCCTTTGTAATAAATTCCATTTTTTTTATGAATGTGTATTTAGAATTATCTTAATTTTTTGTATGAGAATAATGTTCCTTGTTTTCCGTACGAACATATTAAATTTAAACAATTCTTAATATGACAAAAAGGAAAACATATGGCCAGGAATATCTGACAAGGATCTCAATTAAGGACTAGGTCCTAACAACCACTTAACCTTTTATATAATATGGTACATAGACTCAGCTCTGTGATTCTTTTCAAAACAGAACGAAATGCATTGTACAATGAAAGTTCCAACCATGTACTTGGGTCCGAAGCTGTACATAACTCATTACAAACAAAGATTTATTTCGTTTCAAGCCATTGTTTCCCTACTAAACTATGTATTCGACTTACTAGTACACTTGGTACAATCAAAAACATCAGCTGATAAAAAATTGTTCAAATAAGGCCTTTGAAAATAGTGGAATAAATTGCTTTTAGAGTGTCAAAATTCGTTCGAAGTACTTGATAAATTGCATGCTTATAATTGGTGCTTTTGATTTTTCTACCCTATATACCACTTTGTCTCATAGTTTTATTAAGAAAAATTCACACACCTCATTAAATGGTCATTTAGAAAAAGTCAGAATATTCAAACTCTTTTAGGTCACTTTTTTTTTATTAGCAACAAAGGGAGCTTCAGTCAATATATATATAAACAATACACCAACTTTTCATGAGAACTGCTGAAAACATTTTTGTGTTAATGTCTGAAAACTGGAAAATCACTCCTTTTTAATTAATAAAACCCGTTAACTTGGAAACGTAAAATCTAAAATTTATAAAAATTGAAAGTTACCTCATGTTAATAGATATAAACAATTCACCAAAAGTCCTTGCTTTGTGAAAGCATTTTTCAGATATTATCAGAAAACTGAAAAAACCCACCAATTTTATTGAATAAAAACTCATTACCCAGAAACTTAAAATCTAAAATTTATAAAAAAAAAAAAAAAAAAAAAAAAAGAAAAAAAAAAAAGGGAGCGCACGTCAATAGATATTAACAATTTCTCAAAGTTTAATGCAAATGGTTAAAGAGTTTTTGAGTTAATGTCCGACATGTTGACAACAGACGGACAACAGTATACCATTATACGTTCCGTAAACGAGCGTATAAAAAATATTATAATATATTGAGTAGTAATTTAAACACATTCTAGAATCTAGATACATAAATTAATACTAAAAACATAGTCATAAAAAATGGAATGCATTACAAAGGATTATATCCGTAATAAGAAATACTGATTTGTCAAAGACCGAATTATTTTAATATTTCATTTACTGTTATCTGTTTTTGTCCATTTTAATTCCTTGTTATCTGTTATAAGCCAAATCAATTTGCTGTTTTGCTGTTATTGGGACCCCCCCTTGCCCCCCCTCTTAAATAATTTGAATTAAAAACCCAATATCTAATTCAACTAATTAACCTTTATATATATATATATCTTTATTCTCATCACCAAATACATAGGTACAGAGAAGACATGCATGTATAATACAATATATTAACTACATAAACATAAATATACAATATATACAACAACAGCAAAGACAAAAAGAACTTATTCAGGAGGACACACTCGCTTGTTTATAATTCGTATAAACTTACATAAATTAATGAGATCTGTCCTATTTGTAGACGACATAATTTCAGTAAATACAATAATGTTTGGCCTTACACTAAAATTTCGATTTATAAATTTATTTCTCTCTTCTCTAAAATGTGAACAATTAATAATGTAATGAAATTCATCTCCAATATCTAGCTTACATAAATTACACTTTCTATTTTCCCTTTCTATATTGTACCATCTTCCAAGTTCGACTGGAAGTTTATGGTTGCATATTCTAAATTTACATAATGTCAGAAAATCTTTTTCGTCTAAAATATTAAAATATTCTTCAAAATTGAATAAATTACCCTCTTAGTTTTTAAAACATAATAGAAAAATATATATAAAATATGTACTCACCTGAAAATAGTCAAAACCAAGGTTTCAATAAAAAAGAGTCTTTATTTCTTGATAGCGTATGGCAGAGTGACGCTAATCAAGAAAAAAGTTAATCCATGGAATTAAACTAATTTTCAGGTTTTGAGCCAATCAAAATTTATTTTACAAAATTGTCAGTGTAAAAGTGGCAGATTATTGTACCACGTGCAAAACCACTCATTGTCAATGTGGCTATTTCTATTTCCTTCTTTATCAACTTATAACTTGTCAAAAGACGTCTAATTACATAAAGTATTTATTTGTTAATCCTTACAAAAGAACTAATGGACATTACATAATTTAATCTCTCGACTTGCTTTTTCATAGACGAGATAATACATACAAGATAACTTGAAAATAATCGTTTCTTTGTTTAGCAGATTTACACCTTATAATTCTGTATTAAGCTAGATAATAAAGTGAAAGAAAACTTGTGAACCAAACTTCAAAATGGTTCAGCCAAATATAAAATTAAATTTTCAAAATGTCGTAACTATTGAATATAAAAATAAGAATATTTCCTATAAAAAACTAAAGGAAATTTAATGCAATTTATGACTATGACAACTCCCCACAAACCTACCAGCTTTGGACCCAAAAGCTTCAAAATGTTAAATTCATCTTTAAATATTCAAATATAATTTTCTTTTCACATGAATTAATTGTAAACGAATCTGAAAAATAATACCAGAACGGTACAGTATATTTAAAAAATGTCAACATGATAACTTTATTACAACAATAATGTCTTTGAATTGTATATGTATAGGAATTTCCATAAATTCGCACTGAATATCCTCCAATAAGTGTGTCGAGTGGAATCCTTCAAGATTACTAGATATATACATACGAAAATGAATATCTTCCATAGAATTGATTAGATGAAGCGAGTGTTTTCCTATAATAACGGGTTATGTATCAATGCGGTCAACACAGCAACAATGGTAATTCAGTAGCAGTTTCGTTGTATTCCATATGAACAGAGACCGTAAAATCAGAATAGTGTCTATGCATACTACATGTACTAATAATATAAAACTGAAAAAATACATGTTATATACACAATAAAAAATATAATTCTTGCTCATCAAGGTCATATAAAACTAAGGGGAGATAATCAAGATATGCCATATGAATATTGATCAAAATAAGAAAAACTTAGTATTTACATCTTTGTACATTTTCTAGTGTTCTTCAAAAGTTAAACCCAAATGGAAACATTACAATATAAAACAAGATTATCTTTGTCTTTAAATCTTTTTTATTCAATCAGGTGGTGACGGCCACTCAAAACCAAAAAAAATAAGATAATTATCCAAAATAATAATGGTTTTATAAAAATGTTTATACAAATGAGGTCAAATCAGCTGCAGATGCTATCTTAGTTTTATTTGAAGAATCTGCTGGCGGATTTAGAATATTGGCGAATCCTTGGTGTGTCACATAGACGTAGGCATTGAATGGTTGTTGTAAAATATATGGAAGCTTATAACGATTTCTTAAGCTATGAAACGCTTTGGAATTACATTTTTGACGGTTTCTTAAATAATTTGAATTAAAAACCCAATATTTAATTCAGCTAATTAACCTTTCAAAATTGAATAAATTACCCTCTTAGTTTTTAAAACATAATAGAAAAATATATATAAAATATGTACTCACCTGAAAATAGTCAAAACTAAGGATTCAATAAAAAAAAGAGTCTTTATTTCTTGATAGCGTATGGCAGAGTGACGCTAATCAAGAAAAAAAGTGAATCCATGGAATTAAACTAATTTTCAGGTTTTGAGCCAATCAAAATTTATTTTACAAAATTGTCAGTGTAAAAGTGGCAGATTATTGTACCACGTGCAAAACCACTCATTGTCAATGTGGCTATTTCTATTTCCTTCTTTATCAACTTATAACTTGTCAAAAGACGTCTAATTACATAAAGTATTTATTTGTTAACCCTTACAAAAGAACTAATGGACATTACATAATTTAATCTCTCGACTTGCTTTTTCATAGACGAGATAATACATACAAGATAACTTGAAAATAATCGTTTCTTTGTTTAGCAGATTTACACCTTATATTTCTGTATTAAGCTAGATAATAAAGTGAAAGAAAACTTGTGAACCCAACTTCAAAATGTTTAAGCCAAATATAAAATTAAATTTCAAAATGTCGTAACTATTGAATATGAAAATAAGAATATTTCCTATAAAAAACTAAAGGAAATTTAAAGCAAATTTCTGCCTATGACATTTCTGAGCACTTACCCCGTGTAAGATTTCCTTAATTTATAGCGTTCATAAAAATAAAAGACAAAACTTGCATTTTCTCTCTATGTTCTATAATTAGTCATGTCGGCCATTTTGGATGAAAGACGAGGTCATCAGAAACATTTTCAAACTAGATATAGGTCATTTTCAAAAAATGTCGAATTTTGAAATTGAAAAATTTATTAAAAGTTACTTATTCAAACAACCCTCTACATAAGCAAATCAAAACAAACAGTTCTTTAAGAACAACATATTAAAAGATGCAATCTTAAGGATGTCATACAAGAATATTTTGAAACATTTTTTGATCGGTGGTACAATATTTTGTCTATCCTGTTACCATTTTCAAAAGAAATTTTGGGTTATTAAGAAAAGGTTTAGATAAAATGTTAAGCTTGTTTTACGTTACCAATTATATGGTTTTCAAGAGAATAAACTTCTATATATATTCATTCTGTAAAATAATAGATTATTTGCCAATTTTCTAAGTTGTACTGAAAAATGGCTCTAAAAATTGGTTTTCAAAGGTTGTAAAAATTACCACCAGTAATGCAAGTCTAAGATAGCAATTTATATTGTTTGTCCTTTTTCACCCTTTCAAATAAACCCAACATCAAGTAAATCCCTCATAAGTTAATTTACTTTTCTCTTTATTTCGTTGGTAACAGGAACGTACGTTTCTGATATATCACTATATAAAAGTCTATCCTGTTACCTTTTTGTCTATCCTGTTACCGATATCAGTATTGCACCTGCAAATGCTTAATTGGGAAGATTAAGACGTTATAACCTTAAGATGAGTTCAAACAATGAAATATTTCATTCGTTTTCCACCTACATGTTAAGATAAAAAATTTAACGACGTTTTTGTCTATAATTATCTATCCTGTTACTGTAACCATAGCAACCATAGTAACAGGATAGACATAACAGGATAGACAAATTTCTTCGTTTTTGATTGCTGTTGTGAAATAACTACTCCCTTTGGTGAGGTGATTATGGTTTTCTATTGTGAATTTGGTTTCCAACACGTTATTGCACTTTTTACAACCATAAATAGTGTAATTAATCAAAATGGTTAATTGGTAACAGCATAGACATGAAAAAAGTACGCTCTATTTTTTTTTCACTAAATGTCATGAAATTTCTTTTCTCTACACTGTCGTTCAAGAAACGATACGTTTTAAATGTAAAGATTACTTTCATTTTTGAAATCAACACTGACTGATTCAATATTCATAGGGAGAATAATTTAACGACTGATTTAAGTAGCGGTAACAGGATAGACATGAACCTCCTGTACGCTGATTGAATTTAGTTTGTAGATAATCTGTTACATACAATGATAAAGAAGCTACGATTTTTCGTTAGAATTATAATTAACGTTCTTGAAAAGTCCCTTTTGCAGATATCAAGGCCATCAAAAAATCAGAAAAAAATCATTTAAAATGTGTTTTTCTGACAATGTACGCACACAAATACCCCCAAAATCGGACTTAAATGCAGTTTAATCTTATAAAAATAGATGTAAGGTGTGTTTATTATTAATGTTCTGAATCACAAATCCGACAAGCTTTCATTTAAACCATTACAACTGAAATTTCCATTAGAAATAAAATTGTTCGCATGGGTGTACTGAAAAATCGACATTTATTGAAAATGACCCATATCATAATGATGATGTGACGAATTTGGTTATATTTGACCCAGTGGGTTCAGAGAAATGATTTTTGTAAAAGTTAACGACGACGAACGACGACGTCGATGTACGACGGCTGCAAAGTCATGATAAACGCTCACTTGGCCATTTGGGCCAGGTGAGCTAAAATAAGACGCTGTTGGCATTTCCTCCTCTTATATAATTCCTAGTATTGATCTATCAAATCTCTGTCATCATTAGTAAGGTATAACTTAAAATCTGATTTTTTTTCTAAACATGAAAGTAGCAAATATCGAACCTTTATAGTGAATTTGTGGCTTTCCCAGAGGAAAATAGTACCAGGAAAGTCAATAATAATGTGAAATGAAAAATATTATTTAATTCACTGCCTTCTAATACTAATCATTAGCGGCATATTCTCAAAATTCTGTTATTCGTGAATACATCATAATATCAAAATGTTTTGTTTGAGAAAAAAAATAGCATTCTTAACTTTGTTATCTTCACTTAATTCACTCTGATTCTTAAATCTGATCAACAAACAATAACAAATATTACAACAAATCTGTTTGTACCAATGAGCAAATTTCGCACTACTTATTGATCCTGACAATTTCAGACAATCTGAGTCTGGATGGATTCAAGACTGGTATTTTACATTTTTGAGACACACATAATAAAATGTACACAAACGGTGACGTCAATCCCAATGAAAAATATCACTCAAACATTACATCATTTATCAGTTTCAGCTATTCAAGCTTAATTAATGTAACGTACCTCTTTGACGAGAGGTCGATGAGATTTGAAAGCACGATGCGTGTTCAAGGAACAATTTTCATCAAGCATGCTTAAGATTATAGATTTTGGAAGCGAAACAGTTACAACAATGCGGATAAGTGTATTCATGTAACTAACTATTATGGAATCACTTCGCCTCTCCTTGTCAAAGATGCAATGGCTTCTTTTTTGCTTATGTTTTTGTACTCTTGGATTTGTTTTGGCAGAATATACCCGTGATGTGATACAAGCTCTTTCCTAAACTTATAAACAAACCACATCCAGTAGTCTGAAGTATTAATCTTAGCGGAAGGCTCAATATCCCAGTCATTAAAAAAGGATCTGTAATTTCTAAATGTGTGGAGATTACCTTTGTGACCTACACCTTTACAGATTTTCTGGCATTTGTAGTCAGCAACACCGCAGTAAAATGTAAATTTAGAATTAACCATATAACTGCAGGGTTGATAGACCATCACATTGGTGTCTTTTACTCGTGATCCTTTTACACCAAGAGGTCTATGTTGAATGCATTTATGTTTCTCTTGTGGGTGGTAATTACTTGTGTTTTGGCATGTTTCTCTACAAAACGGACATTGCTCAGTACATCCCCAGAGTCTATCTAAAATGACGCTGTACGGATTTATACCTGTCCATTGTACAACCCCTTCTGATTTTCGAAAATACCTTTCCTCTAGATGTTTTCTGAGATCGCCTAATTGTTCTATTAAATGATTTTGTACATTAGAACAATCATTAAATTTTAATGTTTTGCAAAATTCGAATGCTTCAGTTGGGATTGCAATATCTTGACTGAGATATCTTTCAAAATTATGAACCCAGTTCGTCATCGTACCTTTCGATTTTATGTTTATTGTAGCAAACTTAGCGTTTTTTTCAATTAATTTCATAAATCGATCTACTAATTTATCTACGATCCATAAGTATTTATTGCTCTTATTCATATAATTATCAAATATGCTTTTGTTGGTGAATTTTGTTATCCATTTTAATGCAAATATCTTTGCATCTGATAAGTATAGCCAGAAGTTTTCAATATCTTTTTTTTCCGCAAGATCCGTCAGAATTGCAATCATTAAGCTATGTTTTGTTGTAAAACTTTCGTCTATAATAGTTTGTACAACTTCCAAAGGTAACATTCTTTCTATTTCTTTCTCAAGAATTTTTTCAATTGTATTGATTAAGAGACTTGTTAATTTCTGTTCAACATTCTTATTCTGAAATTCATCCCTAAAAAACTTCCATGTTGACGACTTATACTCATTCATTTGTGCCATTACATTATGCTTTTCCCAATAGCGTTTGTCCAATTTTGTAAAAAAATTGGTTGTGTACATTGAAATATGAACCGCCATCTTTACTTTAAGCGCTGCTGTGATTGTATAATTGGTTAAACTGTTGATCCCAGCATTATGATCATCTATCATTTCCTTCAGTTTCATGAAAACTTCCCTAACAATCCCTTTTTCAAATCCAATATCCTCTGAATGTAAATTCGATAAATATGTATCAATAGCTGCAAAAATTGTATTCATCAGGTGGAATGCTTGTTTCTTGTATTTGTTGATTCCTGTCTTCGGTTTAAATAATTTTGTTAAAAAACTTCCGTCTGTTGAAACGCTGACGTGATTTTCATCGAGATCTTCATATGGCATGGAATCTTTTAATTCTGTCATCTTTTGGTACAGAGATTCGTTAATTCTATTAAATTCTTGGTGAGTAAGAGGCCAATCTGCTTTGAATAATTCGAAAAGTACATCTTTGACTTCGGTTCTTATTGATTTTTTCGGCGAAATGGTTTCCTGATCC
The DNA here is from genome assembly GCF_963676685.1 of Mytilus edulis. Classification (NCBI taxonomy): domain Eukaryota; kingdom Metazoa; phylum Mollusca; class Bivalvia; order Mytilida; family Mytilidae; genus Mytilus; species Mytilus edulis. Next base: position 56,543,605 of record NC_092344.1, read on the forward strand.
CATGGGCTGACCCATGTAGCCCAGTTATCATTGAATATTTTTGATAATTCGTCGTTAGACAATGAATCTCCCCTGCACTTGTGAGCTAAAGCTTCAGCTTTTCTTTGCAGTTCTATTTCGTGGAATGGCTTTTTCAACCCTGCTACATGTTGACCTTTTATCATCATAATTGATTTCTTACCATTGCTGATAAGCTCATGCGTATGCTCTGTTAACTGTATACTTCTTTGTTGTCTCCACTGCTCCATTATTTCGCTAAGCGAACAGTTATCGATAAAGGAGTTAAAGTTGTCGCTTTCGGAAGATAAACCATCTAACATGACCCTTTGTAAATCAGCGTTTAGTAGATTAACAACGCGTTCAAGTTCACTTCCTTCTGTGCAGCGAATAATTTCCCTATTCGCAGTCTGCTGTACAAACATACGCATCTTCTTTTCTAAGTTCCAAAAGCTTTTATGGAATTGTCTATCCATCTCATGGTATGCTTTGACTTCAAGGCTATTTCGGAAACTAAAAACAAAATTATCAGATAAAATGCCAGTCCACAAATCTCGAAGTCGCATTGTCGTCTCAGAAATGGTATAAAAGGTCTTTTTTCTTTTTGCAAAAACAAACAATATATCTTGCTTAACCTCTTTTACATCTCTGCTATACCCTAAATTAATTGGGGCCATTGGTGGGTCTCCATACCACAAATCTGAAAAGTACCGCATATGTGTCTCGGGATTTACCTCAATCACTTGATTAAATGTTTTAATGTCAGATATTCCTTCGTGGTTCGCTGCATCGACAGTGAGTTTATCCAGTTTGTCCATCATTTTATGTCTTGAATGAGTCATTTTACTTGTTGCATCCATTGCTGGAACATTTTGATGCACAAAAATGCATGTCTGCTTCAGTTTTAAATTTCCATTGGCTAATCTAAGTCTCATAAATGCATGTACAGCTATTTGAAGTACATCTTCCATTTCAGCCGTATTTTCACCCTTGATATTAATTAATGTTATATTTCCAAGGCCCAATACAAATGTGGCAAGCTCATTATCATGAGAATGTTTTTTATCAGCAAATTCGGGTGCTCGTAATCCCTCTGCGTCGATTACTAAGACATAATTATAAGGCAAGATATCTTCTTCTACCTTCACTAGCTGTGCGTAAACTCCTCTTGTACATCTACCTGCACTCACAGCAAACTGCAGACCAAACATAGCATTAAGTAGGGTAGATTTACCAGAGCTTTGAATGCCTAGAACTGATATAGTTAAAATCCTTTGGTCACCAATGCATTGCATCAATTGATGTAAGACGGCTTTTACCCACAAAAATGGTACCATTGCCGTATCTCCATCCATAATTTCTAAGGGATATCCTTTTTTAATTAGATTACTAACTATCAATGGAAACTTTAGAATAATTGGGTCAATATATGCACGGGTTGTCATAACGGCCTCATATATTTGACCCATTTCACGTATGACATGTTCGAGTCCAAAGGAAGCTTCTACCAATTGTTGTTCTGCTAAATCCACTTCTTTTTTTCTGCATTCGATATCAACCGAGTTGTGCTCGATTGCAGATTTCATGTCTATCCAGATGGTTCGATATTGATTTATAAGTTGTGGGACACACATTCGACTGTTTTGATCCAAATATATTTTCATCCACTCTATAAAGTAAATCATGTCATCTTCATTTGCTTCTATTCCTCGTGCCAACTGCTTTATAAACATTGTAATGAAAGGATGAGAGTTATGTATTAATAAATAAACTTGTTCTGCCCTTTTTAAAAACATCCGATTTTCTAAAATATCTCTCTCCTGTTCCAATTTTGATTTATAAAGTTTGTTCATTGCTGTACAGTAGTCTTTCCACGTTTGTCCTTGCAAAGGTAATGCTGTTCGTTTTGCAGTTGAGATATTCTCACATAACGTGTTCACAACTTCAACCGCCATTTGTTTGCTTTCTGAACAACATGACATTTTTATTTCGTCAGAAATTCCTAAACTGTTTGACAAATGAATTAGCTTAACAGGATTTATATCTTTTAGCAATTCTATAAGCAATTTCCTCATTCCTTTCGTTATGTCTGCTGAGCTTCTTGTTCTGTCGACAGTCTTTAAATTAAAAAAATGTATTTGATTTTGAAAAGCTGTCATCATAGTTTTGTATTCCTTCCAGATATCATTGGGATGTGGCATATTCCCTGGCCTGCTGGATTCAAATGCATAAATAACTTGCAAATCGTAGCCATGTATTTTTCTTAATATATCTGTAACCTTAGTGATCTTAAGTTGATTAATTTCACCATGAACAACTATGACATGTGAAAGTCGGCATACTTTTTCCAACTCGCATTCATGGTTTAAGCTATCTCCCCGTAAATTCAAGAACATTATTAGGTCATTGAATATGTCATTATCCTTGTTTGATGGCACAAACCAAGATGCTTCTACCATCCCACTTGCAACACGTCTAGTTGTTGTTCCTAATGGACAGTCTTTATGAAAAAATGTTGGGTGGTACCTGTCGTACAAAACATCATTGATTATTTTTGACTTTGATAAAGTATTACTCCCAATTCTTATAAACGATATGATTTTTGTTTCATGATGCAAGGCATCGATCTGTACAGACTTCTGATCTGTTATATTATCAATAAGAACTTTACGTAAAGCCCATTGAGATAATACAAGTTGACCGGCTGAATCTTTGTAAATGAACGGAACGGCTAGTCGACAGCAGAATAGTTTTGATATCACCTCCTGCTTCAGCATTTGGTCGCAGCAAAGAAATGTTATATACAGAAGATCTGCAGGATTTATTGAACTAATACTTGTGTCTTCAAAGACATTGTCATCGTTGTCAGTCAACCTATTTTGTTCATTCTCAAAAAGGACTTGCAAGTCTTCCTCTCGCGAATTGTAATTCAACATAATTATTTTTGTGAGAAGAAGCCATGGAAGGGACTTTTCAGTTACAGTCTTAACTGGCGATTTTATTTCTCTGATGTCTGATAAAGTAATTCCTCCGGGGTAAAAAATTTCAAGTGAAAGATCTTTGAGAAGTTTTGAAATCTCATACTCGATGTCTTTTGGCATAGCCTGTCGTAATTTATCAACATACCATATTTCATCTCTATCATCTGAAATAATTCATAAAATATATTGGCAAATATATCTTATGAATATATGATTGAATGCATGTCTATATGAATGTATTAATTGTTTTTTTTTATAATGTATAGTGTTTTTGCTCATTTAACTTAAAACTACATAACACATAGACAGAACCCGTTAAATTGTCGGCAATGTAACTTATTTTATACTCGCTGATAAACGTATTTTCAAATTTGTCTAGAACTATTGTGAAAAAGGTCGTGACTTATTGTATAAACATGTTCGATTGATAGAGATCGTGTGATTAATTCAGATTGATGTTTATCGGGTGTTTCTATAATTGATTAACATCCCACTTCTCTTTTTCAAATGATGCATGCACATATGTATATAAAATAAGAAGCTACTAGTATTCAATAATAGCTAATAAAACAACTATCGATCAAAAAACCAAAGGACAATAATGAAAACAATGTCATGTGACTATACTGCATTAAAAATGAATAAAAGAAAGCGCAGGAATAGCAAAAAGTGAACAACAAATCAGAGAAAAAACATAAGATTTTATTAATTAATGTACATTCCATTAAATGAAAACGATTGTGACAGACGACATCCAATGACTATGCTCATATCGTTAGAAAGGTACAAAAAGAACTGAGAGAGTCCACCAACGTTGTTAGTGCTCTACATTTCACCTTATCCTGGACAATAGTGTAAAAACTAAAAACACCATAACAATACAATTAACGAAAGATATCTATTAGACAAACTAGTTAAAAAAAACTACATTGAAAACTTGACTGAGAAGCATAAATCTTACCACAAAATTGGAACAAACTTTCGATGCTCCGGTAGGTAAGCAGATACTGCTCTACTAATGGAATCCATTGTGTAGCTCATTGTAAGTACAATTTCAGTTATGAATCTCATATGGTGGTGTCACAATCAAGGAAAAGGGGTCAGGATTGTGGTTTCGACAATTGAGATATATCCATGGTCAGAAATGAAATAGATATCCCATAAATGTCAACCATCATGTGATTGCATCCTTTTTTTTATAAAAAAAAAATTCACACACATTTAAGAATTTAAAAACCTTGGCATTCATATTTTTTTGGTCGAAGCGTTCTCGATGAAGCAAAAGCCAGAAAAGCGCGTAAGAAGCACCAAATGTATTAAACTGTTTTTTCAACAATGAAGATAAAACAAACGCATATAATTTGAAGTTATTTTTAAATAAAATGAAGTGTTGTGAAGGTATTTATATATTTTTGGTTTAAAAAAGGATTGTTGACATATAAAAAAATCGAAACTCACATTTTAACTGAACGTATTCAAACTGTTGTGGCGTGGAAGTCAATGTTTGTTCTAAACTCGAACATACGGAATATGTTCTTTTTGTTTGATTCACAGCATCCAGTAATTTGAAAGGAAACTTTTCTTGTTTTGGGACACCAAGAGCATTCTGAATGAACATTAAATCTGAAATGATAATTGCTTCTTTTTCTTTTACAATTGATATTGATATCAACATCGTTGTAGATATAGACATTTTGATTGTTGTAATCATTAATTAACACCAAACGGCATTCATATGTAAGATTATTACAAAAACATATCCATTAGACAATAGAAAATCTAAATACTAATTTCATTGATTTTCAAAATACCAAAACGTGCTTTATATTTTACAGCCACAATGGCTGTGATTGCGTACCCTAATCAAAAAGATTTATTTTGCCGGGCAGATGAGTCATACAAATCGTAACTCTACATCCATTTTACATTTTGGTTAGTATTTGAAAGATAAAAAGCTTACTGCTATTTCCATTTACTAGAACTTGGTTTAAACCACTGATGGTGGAGGAACTGTTTGTCCTCGAGAATATCATCAACTCAGTAGTTTTCAGTTATTGATATGATTTATAAAAAAAAATGTCCGCTCGTGGTCTGATATTGAACCTTGCTCTGATTATACATCTGATATGAAAAATGCCATGTAATAATCTGTTATAATCAGATAACGTGATTATATTTTGATTTACTTAAAAATCAGTAAATACTCACCACATCTTTCTAAACACTTTTTAATTGGAATGTCAAAAGAAATACGCTGAACATGGAAAAATATTTCCGGCGGTACCTTTATACCTGAAATATGATTTAAGAATGCAGTTATCATATTTTCTCAACTTTATTACATTTCATTTCGTGCCCAAATTGCCATGATACATTATTTTGGTTTTTTTTATGTACATTTATTGGCAAAACAGTTATGCATATCATGTACAAAGCAGTAGGTAAATAATCCTAAAAAAAATCTGAAAAAAGCAGAAACAAGTACAAACATCTTTTAATGGACCATGTTGTAAACATGTAAATAAATAAATAGTAATCAAAGGTACCAGGATTATAATTTAATACGTCAGACGCGCATTTCGTCTACATAAGACTCATCAGTGACGCTCAAATCAAAATAGTTATAAAACCAAACAAATACAAAGTTGAAGAGTATTGAGGACCCGAAATTCCAAAAAGTTGTGACAAATACGGTTAAGGTTATCTATTCCTGGGATAAGAAAATCCTTAGTTTAGGCAACAGTAGTATACCGCTGTTCGAAAGTCATAAATCGATTGAGAGGAAACAAATCCGGGTTACAAACTAAAACCGAGGGAAACACATCAACTATAAGAGGAAACAACAAAACACCAGAAACACTAAAGTGCAACAAAAAACCAAACGACAATGTAACACACACAGAAACGAACTATAGGATAACAACTGCCATTTAAAATTAATATCAACAAGCTTAGGTAGTAATGGGTGTTATTAATAGTTTTCTTGGTTTTTACAGTTTGTTATCTAAAGCAAGGTTTTCTAGCGGAGATAAGCTCTATACAACGTTTTATTTTTATCAAAATTGATTTTACTTTCCAATTAACACATTTTCTTTGAATAGGTTCATTGCATTTGCGCCAATTTTTCACAAAATCAAATCTTTCATTTGCGCAAAAAAAATTAAGATGACTGAGAAAGTTCATACTCATTTTAATATGAAACTGAGAGTCACTTAATTTGGTTCAAAACTATAAGACGGTCACGTGTTTGAGGTTTCAAGATGGACATTTTCAATTTTGAGACAAACAATCCGTTAGATTTTTCATGTCGGAGCTGTTTGAATCCGACTATACGTATGGATTTTTTTCATTTTTGAAGGCATCATGGTTGCCTATAATTATTTTCATCCACTAGATTTGAACTTTGGTTAAAGAACTGTATTTTAACATTATTATGAAAACGTATCAGTGTATAGTACTTTCATAATGGTTACGATGACTGAAATCGGAGGAATAATTTATGTTTTATCATGCAATCAAAAACTTTGTTTTGAAGTTAGTATTAAAAGTCTGGTTTGAAAAAAACTTTTTGATATAATTTACCTGTATTTACCTGTAATAATTGCGCAAATAAAATGGTTTGTGGCGCAAATGAAAGATTACTTTGGCGCAAATGAAATGCCAATTTAAGCTTTACAGCTTTGTACTCTTTGTTTAATATATACACTATTTGTTATCAATATATAGGGTTTCTTTTGTAGTTTTTATATAATTTTTTTGGCAATGTTCAAGGCGCATTAAACACAATTCCAAAGTTTAGTGGCACTTTCATATAAATATGTCCATTTTCTCTTACGTCAAATACTTTTGGACATTTGGTTTGTATTTAGTATTGAGTTCATACAAACAGTTTATCTATTGTTTTGTTTTACTTTAATTTTGTAGATAAATTCATTTGTCACAATTGTATTTGTTAGAGATTATAAATTTGAACTGCTGAAAGTCTGTACACTTTATTCCAGATATTCTAAGATAGAAAACTATTTTTCTACTGATATGACAAACTAATATAAAGTCTCCAGTCTAAACTAGGGAATAAAAAATCTGCCCCTCAATTAAAATTGCATTGAAGTAATGGGGGAACTAATTGGGTCCCCGTTCCAGTTGATAGGATATTATTTCAAAGCTAGGGTTACCTATCATGATAACTTTAATAGAGGAGTAAGGCTTACAATAAAGGTTCCTAGTTGTTAAGTTGAAGTGATTCCTCCGAAAGTATTACGGACACCATCATGAGTAGGTTGATCGTTACTAATTAAATGTATTACATATGTAAAAGATTACGGTACATGTATGTTCCAACTGCCTGTAATACAACCCCGCCCTCCTTTCCCGGACTGAAACATCATCGAATGATACTCGGCACTAAATCTGAACTTGAGTAACACGTTAGTGGTGCAGTAGTTGTCAATTCTACCTGAGCACATTAGATCTCAATTTGGTGTGGTTTGCGTTGCTCATTCGTTTGTACTATTTGTACTGTTATAGATTTATAGCAATGATAAACCATTAATTTGATATAAGACGCTGTAAAATCGATAATTTTTATTCTCGACAGTCACTTTAGTTTGTAGTTCATTATCATTCATAATAATTTAATAAAACTATTTAGAGCTATAGGATGTTAAAGTGTGATTTCATTCTTCTTGGTAGTTTTTTTTGCTTGATGTAGGTGAGTTGATGAGATCTAAAATATGGTATAATCATGTGTTGGTATTTTATTTGTTTGCACTTATCGTTTGTATGTGTAAATGATTTTCCTGTGCTGGTTAATTCTTTTTTACCTATTGATGATCGTTGATGTCTTTTAAATTAATTGATTGTGTTTTTGAGTTATTGCCTCATTAGTGCATACACGTCATCCCAATGTATTCATATCAATAAAAATTACTTTTATAATCCGTGCACAGTGCGTCAGCTAAATGCGTATGGTCTGATTCAAACATCAGATTGGCAAGAAATTGTCTCACATTGAAGTGCAAACGGGAAACAATGTCGCACCACTGCTGAATCATCATAAAATTTCGCCATACTGGTTGCTTTGGATAAACCTCTTCAAGGTGATATAACGTAGCACTTTCGTATCCTAGATTAATCCCTATAGTCTGCCATTCTTGTCCAATGCTCTTTGCGATTTCTAAAATTTCTGAAAATAACAAAACAATAAAAAAATAGATAGAGTTTTAATTGGTGCATAAAATATTCGTTCCAAAAAAAAAGAAATAAATTTGTCAATGAAAGAGGGACGAAAGATACCAGAGGGACAGTCAAACTCATATATCGAAAACAAACTGACAACGCCGTTGCCAAAAATAAACAGACAAACAGACAAATAATAGTACAGATGACACAACATAGAAAACTAAAGACTAAGCAACACGAACCCCACCAAAAAACTGGGGGTGATCTCAGGTGATCCGGAAGGGTAAGCAGATCCTGCTCCACATGTGGCACCCGTCGTGTTGCTTATGTTATAAAATATACAAATCCGGTAATTAGTCTAATTCGCTAGGTCACATTCGTGAAATGGGAAGGGTATTGTAGTTACGACACATAAGGAACATATCCGATATCATCTGTGAAACGGTTATTCCATAACGGTCAACCAACTCGTGATGGCGTCCGTAAAATTATGGAACTCTTAATAGCTTTCTTGTGAGCAGCAATCCTCTATCAAGGAAGTCATTATAGGAAATACAAGCGCGGAAATATCGTATCAATTGGGAGATATATACTCCGTATGCAGGCGTTGCTGGAATATTGCTACATAGAAATGGAAACTTCACAATTGGGAAGCTGATATCATCTCTTTTGTCGTAAAGTTTTGTTTTCAACCGACCTTCATTGTCAATTTCTAGATGTAAGTCAAGATATGAGCCAGACTTAACTGTATCTGTAGTATCCTTTATCTCTAGTTCGGTGGGATAGATTCGTTCAACAAAGTCACCAAATTGGGTATTATTTAGTGAGAGAACATCATTTATATATATAGCGGAACGTAAAGGTAAAGTAAAGTTAACTTCTTATCTTTCTTCCTAAGAAGTTCCTGTATGAAGTCAGCCTCATAATATTAAAGAAACAAGTCGGCAAGAAGAGGGGCACAAGTGGTTCCCATTGGAATTCCGACAGTCTGTTGAAAAACACGTCCTCCAAACGTAACAAATATGTTGTCAATCAAGAAATCAAGCATCTTGATAATGTCAGTTTGAGAGAATTTTTTGTTTGAGAGTGTCAGATTGATTCTTTACAAAGTAGGATTTATCCCTCCCCAAGACAAGATACTTGTATCTACGTTCGCCATTCTTTTTAATGAAACAAAGTAATACCAACTCTTTCCATTTGTCTTTTAGTTTAGAATGGGGAATACTTGTGTAAAGTGTATAAAAATGTTTTAATACTATTGCAAGCTGAGAGAGTCTTAAATTTTATGTACTCTAAAAGATCTTTGGAATTTTTTAGTATCCACATCTGATTCACGCCACCTCTAGAATAGGCAGTTTCAAAATAACTTTGGAGCCCGGCTTTGATTGCTGATAAAATAGATGATAATAATTTATAAAGAGGTTTCGTGGAGCACTTGGAAGACCCAGCAATATACCGTTGTTTATAAGGACACTTATGTAGTTTAGGTATCCAATACAATAGAAGATCCAGTTCTTCATCTTTGGTTGAAATTCCAAAGGAACATAGAACAGACATATGATTATCCAGGATTTCATCTTTGGTAAGTGTCGTGAGGGTATATGTTGAGTTTCCAAGTGAATTGTCAATACCTAATTCATTTATCAAGCAGTTTATGTACTGATTTTTACACACAAAAACGATGTTGTTTTGGGCTTTATCTGCGGGGACAACAACATATTTGTCATGGAGGTAGGACAAGTGTTTTGCAACATTTGGGTCTTTAAAAATTGACGTAGCGTGAGTATTGATAGACCCATTTAGTTTCTTAATTCGGATTTGTATCAACGACCTCACAGCCTTAATCCATTCGGAAAGAGTATCTACGTCTTCTTTCGCGCGTTTAGCCCATTGCCTGGCATAATCCTCGACTGAATCCATCAGTATTTTGAAGTTGTATTTCCAATTGATGGATTTAGGCTCACGATATTTCGGACCTTTGGATAACAAATTTCATAGGGAAGTGTTATTGACAATGTTGATGTCTCTGTTTATAACGTGACCAGCCGGATTATATGTGATTTGGGAACTAGCACAGGTGCAATCAGGAGGTTTAGACTGGAAGTCGTCAATGTTGAAATCCTGCAAAACGTGTTTGTAATTGAAAATTTTAGTTGCAATTGGTTTGGTATAGGTATAAGAAATTATTGGTATAGACTGATCTTTAAAATAAGGAGGTATTTTCGACTGAACTAATTTAGAAAGATATTGCATACGTTGACGCCATCGAGACCTTTGTTGGCAAAGGAAAGTTTAAGAAAAGATATTTTTTCTCTTTTTCATATTTTCCCTTTTTCATCTTTTCCAATGAAAATAACACTTTAGATCGTTTATGTCCCAAATTGGTTTTTAGATTAGCCCTCTTCAAAAACGATTTAACAGAACATTTGAAAACCAATGATGTAACAATATGAACAACCGATAGCAGCTCAATCACTACAAGGTACCTAAAAGAATAGCCGAATTAAATGGAACTGTATTTTACATTCTGACGTCAAACACGCGACTCTACACTAGAGTTGATGTGAACATTGCCATTCAGTCACAGGACTTCAAATATTTCAATCCTTTATGGGTCGATTTAAAATACATATATAAGTAAGCAATGAATGTGGTTGTTAAATTTGATAGATGCTTTTGTGTGCTTCTTCGTTAAATATTTGTTTGTTTTTGTTCTTATTGAGATTGTGACACGGTGATGACTGCTGTACCCCTATTTTGACAATTTTACCTATTATGTCTGTTTTGTTCACGCATCGTTGTAAATATAATGAAATTTGATGCGACTATCTTACAAGTGATAAGTTTAGCGCTATAACACCAGTTTCAATCCACCATTTTCTACATTTGAAAATGCCTGTACCAAGTCAGGAATATGATAGGTGTTGTCCATTCGTTTGATGTGTTTTATCATTTGATTTTGCCATTTGATTACGGACTTTCCGTTTTGAATTTTCCTCGGAGTTCAGTATTTTTGTGATTTTACTATAACTAGGAATTCCATAATTAAGCAACTAGGAATTTTTACAAAAAATACGTTATGAGTCATGTCAGTAACGAACCACTGACTACTGAACTTTTAATACCTTCGATGAATAACAGTTAAAACACTTGTATCAACCATAGGCTAGTAAATGAAAGTAACAGTTTATTAATTTCATGCACCGAAGCGTTTTTATGGATTTATCTGCTTCAAGAATGCTCAAACTCACCTCCTTGAAAGTAAGATTTGTAAAAAAACATAGAAATGATAGGAGATAAATGATAAAAATGTACCTATAAAGAAAACAAAACTCAGCTAAAATAAAATTAAAGCCTCAAATCGATAAAACCTTATTCTTTAAGTAATTTCCGAATCGGTCAATTTGGGAAGTTTTAGAAAAAAAATGTTATAAATCAATGTAAGTCAGTTCTGCAGAAACGACTACTCAGATGAATATGATACCCTTGCGAACTCACAGTCCTAGCCTTTGCCTGCTGTGGTGTGGAACAATTGCTAGATAATGAAAATATTAAATAATAAATAATATAAATTGTGGGCATCCGACTGAGAAACATTTTTAAAATCGGTTCGTTTTTTATAAAAAAAAAAAAAAAAAAAAAACACCACAAAAAAACAAGTAATTACGCAGCGCAAATCTCATCTGCTTTTTCTAGTAACGTCCCTAAGACCATTTTATTCAAATTTATAAGAGATTGGTATTAACTTCTATTTTCAGGAGAGTGATTCGTTCTAAGATCTCTAGTGTTAGCAGTTGAAGAAGTTTTTTACTCCCCCAGCTTTGTGATGAATGATCAAAAGAGTGTCTCAGCCCTAGTATTTGTTCGTCTTCATATTTATCACAATAATATTTTTTTTCTTTCCTTTTTTGTTTTACCGTACCTTGTTTCCATTTATTTTTTGAATTGTGTTTATTGTTTTGAGGACTTAACATAATAATAAAAAGTATGCATTATTCTTTTTTTTTTTTTTTTATTTTTTTTTTTTTTTTTATACAGGTGCTGTTTATATTGTCATATGAGTAACAAAACTAGTCGGCCAGTGGTTGTAAGCATTTATTCCCAATCATAATACTGACTCTCTGCTGAAATATCAATCCAACTAACTTATCAAACATGTTGCTGATGAATAAAGGATTTCGATATCATCTTCTGGATATTTTTGAAGAAAATTAGTGTGGTTCTTCATAAAGTAAGATCTTCCAAAAATATCAAATGAATTTTTTAAATTCTATGAAAATATCAGACACTAGTATTTAAGTTTTATTTTTTTCTGTTTTATTTTGGGGGGGGGGGGGTGTAGGAAAAAGGCGAGTTGTCTTCTTCCAACTTGCAAGTATAATCACAGGGCAAACTTACATCTATTGTGTTTTGTACAGGTGGACTAAATAAAGTTCCTTTATATTTTTTCTGAGCCAGCGTAAAGTAAACGCCAATCAAATAATCAATTTATTTAATATAATACGCTTTAATGATGTTGCCATATGCTTTTTGAATTTTTAAAAACACCTTTCTTAAAATCATGCTGTCCAAATTTTGTTTGAATTGGCCTTTTATAAGTTTTTTTGTAGAAATTGTTTTATTGTTATTCCCCATGTGAGATTGAAAAATCGTAATGTAAAAAATTCCACAATGGTTCACAATGCTTTCAACATAAAAATGGTAGCATATGCTATACATTTATAACTATGGGACACCATACTGCATATTTTGTTAATAGGAACAAGTGATCAGTATACTGGAGTTTCTTATTGACAGCATATTTGTTGAATTTGAAGGAAGATTTTTTCAACCGATTGTTCGCATGCCTATGCGAACAAACTGTGCGCCTCTCATTGACGGCATCTTCTTATTTTTCGGAGTCGGAGTTCTATCACACACTTGTTAAACACAAGAAGATCAAAGAAGCCAGATCATTTCATTTCACATTCAGATATATTGATGATGTTCTTTCCATTAACAATCTAAATTTTTCTAATTTGGTTCCATTAATATATTCTCCAGGACTAGAAATAAAAAAAACCCAACAAACACGACTTCCTCTGTCTCATTTTAGACTTTAAAAAAAGTTCATCGAATGATACCAAGACCTTGTTGATAAATAGTCCGTATCACAAAAAAATAATTCACAATGGTCTTGAAGTATAGATTTTAGATACTGACGTTGTTGAACAACTTAATTCGTGTTAAAGTGTTCTTTTATTTGTGTTTGTAAATTATAACTTTTTATGTTTAGTCTATTTTTGATAATATTCATTTGACGTGGCTTGGAACTTATACGTTATTGTGCTATGGTAAATTTTTGTGGTCTTGTGGTTCTTTATTGATTATGTGCTTTGTCTGTATGCCTTTTTTTCTCTTTTTTTTTGCATATTTGTTTGTTTTATAGTGATTGAGATCATAACACAATGTTGACTGGTGTACCCCTATTTTTGACATTTTAACCGCTTATGTATGTTTGTTTTGATTTCACATTGTTGTCAATAAAATAGAATTTTATGCGTTTGTCATAAAAGTAACCAAATATTTTCTTCATAAATAAAATACATAAATGGGGAATGTGTCCATTGGACACAGACGATGCAACAGCTTTCATATTATATGAAGGTATAAGAGGACATAACTGAAGAAAGGTAAAAGAAAGGCCATCAAATTTCGAATTTGCTCTGTATTTTTTGGCAATAAGTATTGTGTATAAGTCTCATAACATTTAGTTGAGACAAACTAAAGTTACAGAACGGAAACGACAAATTCAACAATTTTTCCATATGTAAACACAAAACACTGAATTATTTAAGGATAAAACTTAATGAAACGGCGGGGCATAAAAAATGTCTGTACCTAGACAGGAGTATGACAGTTGTTATCTATTCGTTTGATGTTTTTTAGCTTTTTATTTGGCCATTTGATTAGGAACTTTATGTTTTGAATTTTTCTCTGAGTTTGGTGTTTTTGTTCTAATTAACTTTTTACCTAATTCAGGGATTTGCCAAAGACGTTCTAGTTCATCAGAATCAAAAGCATCATGGTATGTATCTGAGTCACTGCAATAGTCATCAAGCTCTGCCATTGGAATCTATAAAAAAAATTGAATTAATTGAATAATCTGAAAAAGGAAGCATATAACGAAAGATGTTTTAATTACTTTATATCTTCTGTTTTGTCTTGAGTCTTTGATAAGTTGTCGCTTCTGGTGGAGTTCTGCTCGATGTATCGCTAGCCCATATATCAGTTTTGTGCTGACATGAAATATGATATATTTTCATTTTCTGTAAACTTAGTTTTTATAAAATATGGAATTATTAGAAATCCTCTACTATATATTATTCATAGATTGCATTAGATGTATTTGGCTCTTTTTATGCTTCATTTTTTTTTTATTTGATTTGGCCTAATTACTGGTTTTTAACGAGTATCGCAAATGAGTCTTGTGTTATAGAAAAACGCGTTTTGACAGTTAAATACGCTCATTAGTAAGGTCAATCATTTATTATTTTTTTGTATTGAAGTGCCCCTAAATTTTTTCATCAAAATTATTAGATTTTTCAAGTTTTACAAATCTATATTGATTATGACTGAGACTTCTATATGTGTTCTAGTAGTCTCAGATTATGACCATAAAACCTTAAACTTTAAAAAGAAAAGGAAGTTACAAATGTTACAAAGTGAACTTTATATCAATGACATTGCCGACAGTATTACAGAGGGAGGTTTGGCATGCCACAAAACCAGGTTCAACCCACCATTTTTTCCTTTAAAAATGTCCTGTACCTAGTCAGGAATATGGCCATTGTTATATTATAGTTCGTTTCTGTGTGTGTTACATTTTAACGCTGCGTCGTTTGTTTTCTCTTATTCTTTAGTGTAAATTCACATTGCGATAACACGTGTCACGGTACTTGTCTATCCCAAATTCATGTATTTGGTTTTGATGTTATATTTGTTATTCTCGTGGGATTTTGTCTGAAGCTTGGTCCGTTTCTGTGTGTGTTACATTGTAGTGTTGTGTCGTTGTTCTCTTATATTTAATACGTTTCCCTCAGTTTTAGTTTGTTACCCCGATTTTGTTTTTTGTCCATGGATTTATGAGTTTGAACAGCGGTATACTACTGTTGCCTTTATTTACAGGTTAGTAAATCACAAAGTATTTCGGAATGGTCATTAGTAATTGTGCCAATGTTCCCTGTTGCTCGCATTAAAATCCGTTCAGTTTGTTTTTTCTTTAAAAGATGGGCGAAAGATACCAGAGGGACATTCAAACTCATATGTCAAAATTAACACCATGGCTAAAAAAGTAAAAGACAAATAGACAAACAAAAGTACACAAAACACATAGAAAACTAAATTCTGTTAAAAAAAAACACAAAAACTGGGGATAATCTCAGGCTAGACCCTGCTTCACATGTTGCATCTTTCTTGATGCGCATGTTATTACAAACCCGGTAATAAGTCTAATTCGGTATGTCACATTCGGAAAAAGGAGT